>NW_006205257.1:2735484-2768050 GCF_000334495.1 Tupaia belangeri chinensis
TCACTCCTGGGTGGCCTCGTGTCCCCTGTATGCCCGTGGCTGGTGGCCTATACCCTGACTTGCAAAGTAAATTCTCTCTGCTAGCTGGGTGCCAAGTCCTGAGTCTGAGGTCTTGGTCTTGTCCAATATGAGTTGCCCCTGGGGACCTGAAAAAGCTGCTGATGTCAGAGCACAGCTTCCATGCTGAAAGGCACAGCTCCTAGAGACAAGATCTATGTGCAGCTCGTCCATGGAGACTGCAGACCTGTCGTCATTCTTCTGACTTCAGAGACAGAATGGCAAAGAGGTGCAAGGCTGGCTCCTGCAGATGATGTGCTTGGGTTAGGACTGAGGCAGGGACAGGGCTAGCAGAAAGAGGGTTGGGGGGCGACTTTCTTCTTCTCCAGTGCTACGTGGGACTCCAGCCCTGCTTAGAAAACAGGTTTGGGAATAAAGCAGCAGACAAAATGGAAAAGCTGGAAGGAGAGGGAGGCAGGGGAGAGAGGCGAAGAGGGAGAGAGGAGGTTCCAGTTCTCAAGCTGCTCACATCTCTGAGCGCTGCTGGAGATTTCAAAAACCTGTTCTGCTTACTCAGACGGCAAGCACTTGTTCATTCGTCGGCTTGTATTATTTTAAAATGCTAAAAGCTTTCTTTTCCCTATGAATAATTACTTTATTTGTAGTGTAGGACACACACACACAAATTCTTTGACAAAGGTAGAAAATATAAAACTATTGCTTTGTGCCTGGAGTCCTCGTGGGTGCTGTCTGGTGCTCATGTCTCGGGTGTTTCAGTCACCACTCTGGGAGGCTATGGGAAGGGCGGGTGTGGAAGGTGGAGTCTGTCTCTTCCTCCTGCAGTCCGGGTGGTGGACAGTAGGCAGGCTGGAGGCTTCAATTTCGGCCATGTCTCCAAATTCCCTGCATGAAACAAACACTTCCATGCTTCCTTTTTGACAGAGGACCTATAAAACACCAGAGAAAGAGAGAAAATTCCTCCAATGGAGCATGGTCACACTATAATTCCCTTTCCTCCAGGTCTCCAGCCTGTGGGGATCTTGGGCATGCACTCACACGTGCCTGGCACAACCCCAAGCCTCTAGACCAGTACTAAACTTCGGGGGGTCATGCAGAATCCAGCTCCCTCAATCACTAGGCCATCGAGCCAGCTCCCTTATTTCTTCATTGGTTAACACATTCATTCACCTGTTCATTCATGAACTCATTAGGAAGAGAATCAAGCAATGCATTCTTTCCTTTGTTCATTCGCTCACCGATCGCTCATTCAGCAGCTAAGTGTTTATGGCTGTCTGATGGGAAAGGGCTCCCACTACTGTCCCAACCCAGCTTTTTAAAGACTGAGACAGAAAAGCTGTGTGTATTTACGGCATATCACATGACCTTTTGATGTGTGTGTACATTGTGGAATGGCCAAATCAAGCTTATCTCATTTGCCTTACTTTACATACTTACATTTTGTTGGTGAGGACACGTAAGATCTACTCATCTAGTCATTTCCAAGTTTATAGCATGTCCTCGTTAACGCAGTGTACAACAGGGCTCTTCGAATGATTCCTCCTTACTGAGACCTTGTTCCTTTTGAGCAGCGTCTCCCAACTTCCTGCATGCCCGTCCCCCTCCAGCTGGTAACCACCATTCTACTCTCTGCTTCTATGAACTCTACTTGGTTAGATCTTCTGTATGCTAAGATCATGCAGCATTTGTCTTCCTGTGCCTGGCTTCTTTCATCTAGAATACTATCCTCCAGATTCATCTATGTTGTTGCAAATGACAGGACTCCCATCTTCCTTGCAGACTGACTAGTATTCCTTCGTGTATATACACCACACTTTCTTTGTCCATTCCAATCTTGATGGATACATAGGCTGATTTCATGTCTTGGCTATTGTGAATAATATGGTCCAGTTTTTTTTTTTTTAATTTTTTTCAGGGAGTTTTATTTTTAGAGAAAGATTCTTCTCTTGGGATTTTGGGCACACATGCACACATACTCAGTGTGAGATTTAAGCCACCGGGTCCAGGACTCAAACCATGCTCTACTACATGAGAGTTCAGTTATGTAACCATTACACCATCTGCTGGACCCTGTTCTTCTGTATCTTGAATATATTATGATTTTGTCAGCAAAAGAAGTCACAGATACTTCCATATAGCATTATAGCTATTGCAGGTATATAAAATGTAAATTGTGCTCATCTTCACCTTTAAATTGTTAAACCACCACCAGACATTCCTATTTGTATTTGATAACAATATCTAGAAACAAGATCTATGTGCATCTGTCTGGGGACCATGGCTCTGTCATTATTCCTCTGACCTCAGAGGAAGATTAGCAAAGAGGTGCAGGGCTTGCTTCTGCAGATTGTGTGACTGGGTTACGACGTAGGCAGGGATGGGACTAATGCAGAGAGGGCAGGGGTGCAGTAGAAAGTCTTCAGTGACTATCTTATTTTCTAGAACTACCTGAAAATATGTAACTGTGGGACCAGCAGTTGACATAGTGGCTATGTTGCTGGACTCCCATGTAGATGACTGAGGTTCGCGTCCTGGACCCGGTGGCTTAAACTCATGCCGGGTGTGTGTGTGTGCCCCGGATCCTGAGAGGAGAATGGAGGAGAAGGGATTGTGATGTGGCAATCCCCCCAGGGGGTGATTTCTCGCTTTCTGTCTCTCTTTCTCTCTGTCTTTTTGGTGAGCACACGCACCCTAAAGCAAAAACCTCTCCAAAAAAAAAGAAAGAAAAGAAAATATATACCTGTACATATACAGCACACCCTTGAACAATGTAAGGCTGTTCTGTATGCACCCCAACGTGCAACTCCTTGTGTGGTTGAAACATGTATATGTGTTTTGACTCCTCTGAAATTTGACTCCTAATAGCTTATGATTTATTGGATGCCTTTGACTGATTGGATGCCTTACTGACAGCACAGTGGATTAATCCATCTTTTGCATGTTATGTGTACTATATGTTGTATTTGTACAAGAAAGTAAACTAGAAAAAGACAGTGGTGTTTAGGAAATCACAAGGAAGAGAAAATACATTTATGGTATTCATTGGAAAAATCTGCATAAAAGTGCTCTTGCGTAGGTCAAACCCATTTTACTCCAAGAGTCACTTGTATTGTCACAAATCTGTCTTTTTATAAAATATTTTTATAACTATATTTCTTTCTTTTTTTCATTTAAGATATTTGCCATAGAGTACATGCCCTTATCAGAGAGGAGAGAAACAGAGAGAAGCAGTGAGAGGAAAAGTGAGAAATCACCCGCTAAAGGGGATGGCCATGCTGTAATGCCTTTTCCTCCATTCTTCTCCTGGGATTCTGGGCACACATGCACATACTTCTGGTGTGATTTTTTTTTTTGGAGAGGCTTTTGCTGTAGGGCGCGTGCGCTCGCCAGACAGACAGAAAGACAGAGAGATAGAAAGCGAGAAATCACCCCCCAGGGAGGATGGCCACACCACAATCCCTTCTCTTCCATTCTCCTCTCGGGATCTTGGGCACACACGCACACGTGCCCGGCGTGAGTTTTAAACCACGGGATCCAGGACGAGAACTGCAGTCGACTACATGGGAGTCCAGCGACATAGCCATTATGCTAACTGCTGGTCCCCATCTGGTGTGATTTTCAAGCCGCCAAGTCCGGGACTCAAACTGTGTGGCCATGTAGGAATTTAGTGCCTTAACCACCATGTCACCTGATGGCCCCTTGATAACTATATTTCAATAGTTTGTAACCCACGTATATTATTTCGTTTCATTATTCTTAAAAGGGGTGCCTGCAGAAGAATGAAACTGGACCCCCATCTCTCATTATTAACAAAAATCAACATAAAATTGACCAAAGATCTAAACATAAAACCTCAAACTTTAAAACTACTGGTGAAAAATACAGGAGAAATTTTTGGAGACACTGGAGTTGGCAAAGACTTTTAAAATAAGAACTCAAAAGCACAGGCAATAATTTCAAAATTAGACACATGAGATACATCAAGTTAAAAAGCTTTTGTACAGCAAAAAAAGACCCAATAATTAGAGTGAAGAGACAATCCTTGGAATGGGAGAATATATTTGTAAGCAACTGATAACCAGCATATACAGGGAACCCAAGCAGTTTACATGAAAAAATTTAATCCAATTAAAAGATGAGAAAATAAGCTGAACAGACAACTCTCCAAGGAAGACAAATAAATGGCCAAAAAGCATATGAAAAAGTTCTCAAAGTACCTTAGCATAAGGGAGATGCAAATCAAAATTACATTGAGATACCATCTTACCCTAGTTAGAATGGCTAAGATTAAGAAAAACAAGCAATGATAAGTGCTAGCAAGATGGTGGTGAAAAGGGAGCTCTCCTGCACTGTTGGTGGAAATATAAATTAGTACAACCACTGTGGAAAACAATATGGAGATTTCTCAAAAACTTGCAAATAAAATTACCATACAATCCAGTAATTCCTCTCCTGAATATCTACTCAAAGGATAAGAATACACTCGGTCAGAAAAGTACTTGCACATCCATATTTATTACAGCATTATTCACAATTGATAAAACATGAAATCAACCCAAATGTACCAGAACAGATGAATGGATTGAAAAGTGTGGCACATATACACTACAGAATACTACTCAGCCATAAAATACAATGAAATCCTGGCATCTGATCAAAAGAGGACGAATATAGAAGATTTAATGCCAAGTGAAGCAAGCCAGAATATGAAAGAGAAGCATTGTATGTCCCCAATTAACATATACTGAATGTCAGTGCTCTATGACAGAAACTGAAATATTGGAAAATATAAAGACATGGAGAACAACTGTAGATACTAGAGACAGTGTGGGAGGAGAGTGGACAATGGGGGTGGGTAGAAGGGAGGGGATCAAGGTGTAAAAAAGAGGAAGCAAAACATTTAATGAACACAAAAATTGAAAATTATCTACTGATGATAATGTATATGGTAATATCTTGGACTGGACTAATAATATACAGTGTATTTATGCTGAGAAGAAGCATTTTGCATTCTGTAAAAATGTACAGTAATTGAATATAAAACAGTAAGAAAATAATAAATAAAATAAAGTAAAAAAAGTGCCACACACTCTTCAGATGACCAAAGGCCAACAATTTCAAGGAGTAAAATCTTCTTATCTAGATCTTTTATTTTATTAATGTATAAAATGTTCATATTCTAATTCTATCATCCCTTCTTCATTTGTTAATTGGAGTATTTATTTAAGAAGTTTCGGTTTCTTGGGAACCAGCAGTTAACGTAATGGCTATGTCGCTGGACTCCCACGTAGTCGACTGCAGTTCGAGTCCCGGACCCGGTGGCTTAAAACTCACGCCGGGCGCGCGTGCGTGCGTGCCCAAGATCCCGAGAGGAGAATGGAGGAGAAGGGATTGCGACGTGACCATCCCCCCTGGGGGGTGATTTCTCGCTTTCTGTCTCTATGTCTCTCTTTGTCTGTCTGGCGAGCGCACGCGCCCTACAGTGAAAAATCTCTCAAAAAAAAAAAAGTTTCGATTTCTTTGATTTTTAGGAATTAAACTTTTTTTTTTTTTGGAGAGGTTTTCGCTACAGGGTGCGTGCACTTGCCAGACAGACAGAGAGAGACATAGAGACAGAAAGTGAGAAATCACCCCCCACAATCCCTTCTCCTCCATTCTCCTCTTGGGATCTTGGGCACGCACGCACATGTGCCCAGCGTGAGTTTTAAGCCACCGGGTCTGGGACGCGAACTGCGGTTGACTACGTGGGAGTCCAGCGACATAGCCATTATGCTAACTGCTGGTTCCCCCTTTTTGATTTGAGATAATTAAAAAACTAACCTTTTTGTTTTGAGATAATTATATGTTCCCATGCAGTTGTAAGAAACAGAATAGAGAGATCCCATTTACTCTTTACCCTGATAAAGCTATCAGGACATTGGCATGTGCAGAACAGCTCCATCACCACGAGGATGTCTTCTATTGCTCTTTTCAAGAATTAAAATATTTTACAACAGGATCTCCCTGTGTAGCACTCTTCCTGCCTCAGCTTCCTGTATGGGACTACAGGTGTGTGCCACCATGACTGGCTGTATTTTAGACACGGTCTAACTATATTGTTTCCTTATTAGAGCTACACAAATTTCCCTCTCACATGCTCAATCCCTGGCAACCACTAATTTTGTTCTTCATTTCTAAACTTTTGTCATTTTCAAGACTGTAATATCAATGGAATCATAAAGTATATAACCTTTTGAGATTGGCTTTTTTTTTTGTTTGTTTTGGAGCGGTTTTCGCTATAGGGCGTGTGCGCTCGCCAGCCAGACAGAGAGAGACATAGAGACAGAAAGCGAGAAATCACCCCCCCAGGGGGGATGGTCACACCACAATCCCTTCTCCATTCTCCTCTCGGGATCTTGGGCACGCACGCACACGCACCCGGCGTGAGTTTTAAGCCACCGGTTCCGGGACGCGAACCACGCTCGACTACGTGGGAGTCCAGCGACATAGCCATTACGCTAACTGCTGGTTCCCGAGATTGGCTTTTTTCACTTAGCATGATTCTCTGGAGATTCCTCTAGGTTGGTGCTTTTTCATTGCTGAGTAGTGTTCTACAGTGTGAATGTACCACAGTTTGTCTTATGATTTATTTGTTGAAGAACATTTGGGTAGTTTCCAGTTTTTTGCTCTTATGAATAAAGCTAAACATTTGTGTACAGGTTTTTGTGTGAATATAAATTTTTATTCTTTGAGCTAAGTGCTCAGGAGTGAAATTGTTGGGTTCTATGGTAATTACATATTTATTTCACTTTTAAAGAAATTGTTGAACTGTTTTGCAGAAGGACTTGCAATTGTCTTTTTCCACCAGTTACACATGAGTAGTTAAGTTTCTCTGCATCCTCATCATTTGGTAGTGTTATTCAAAAGACATTCTGACATTTGTGTAGCAGTGTCCATTGTGAGTTTTGGTTTGCATTTCTCTTAAGGCTAATGATGGTGAATATCTTCTCTTGTGTTTATTCGCCATCTATATATCCTCTTGGTGAAATATCTCTTAATGTTTTTCGCCATTTTCTAATTGAATTGTTATTTAATTAAAAAATCTTTACTGTAATTTATAATTTACATATAATCACATATCTTTTTAAGGTGCGTGATGGCCTAGAAAAGCATGTGTACAGTGTACAATGTACAAATTGAGTATATAAACATATTCATTATCTTCACCATCTTATATTGTGAACATTTGAAATCATTTCACTGGTTATTCTGGAAGTATGTATTAATTTGTCTATGACATTCTTTATGGTGAAATACAGTCTAAAGAAAAAACAAATTGATTAAATATCAAATAGCAGAGGCAGCAGGGCTATGGTGGTTGGGGTGTTGGATTTCCACAAGGCCGATCATGGTTCGAGTCCTGGACCTGGCAGCTTGCTTTCCTCCTTTTCCTCTCTTTCTGGTGAGTGCACATGCCCTGCAGCACATTAAAAAATAAAATTAATACAATTAAATAAATAATTACTTTAAAAAATCAGACAATAAAAAGTCTTATAAATTAATGAGGATGGATTTTTTTTTTTAAACAAAGATGATCTTAACATAGCCAATGAAAGAAGAATTTATATTTTCTATGTAGAGGACTGTGGGAGATAAGAGTTTATATTCTGGAAAGATCTGTGGTATCAGTAGTCCAGTTAGAGACAGGTAAAATCGCACATAACAGTAACTCATTAGGAAGAGAGAGAGGAAAAAAAAAAAACCATTAGTCATTTTGAGTTCTTTTAAGACCATGGTAATGTACTGTGTATAAAGAAATAAGTTCACAGAAAAGCAAAAATAGTACAAAATTGGAAAGAGATATTTAAAAGTGAAGACATGGTAAAAGTCAGTTATTTGATGATTTATTGGCTTTACGAAGTTCTTGATTTTAGCCTTAAATAAATTCATTTTAAAGAAAGACTTAGCTAATGGTAACATTTTGGACTTTTTAATCTATTATCTAGCTTTATACAATTAGTAATGGCTATAATAAATGTATAAATTGAAATCTGTCTATCAAATAAATTGGCGAATTTGTATTTGAATCTACTTGTGTGTAAAATAGTGGAATTTGTATTTTTAGCCTTTTCATTGAAATTTAATCCTGACAGTCAATGTTATTATTGTTATTACTTTTTTTTTGAAGAGAGATTTAAGGCATGTGTGCTCGCCAGAGAGACAGGGAAAGGCAGAGAGACAGAAATTTTGAAGAGAGATTTTTGATATAAGGCATGTGTGCTTGCCAGAGAGACAGGGAAAGGCAGAGAGACAGAAAGCGAGAAATCCCCTCACCCCAATTCCTTCTCTTCCAGTTTCCTCTCAGGATTTTGGGCATGCATTCACATGCGACTGTCATGAGTTTTAAGTCAGTGAGTCTGGGCCTTGAACCATGGTCAACTGTGTGGGAGTCCAGCAATGTAACCACTACACCATTTGTTGTTTCCTCAATATTATAATTGATATGTGGACTTGCCCTATTTTTCTAGTTGTTTTGTATTCTCTTACTTCTATTAAGTCATTGGGAAAATCATGATGCATTTTGCATAGAAAAACACTTCATGACCTTCCTGACAACCTAATATTTATTTTCCTTTAGTTTTCCTGGTGTAGTATTCCTTAAAGTATTTCCTGAAGAGCTGGTTTAGTTCTGGTGAACTCTTTTAGCACTTGTTTATCTAGAAGTGATTTTATTTCTCCTTCCTATTTGAAGGATAATCTTGCCAGATATAGTACTCAGCTAAAATAGTTTTCTTTCAATATTTTAAATATATCTTTCCAGTCTTTCCTTGGCTGCATTGTTTCGTTGAGAGGTCTGATGCTGGTCTAACCGAGTAACCTTTGTAAATAAGTTGGCGTTTCTCTCTTACCATTTTTAGAATGTTGTCATTGCCTTTGATTTTTACCAAATTGACTATGATATGCCTTGAAGAGGATCATCTTATGTTATATCTATTTGGTGTCCTTTCCAGCTCCTGAATTTGGATGTTCACATGCCTCTAAATTTGGAAAGTTTTAAGCTAATACATTATGAAAGAGATATTCTGTGCCTTTGCCTGTCTCTTTGCCTTCTGGAATACCTATTATGCAGATATTTAACCATTTAATGCTATATAGGATTTTATGTATGTTGTCCCAATTTTTAACGGTTATCCTTCTATTCTTTTCAGTTGCTTGGAGTAAATCAGGTTTTGTCTTCGAGGTAGGAGATTATTTCTTTTGTGTGGCCTAATATGGTGTTGATACTTTCAAGAGAGATTTTATTTAATTTTTTTTGAGAGGTTTTTGCTAAAGGGCACGTGCGCTCACCAGAAAGAAAGAGATAGAGAGACAGAAAGCAAGAAATCACCCCCCTGGGGGGATGACCATGCCACAATCCCTTCTCCTCCATTCTCCTCTTGGGATCTTGGGTATGCTCACACAACTGTGGTTGACTACATGGGAGTCAAGTGACATAGCCATTATGCCAACTGCTGGTCCTGGGAGGTTTTGATTTCCTATATTATATTCTTTATCTCCAGAAGTTCTGGTTGATTCTTTTTGAGTCTTTGATTTCTTTTCTTTTTTTCTCTTCTTTTTTTTTTTTTTTTCCAGAAAGGTATTTTTGCTATAGGGTGTATGTGCTCACCAGAGAGAAAGAGACAGACAGAGAAATAAAAAGTGAGAAATCTCTGCCCAGGGGGATGGCTGTGTCACAATTCTTTCTCCATTATTCTCTCAGAATTTGAACATGTCGCACGTGTGCCTGGCATGAGTGTTAAACTTCTGGGTTTGGGACTCAAACAGCAGTCGACTACGTGGGAGTCCAGGGACATAACCATTACACCATCTGCTGGTCCCAAGTCTTCTATTTCTTTATGGAGTTTCTGCTTAAAATCATGGAAACATTTTTTCATCTCCTGGAATTGACTGTCAAATTTACATGTGTAGAGTTCAGAATATTCCCTTGCCATCCTTTTGATGTTTAAAGGGTTTATAGTGATATCCCCCAATTTATTCCTGATAATGGTGATTTGTGTTTTCTCCTTCTTATTTTGTCAGTTTTACTAAAGGTTTGTCAATTTATGGTTCTTTCTAGAGAACTAGTTCTTTGTTTTATTGATGTTCTCTATTGCTTTCCTGTTTTCAATTTCATTTATTTCAACTCATCTTTATTATAACTTCTTTTTTTCTTGCTTTGGATTTATTTTCTAGATTCTTGAGATGAGAGTTTAGATTTTTGACTTGAAACCTTTTCTTTTGTTTTTCTTTTATTACTTGTGATCTTTCCTCTTTTTAAATGTATTCATGTAATATTATAAATTTCCCTATTGGCACTGCTTTAGCTGTGTCCTACTTTTTATATGTTGTATTTTCATTTTCATTCACTTCATTGTGTTTTTGGCTTTATTTCTATTAAGGATTCCTCCTAGCTTATGAGCTAATCAACGTGCATTGCTTAGTTTCCAAGAGTTTGGAAGTTGTCCTTTTATCTTTCTGTTACTGATTTCTCTTTGAGTCCATTGTGGTTGGAAAGCAACTGTGTGTTATTTAAATTCTTTAAAACTTGTTAAGATTTCTATTTTGAACCAGGATATAATCTATTTTTTGTATATGTTTCATGGACAGATGAAAAGAATGTGTATTAGTCTTTTGTTGGTTGGATTTTTCTATTATATAAATGTTGATTAATTTCTCTTGGCTAGTGGTATTGAATTCTTGCTGTTTTTCTGTCTACTTGCTGAGAGAGGAGACTTGAAGTACCAAGCATAACTGTGGATTTATTTACTTTTCTTTTCAGTTCTTTTAGTTTTTGATTATAATATTTTCAGGACCTTGATTGTATACACATTTAGGTTGCTATGCTTTCTTGGTAGATTGACCATTTTGTCATTATGTATTTTCTTTCTTTTATGTGATTTTGTTTGCTCTAAAACGGCTTTATTTGATATCAATGCAGTAAGTACTGCTTTCTTTTGATTAATGTTTGTGTGATGTATCTTTTCATCCTTTTCTTTCTTGCTTTCTTTTTTTTTTATCATTTTCTTTCAATTTGCCTACATGGTTACATTTGAAGTGAGTTTTTTTTAGACAGCATATAATCGTATTATGTTTTTAAATTCGTTTCTGCCATAGCTTTTACTTTTAGGCCATTTGTATTTATTTAATATATTTATTGACATGCTAGAGATTACTTTTGTCATTCTTTCTTGTTTGTTTGGATTCTGTGGTTTGTTACTCTATTTTCTTTTTCCTATGGGTTTCTGAAACATTTTTTAGAATTCCATTTTGTTTGATCTATTGTTTTTGAGTGTATCTCTTGAACATGTTTTTAGTGATTGCTCAAGGTATTACATTATTATACATAATTTATCAGAATCTTGGCATCAGGCCACCAGGTGGCATGGTGGTTAAGGTGCTGGACTCCCACATGGCTGACTGTGTTTTGAGTTCCAGACCTGGTAGCTTGATCTCTCACTTTCCTTCTCTTTCTCTCCCTGTCTCTCTCTGGTGGGCCCATGTGCCCTATAGCAAATTAAAAAATAATAAATAAGTAGATACATACATCTTAGAAAAAAGAATCCTGGCACCATTTCACCAATTTTTAAAATTTTCTATAGGGTACATGTACTCACCAGAGAGACACATAGAGAGAGGGAGAAAGTGAAAAAGCAGCTCCTAGGGGGGATAACCATGTTGTAATCCCTTTTTCTCCATGCTCCTAGTGTGTCTTTCAAGGCGCCAGGTCTGGGATTCAAACTGCACCATTGATCATGTGGGATCCAGCCACCTTAACTACATGTCACCTCGATGGCCCCTTACGCCGATTTGAATCAAGTAGTCATGCATCACTTAACAATAGGGCTATGTTCTGAGAATGTGTCATTAGGCAATTTTGTCATTGGTTGAACCTCATAGACTGTACTTATGCAAAGCTAAATGATATAATCTACTATACACTTAGGCTCTACAACGGGGTCTATTACTCCTAGGAAAAAACCTGTACAGTATGTTACTTTACTAAACACGGCAAGCAACTCTAACAAAACAGTAAATATTTGTGTATATAAATATATTTAAACATAGAAAAGATCCAGCAAAAACACGTATAAAAGCTTAAAAATTGTAAGCCTATATAGGACATACCATGAATGGAGCTTGCAGGACTAGAAGTTGCTCTGGGTGAGATAGCAGTCGGTGGCAAATGAAAATGAAGGCTTAGGACATCACTGTACACTGCTGTGGACTTTATAAACACTACACACCTAGGGTACACCCAATTTATAAAAACGATTTTTAATAATAGAATTAAGTTTAGGTTACTATAAACTTACTGCTCTATAAACTCCATTTTTAGTTTTTTAACTCTTGTAGTAACACTTAGCTTAAAATATAAACACATTGTATAGCTGTGCAAAAACAATACTATCTTTTTTCTTTTTTTTCCTGTTTAAATAACTTTTTTTTTCTTGACATAAGACACATGCACTCACTAGAGAGAGACAGAGAGAAAGAAAGTGAGAAACCTTTCCCTCCACCCCACACCCCCAGAGGCTGGCAATGCTATAGTCTCTTCCTGCATTTTTCTCTTGGGATTTTGGGCAAGCATGTATATGATGCACCTTGTGTGATTTTCAAGGCACTGGGTCTGGGACTTGAACTGTGGTTAGCATGTGGGAGTTCAGCACTTTAACCACTATGCCACCTCCTGGCCCCTTCACTTCCATTTTTAGTTTTTAAAATTTTTGTTAAAAACCGAGATTCAAATATATGCATTAGCCAAACACAGGGTCAGGATTATCAATATCACTGTCTTCCACCCTCACATCTTTTAAAAAAAAGTTTATTTATTTATTTCTTCCACAAGTTAGAAAAGAGAGAGAGAGAGAGAAAGAGAGAGAGAGAAAGAGAGAGAGAGAGAGAGAGAGAGAGAGAGAGAGGCAGAGAGACAGCATTTCTGATAGGGTCTTGACACCACAGTTTACCCAAGCCTCATTGAGCTCTGGATCATTGGGATGCACAAGCCTAGTGTACTCAGGTTGGTTTTTGGATGTGAACCTGGAACCTATCCTTATGGGTTAGCCTTGAGGAGTGTCACATTTTACTGTTGCACCCCCTACCATGCAGCCCTTCCTTTCTGTCTCTACATCGTGTTCTGCTGGGGAGCTCTGATGAACATGAGATTCAGTGAAGCCCAAGAGAAAATAAGGCAATAAGAGATGCAGTAAGCAAAAAAGTATGAGACTTCTGCTGGTACAATATGACGTATTGCTTTATAGTAAAATCGTTTTCCTTTATTCATGATAAAAGATGTATGTGTACATGTAAAAGTGCGTGTGAGAGAGAGAAGAGAGAGAAAAGGTGCATTCTACAAAGGGTCTAGTCACTCCACACTCCCCTTCTTCAATCCTCTAGCCCGTCAGATCTTGGGTGCTCATGTGCCCAGTGTATTTCATGCTGACAGGGCTAGGGGTTCAAACCGAGGTTATCATGTGGTATTCAGCATCTCTTGAGCATGCATTACTACTGTGTCATGAAGTAGTCCCACAGACTTTGTTCTTAATAAGTAGAAGTACACTCTAGAATAACCATAAAAAATATAGTATAGTAAGTACATAAACCAGTAACATAGTCATCTATTATTATTATAAAGTATTATGTACCTTATGTAATTATATATGCTGTGCTTCTATACAACTGACAGTATAGTAGATTTGTTTACACCAATATTACCACAAACATGTGAGCAATGCATTATGCTATGATGTTTGATGGCTACAACATCACTAGGTGATAGGGATGTTTTCAGCTCCATTATAATCTTATGGTACCATTGCTGTATATATGGTTTATTGTTGCCAAATGTCATCACGTGTGCAGAGCTGTATGAAAACACCACCTCCTTTTAAATACATTTTTCTTCCCTACTTTTAACAAGTCATTATCCTAAACATTTTCCCTATATACATTTAAAACCACATAAAAAATTGTTATAATTCTGCTTCAACAAGTTTGATAATCCAAGAGAAGGGAAGCCTTTTATATAAGCACTACTCATACTTTTGCATAGCATGTATTTTCTCCCTTTCTATTATTTCTAGTTTTTTTTTTTAAATAATCTTTCTGTTTAGAAAAATTCCTTGAGACATTCTTTTTGAGTAGGTCATGAGAACAAATTCTCTTAGTTTTCCTTATTTGGAGAATGCTTTGATTTCCCTTTAATTGTTGAAGGATATTTTTGCTGGGTATAAGATTCTGAGTAGGCAGTTCTTTTAGCATTTGAAAAAACGCTGTGCCATTTCTTCTGGCTTCCATTGCTCTAATGAGAAATCTGTTGTTCTGATATTGAATATTTATTTTATATGTATATATATGTATATATATATATATATGAGTGGTTGGGTTTGTTGTATATATATATATATACTGCATATATATATATATCTTTATATACTGTATATATATATAAAGTACATATGTGTGTGTGTGTGTATATATATATATATATATAGTGTATACACACACAATTTATTATTTATTTCTTGAGAGAGACACACACACACAGACAGAGAGACAGACAGACATCCCTAGTAGGATCCTCACATCACAATCTTACTCTCAGTCTTATCAAGCCTGGATCATGGGGATCAGGAAGATGTCAGGATGGGAATCTGAGTCCTTCTTATATAGGTTCACTATCACAGAGCATTGTGTTACCACAGTGCCATCATTACTGGCCCCGCTTTCTCCATAGTAATGTGTCAATTTTTTCTGTGTGTTTTTAAGATTTTGTTCTTGCCTTTAGTTTTCAGAAGTTTAATTATGATATATTTTGGCATGGAGATTAAAAAAATTATCCTCTTCTGTTAAACTCAGCTTCCTGAGTCTGTAAGTTTATGTCTTTTGCCAAATCTGAGATGTTTTAGCTTCTTTCATTGTGTACTCTTTGTTCTCTCATTTTAAGACTCTGGTAAAGCGATAAAATGAATGCTGTATCTTTTGTTATATTCCCAGAGGTCCCGAGGCTCTGTTATTTTTAGTAGTTTTTTTTCCTTTATTGTCCCTATTGGATATCGCATATTATTCTCTCTTTAAGTTTACTGATTTTTCTCTCCTCAGTTCCTTCCATTCTGTTCTGAAGCCCATCCATTGAGTTGTTTATTTTTGTATTGTATTTTTGAGTTATAAAATTTCCATTTAGTTTGTTATATCTCTTCTTTGTTGAGATTTTTCTCTTCTTCACTTATTTCATATGTATTTTTTATTGCTCATTGCAGGTTTCTGACTTAATAATTTCTAAGTCTGGCATATGTGGAGCAACAAGAAAACTCAGAAAATTCAGTACCATGTCATTCCTTGGATCTCCATGCTCTCATCAGTCCACCATAGTTTCTCCATCTTTCAGGGAACTCTGTGTTCATTTGGTACACAGTGACCAGAATTTTTAGTTGTCCTTAGCAGAAAGAATATGGAAGGCTATCATCTACACTACCCAGAGGGGACTTAAAAAAACAACAAAACCAAAACCAAAACCAAAGTTCATTTTGTTTTATAATCATGTAAAATATTCCACAAGTTCAAAGTCAAATCTATGACACAAATGATATTGAGAGAAGTATGTCTTATATCCTATTTACCTCCACTCTGTTCCCTCCTTCTGTATCTATAGTTAGTTATTTTTTAAAGTTTTGGTTTGCTATTTAGTTTTAAAAAAATGCAAGTAACTGTATGTGTATGATAGTGTATTTCTTTCTTTCCTGGATAAACCATACAAAAACACCTTCCTCCACTTTGCTCTTTATTTAACAATGTAGCCTAGTGATAACTACACATTAAGATATGGAGATATTTCTATTCCTTTTACAAGCTGCATCAAGACTCCCTCCCCCCCCCCTTTTTGTACCATAGTGTATTCAATTAGTTCATTATTGAAAGACACTTGGGTTGTTTTCAAACTTTTTTTTTTTTATTGTCAGAGGGCACGTGCACTTACCAGAGCGTGAGTTAGAGAGAGAGAGAAAGAGAGAGAGAGAGAGAGTGAGAGAGGGAGAAAGGCATAGTCACACCAAATTATCATCTCTATTTCTCCATCCTGTTGGGATTTTGAGCATGCATGCACACAAGTCCCATGTGGTTTTCAAGCCACTAGGGTTGGGATTCGAATCACATCACATACGATCTGACTTTCTTAAACACTTAGGCTATGGGGCTGGCCCATTTTCAGCCTTTTGCTAGAACAAATAGAGCTGCAATGAACAACACTGTGCTTTCATCATCGCACGTACCTGGTGTGTTTTTCAAGCTGCCAAGTCCAGCACTCAGGCTGTGCAGTCTTAATCTGCTTCCCAAACTGGGGATCCAGCTGCTTTAACCATTACACCACCAGCTGGCTCTCCTTCTTAATCTTTTCCTCTTCAAGATGGTGAGTGGGTTTGCGGATTCACACGACTCAATGACAAAGGGAAAGGGATGGAGTCCAGGAGTGCCCACTGCTCTTTTAGGCAGAGTGAATGGTCTGGGACTTTTCAAACATGACTGTCTCATCCAGGATCTACTGACATCTACTATAACTTGTTGTTCCCACATACTTACAGTTTCTTCCTCCCAGCCACACAGTAACAATGTACTCTTGCACTGCTGTGGAGTTAGGCATGGCCACGTGCCACATTTTGGCTGGTGAAACATGAAATGAAATGATAACTGACGTTTCTGTGGGAGCCTTTGAGTGCTGGCCCATAATTCATCACGGTTTCTTCCTTCTTCCAAGGTGACCAGTTACAGTTTAGACAGAGGCTGGTCTTATGTCCTAAGCAAGGATCACATTAGAAAAGAGCCTCCAACCATCCCTCAACCAACAAAGAGTGAGAATCCCGGATTTGGGGTTGCTTGTTACTGCAGCATAACCAAGTCTAGACATGCATGGTCTAAACTTTCTGGCTGGGTAGAGTCCATCAATGTTCCTGACTGACCTGGCTTTGCCTTGGCTCTGCTGGCACCCACATCCTATGCTGTGGCTTTCAGTGTCCTACCACTCAATCCTGGCTTTTGGTCCTTACCACAGAGAGCTCCATGGGAACCTTCTAGAATTCAGCTTAGAATCCTTTCCTTTCTCTGGGACACTCAGAACTTCTTTATTATTATTATTTTTAATTTTTAAATTTTAAAAAAATTAGGAAGTGTTTTACATTCAATCACTATGTATCATTATAGCATACCAAATGAATTTTCCTGTCCTGAATACACTGTATATTGGTTCAAAGAAATTATCACATACATTGTCATCAACAGATAATTTTCTATTTTTGTGTCCCTTAAGTGTTTTCCTTCTTTCTTTTTCCCCTTGATTCCCTCCCACCCAGAACTTCTTTGCTCCTTTTCAGCTGTGTGGGAACTGAGGGTGGCTTGAGAAAGCTAAATCCCATCTACTTCTGCCTACCCATGAATTTGTGCTGCTGGGGTTACTTCCTTGTAGGGCGGGGGGAAGCCTGTAAAGACATTTCTTCCCCGTTTCTAAATGTAAACCTCGAAACTTCCTGAGTCTTTGGCATTCTCCAACCTTGGCTCTGCTGTCTCTCTACTCTGGTCACATCTGGGGAGGAGCATTTGAGACACAAAAGCCACCTTGTGTTTTCTTTGCGGTCCTTTTGTCTTCCACAATACTTTGGGCCAGAAAAGGTGAGTCTTCTCTCCTGTGTTCTATCTAGATGAAATTCTATACTTCAGTTAAGGGAGCTAAGGGAATCTAGAACATTCTTTCTCCACAAAAGCTGGACTCAAAACTGCTGACTTGCTATAGACTTAAAACTCGAATTTGGAAGTCATAGCTGAGCACTGATGGATGCAGAGGTTCCCAACCTTTTCTTAGATTGTGGTGCTGTTATAACCTAAGTACTTTGTTTTCTTTTTTTTTTCCCACAGGATTCTTAGACCAACAATAAGCAAACACCAGTTTATTACATTGTTGGTCCAAACAGCATGGTAGAAGTAGTTTGCGTGGTATCTGACAGATGCTGCTGTTTCTTTTAAAAATTTAAAACAGCCTGTGGCGCCCTTGGAACTCATGGTGGTGCCCCAGGGCCTTGGCACACGTTATGGGAACAGCACTGATAATGGGATCTGTCCTCCTCCTAAAATATCAATCTCTATGTCCCAGGTGCCATGTTGGGGGTTGTACATCTTCTTCTCTTCTTTTATAAAGATAGTTCCCCTCCTGAAGCTGATAGTGGTGCAGTGGTAAAACCAGTGCTCTACAAGCCTGACTCACTTGGGAAGTTTCCAGGTTTGCATCTGAAAACCTCCTAGGGAACCAGCAGTTAGCATAATGGCTATGTCGCTGGACTCCCACATAGTTGACCGCGGTTCGCGTCCTGGACCCGGTTGCTTAGAACTCACACGGGGTGCGTGTGCGTGCGTGCCCAAGATCCCGAGAGGAGAATGGAGGAGAAGGAATTGCGGCGTGACCATCCCCCTGGGGGGTGATTTCTCACTTTCTGTCTCTATGTCTCTGTCTGTCTGTCTGTTGAGCACACGTGCCCTCTAGTGAAAACCTCTCCAAAAAACAAACAAACAAACAAACAAAACCTCCTCGAGCACTGCAGGCATCTATATGCAAGCTGGAGCTGGGCGTAGATTGTGGCATTGGGACCCCATTGGGGATGCTGTCTCTCTGTATCTCTCTTGCTCATGGAAGAAACAAATAAACTTAAAAAAAGAAGAAGAACAAAAGAAATAACTTTCTTCAAGGTCCAGATGAAAGCTCTTTAGAAAGAGGTCATTCAATGAAGATGGAAAAACTGATGTACAGGTAACTTACAAGCATGTGCAATAAAGGACTATGAACTAAAATAATATTTTTCTTACAAATTAGGAAAGATAAAAAATTGAACAGTCAGTATTGGCAGGCTTGGGATGAACTGTGCACCCGTACTTTGTTGATAGGTTGTAAATTGGTCCAAAGAGTCTGAAAAATACCTTAGAAATAGTTATCAAGATGTTTAAAAATGTTTATCAGCTTGGACTCAGTATATCTGTTTTAAAAATGTAATTTAAGAATGTATTTACAGGCATAGAAACATTTTTTACACAAAGATGTTCATTGCAACATTGTTTAAAATACTGAAAAACTATAAACAACTTAAATGTTCAATATGGGACTCACTAAGAAAAAAATAAAGTATGATGCAGTCATTAAGATGGTATTTATTTAGTTTTAATTTTTTTTCAAAACCACAATATTATGTTGTGGGATAAGGATAGAACACTCCATGTTTCATAGAATCTTTTTTTTTTGGAGAGGTTTTTGCTACAGGGCAAGTGTGCTCGCCAGAGAGACAAAGAGAGACAGAAAGCGAGAAATTCCCCTGGAGGGATGGCCATGCCACAATCCCTTCTCCTCCATTCTCCTCTTGGGATCTTGGGCATGCATGCACACGCGCCTGACGTGAGTTTAAGCCACCAGGTCCAGGACTTGAACCGTGGTCGACTACATTGGAGGTTCAGTGACATAGCCATTAAGCTAACTGTTGGCCCCTAGAATCTTAATTATGTGAAAAATTTATAGAGAAAATAGGAAGGAAATACACAAAAATATTCATAGTTGTTACCTGCATTTTAATTCATAAAAATTACGCATGAGTCTTCTTTCTTTCTTTCTTTCTTTTTTTCTTTTTGTTTTTGGGTGGTAATTTACAAAGACATACCAGACATGCTAGTAAACATAATGGAATGGGTTGTTTTGGGATTTGGTGAGTCCCATTGGATTCATTCATTCATTTAATCAGGAAACATTGAATGAAGATCTTCTGTGTGTCTGGTTTCATGGTATGTGTAAGACAGTGATGAGCAAGAGAGACACACGAAGTCACCATTCATGGAGTCTCCCAGCAGTAACCATCTCAGTCCTGTAGTTAAGTGCGGGGGTATGTATCATGTTGGGAGCCCTGAGATCATATAATGGAGTGCATAAGTAAAGTGAGGAACCTTCCTGAGGAGTGACGTGTGTGTTGGGTGTTAGGATTAATAAGAGTGAGGGAGAAGGCACTTCCAGGCAGGGGTGCAGCCTCTGTGAAACTCTCAGGAAGGGCAGATTATTCAGAAAGGGCAGGATTACACAGAGACAAAGCAGGAAGCTGGGGAGCTGGGGTGCAGAGGGCTGGGATGAGAGATGAGGCTGGCCAGGTTGGCAAGTCTGTGTTGATGGAGCCCTGTGAGTTGGGCATTCATGTGGAGCTGCAGGGCAGGGGCGTGCTGTTCCCCTGAACACAGTCTCCTGAAACAATGGCACTTCTGTCAGGTGGCCCCCGGCCAGGCCCTCCAGTTACCTCCTCTGGGACCAGTGATCAGCCTCCCTCCCTGGGGTTATCTATCCTTTAACATATGGCCTTGAACTCTCATTTATTCACTCATTCTCACACTCTACAAAATTGGTTGTAGACTTCTCCTGTGGATATAGTAGTTAAAAGATTTTATAGTTAGTGGAAGAGATGAACAGTCACATGGTCTAGGATATATTAGGTAGTTGGAGAAGTCATGACACACTTAACCTCATGACTTTTCCGATGACCCAATGGTTTTCTTCTAGGCTGGCTTTGCCTTTGGCCTGGTGGAGGAGACTCTACAGGACAGGGCCTATAGGGTCTGGCTTCTCTGGCCCTGGGCTGGATGAGGCGCCCAGGAATAGGTGATCTTAGAGGTCTACACCGGAGGATGGGGCTCCATCAGGGCATGCTTCGTCACTTGCTGAGCACTAGCTACCTCAGGACTCGCGCAAGGCAGGGATATAGGGTAAAAGAGGTGGGGCCAGCTCCTGGGAGCTCCAGGCCAGGGTCAGACCAGTTAAGGCTGCAAAAACCAGGGGCTGAAAGGAGAGTGAGGCCGCCTGTGGTGGGGATGGGGAGAGGGAATCAGGAAGTGGCTTCCCAGCTGGACTTGCGCAAGGGTTGGAAAGAGATCCTGGCAGCAGAGCAGGGTCCTATTGCCTGGTCCCATCAGGTAAAGCGGCTGAGAATGGGGTCTGGAGTGCCTGGTTTCCACTCAAGCCTTCCTGTTGGCAGGCGCTGGCCCTCTCCTCCCACAGCATTGTCTTTCCATGCCTCGGTGCCTGGCCTGGGCCCCCATGCTGGCACATCGCCCTCTCCTCATGGGCACCACCCTCTGGTCCATGCTGCCTGTCCGGGCCCTGCATTGTCTGGGGAAGATGTGTGCTCGCCTGGGTGGGTTATTATTAGCCTGCGATGAAGTGAAAGGCCCTGAATGGGGGATGCCGAGCTCCTGCCTGACACCGTGGCCGAGGCAGGAAGGAAATGATTCATTATGGCTACAAGGCGTGCTCTAATTTCATAGAATGAAATAAATGACAGTCGTATTTTGGGCGCCACCACGCGCAGATAGCAGTGTTCACTGACTGCCTCTCACCCCGGCTGTGAGGAGAATTAGAGCAGCCTTTGTGCAGGGAGATGAGGGGCCAAGGGCATGTGGGAGGTAGCAGGTGCTATGACCCAGGGAGGATGAGCGAAGTAGCTCCTGGGGTGGCCTGGGTGGCCAGGGACTGCTCCCTCCACTGTCCAGCCCTCCTGGCCCCTCCATCTCGCTGATTCCATTTCTGCTTCCTGTGCTCCACACATCCCCTCCAGGTCCTTCTCCTGCCTCCCACTTCTCCAAATCCTGCTTGCCCCTTTGGTCCCAGGTCTGGGCCCCTCCTCCTGGAAGCCTGCAGCTGCTCTCTTAGCTCTGCCTCTGAAGGCACAGGTGAATGTCTTTCTCTCAACCTGCAGGCTTCTGGGCTCTTCCCCAGCCTTTCTGTGCTGGCCAGGCCTTGGTCGGGCACTCTGTTGCCACACAGAAATGGCTTTAGATGACGTTGCCTTGGCCATGAAGGTGGCCTCCTCCTAGGGGTGAGGAATTCCCTCCAGGGCCAACCCCACTACAGTGTAGCAGGTCTGGCTACACATTTGTGGAGTCGAGGATAAAATGAAAATGCAGGCTCCCTTGTTCCCAAATGAGTTAAGTAGTCAAGATACACGGCAGAGCAGTGTGCGGCCAGGGCGAGGCCCTTCTGCTGTGGAGCCCGAGCACTGCGTAGGTCACAGGCCCATGAAGTTGGCCAGGCCCTAGGGTCAGAGAGAAGAGCCTGAAAGCTGTAGCGTAGGGCCCCTCTGGTGACAGCACTGGGTTCTCTTTGGCCTCAGCTGTGGCCAAGTAAGTTGGCAGCTGTGGTGGGAAGAATGCCGGATTCGTCGGGATGCCAGTACCTCTGCAGGCTCAGCTGCAGTCAGGCTCCAGGGCATGCGTAAGGGGCTCCATGCTGCCCTGCCATTAATTTGCGGTCCTATGATTCATTATGGCTACAAGGCGTGCTCTAATTTCATAGAATGAAATAAATGACAGTCGTATTTTGGGCGCCACCACGCGCAGATAGCAGTGTTCACTGACTGCCTCTCACCCCGGCTGTGAGGAGAATTAGAGCAGCCTTTGTGCAGGGAGATGAGGGGCCAAGGGCATGTGGGAGGTAGCAGGTGCTATGACCCAGGGAGGATGAGCGAAGTAGCTCCTGGGGTGGCCTGGGTGGCCAGGGACTGCTCCCTCCACTGTCCAGCCCTCCTGGCCCCTCCATCTCGCTGATTCCATTTCTGCTTCCTGTGCTCCACACATCCCCTCCAGGTCCTTCTCCTGCCTCCCACTTCTCCAAATCCTGCTTGCCCCTTTGGTCCCAGGTCTGGGCCCCTCCTCCTGGAAGCCTGCAGCTGCTCTCTTAGCTCTGCCTCTGAAGGCACAGGTGAATGTCTTTCTCTCAACCTGCAGGCTTCTGGGCTCTTCCCCAGCCTTTCTGTGCTGGCCAGGCCTTGGTCGGGCACTCTGTTGCCACACAGAAATGGCTTTAGATGACGTTGCCTTGGCCATGAAGGTGGCCTCCTCCTAGGGGTGAGGAATTCCCTCCAGGGCCAACCCCACTACAGTGTAGCAGGTCTGGCTACACATTTGTGGAGTCGAGGATAAAATGAAAATGCAGGCTCCCTTGTTCCCAAATGAGTTAAGTAGTCAAGATACACGGCAGAGCAGTGTGCGGCCAGGGCGAGGCCCTTCTGCTGTGGAGCCCGAGCACTGCGTAGGTCACAGGCCCATGAAGTTGGCCAGGCCCTAGGGTCAGAGAGAAGAGCCTGAAAGCTGTAGCGTAGGGCCCCTCTGGTGACAGCACTGGGTTCTCTTTGGCCTCAGCTGTGGCCAAGTAAGTTGGCAGCTGTGGTGGGAAGAATGCCGGATTCGTCGGGATGCCAGTACCTCTGCAGGCTCAGCTGCAGTCAGGCTCCAGGGCATGCGTAAGGGGCTCCATGCTGCCCTGCCATTAATTTGTGGTCCTATGTTGTCGCAGAGCTACAAAATTTTATCGAAATCACCTGCTGCCTTCTCACCCTTGCCCAGCCAGCCTAGCTGGGTACCTTGTGGGGCCAGGACCCCCTACCTGCAGCGCTATCCTCACCTCTGCATTACATCAAAGCTGTTGCTTTCAGACCAAGCCATTTGCAGGCCTCTACCTCTGGCTACGGTACTCACGTCTCCTCATCCAAATGCCTCTCACCGAGAATTCAGGCCTTCTGTAGTGGCCTGTGGCCCAGAAGCCGGCACAAAATCTTATTTTCCCAATGTACTTCATTTGGAACTCAAGATAAAAATAATAGAAGAAAAGGATAACATTCAAGGGCAATTTCATCTCAGAGTATTTAACCAGGAGAAGGAGCCTCGGGATCGCTAGACCAAGGAATTCTTGTTCCTGCCGTATTTGCACACAAAATGGTTTCACATTTAGAAATGCACATTAAGAGTATGTCAATCACAGATACTTGGAATTAGGTGCTGACATGATGGGGAAACAGAACTTTGGTGTAGAGTTTAATTTGTTCAAACACACTTTTCAATTGGGGCGACAGGAGGCCGTGGAGCAGGGACCTGCTTGTACTGTAAGTGAATAGGCCATTGCTCTGTGGAGGGGGGCCTCAGTCATTGCCGGGCACCTTCTGGAGTGTACTGACAGTGAGCCAGCTGGGATTCCTTCAGCGGGTTGGTATTTCCTGAATACCCAGAGTTTGTAAACAGATGGCCAGTGGACTGTCCCAGGCCTAGGAGGCTGCGGGCCTGTGTGATGTTACACGTGAGCATGTAAAAATCAGGAGACTGCACTGAAAAGTCTAAATCTCTGGCATCTCTTGGAAGAATCTGGGTTTTTCTTTTTCTTTAATTTTTTTGGGAGAGGTTTTTGCTATAGGGTGTGTGCACTTGCCAGAAAGACAGAGACAGAGAGACAGAAAGCGAGAAATCACCCCCCAGGGGGAATGGCCACACCAATCCCTTCTCCTCCATTCTCCTCTCGGGATCTTGGGCACGCATGCACACACGCCCGGCGTGAGTTTAACCCACCGGGTCCGGGACGCAAACTGTGGTCGCCTACATAGGAGTTCAGTGACATAGCCATTACACTAACTGCTGGTCCCACAACCCAATGACTCTTTTTTTTCTTTTTTTTGAGAGGTTTTTGCTATAGGGCGCCTGCGCTTGCCAGACAGAGAGAGAAACAGAGAGACAGAAAGCGAGAAATCACCCCCCAGGGGAGATGGTCATGCCACAGTCCCTTCTCCTCCATTCTCCTCTTGGGATCTTGGGCATGCATGCACATGGGCCCGGCATGAGTTTAAGCCACCGGGTCTTCCTCCTAGGGGTGAGGAATTCCCTCCAGGGCCAACCCCACTACAGTGTAGCAGGTCTGGCTACACATTTGTGGAGTCGAGGATAAAATGAAAATGCAGGCTCCCTTGTTCCCAAATGAGTTAAGTAGTCAAGATACACGGCAGAGCAGTGTGCGGCCAGGGCGAGGCCCTTCTGCTGTGGAGCCCGAGCACTGCGTAGGTCACAGGCCCATGAAGTTGGCCAGGCCCTAGGGTCAGAGAGAAGAGCCTGAAAGCTGTAGCGTAGGGCCCCTCTGGTGACAGCACTGGGTTCTCTTTGGCCTCAGCTGTGGCCAAGTAAGTTGGCAGCTGTGGTGGGAAGAATGCCGGATTCGTCGGGATGCCAGTACCTCTGCAGGCTCAGCTGCAGTCAGGCTCCAGGGCATGCGTAAGGGGCTCCATGCTGCCCTGCCATTAATTTGTGGTCCTATGTTGTCGCAGAGCTACAAAATTTTATCGAAATCACCTGCTGCCTTCTCACCCTTGCCCAGCCAGCCTAGCTGGGTACCTTGTGGGGCCAGGACCCCCTACCTGCAGCGCTATCCTCACCTCTGCATTACATCAAAGCTGTTGCTTTCAGACCAAGCCATTTGCAGGCCTCTACCTCTGGCTACGGTACTCACGTCTCCTCATCCAAATGCCTCTCACCGAGAATTCAGGCCTTCTGTAGTGGCCTGTGGCCCAGAAGCCGGCACAAAATCTTATTTTCCCAATGTACTTCATTTGGAACTCAAGATAAAAATAATAGAAGAAAAGGATAACATTCAAGGGCAATTTCATCTCAGAGTATTTAACCAGGAGAAGGAGCCTCGGGATCGCTAGACCAAGGAATTCTTGTTCCTGCCGTATTTGCACACAAAATGGTTTCACATTTAGAAATGCACATTAAGAGTATGTCAATCACAGATACTTGGAATTAGGTGCTGACATGATGGGGAAACAGAACTTTGGTGTAGAGTTTAATTTGTTCAAACACACTTTTCAATTGGGGCGACAGGAGGCCGTGGAGCAGGGACCTGCTTGTACTGTAAGTGAATAGGCCATTGCTCTGTGGAGGGGGGCCTCAGTCATTGCCGGGCACCTTCTGGAGTGTACTGACAGTGAGCCAGCTGGGATTCCTTCAGCGGGTTGGTATTTCCTGAATACCCAGAGTTTGTAAACAGATGGCCAGTGGACTGTCCCAGGCCTAGGAGGCTGCGGGCCTGTGTGATGTTACACGTGAGCATGTAAAAATCAGGAGACTGCACTGAAAAGTCTAAATCTCTGGCATCTCTTGGAAGAATCTGGGTTTTTCTTTTTCTTTAATTTTTTTGGGAGAGGTTTTTGCTATAGGGTGTGTGCACTTGCCAGAAAGACAGAGACAGAGAGACAGAAAGCGAGAAATCACCCCCCAGGGGGAATGGCCACACCAATCCCTTCTCCTCCATTCTCCTCTCGGGATCTTGGGCACGCATGCACACACGCCCGGCGTGAGTTTAACCCACCGGGTCCAGGACTCGAACCGTGATCAACTACATGGGAGTCCAGTGACATAGCCATTACGCTAACTGCTGGTCCCAGAGTCTGGGTATTTCTTCATGACCACAAGTGGGGAATGTGGAGGAAGGCTACGCCTTTAAGACAAGGCTGGGCTCTGTTTGTTGTGGTCCCCATCGTGCCACACACTCTTCCCAGCCCTGCACAGAGTGGCAGTCACCCAGACCTTTGATTTGCACTGTTGTATTTCCAACACCGGATGGTCTTCAGCACTCCAGGCTGCCTGCCTGGCCCCCATGGGCATTTTGCCTTCTGTCTGTTCACTTAGAAGTTCCCCATGACTCCTTGCTAGTCATGGATGACCCAGTTCAGGGAGTGTGAAAGGGTGTGAATGGGGAGGAGCCATCCATGCCTTCTATTCTGTCTCTGATACTGGTCTCTGTGAATATACCTGAGATGATTAAGGTATTGGGGCAGAGACTTCCTACTGCTTATTGGCATCCATGTGGGGCATTGTCTCTTACCTTGGGCAGAGAAGGGATGGAGAAGAGAGGGCTGTGGGCAGAAGGAAAGAAGCCACTTTGCTGATCTGCATATCCCCATGCCCCTACTTGAGGAAAAGTGATTATGCTTTGTTATGAGATTATCTTTGCAAATGGAATTCCCTGGGCTCTGTCTCTCCCCTCTGGGAAGCCTTGACTCCAGAACTAACCATTGACAGCAGGAGCAGCTTATGATAGGGCACCCCTGGACCCCTTCAGAAAGGACCAAGCCTCATGCTCTGCACAGTCATTACTTCCCTGGGGTCCAACTCACACTTTGTCCAGAGGTTGCCTCCCTGACTGGAGGGCAGTTGGAAGGGGAGATGGCTGTGGCTCTTCTGGAGAGAGGCTGGGAGGGCAGGAATGGTTTCAGAGTGACTTCCATTGAGGAAGTTCAGCAGAGCTAGCTGCTGTGGTTGCCTCGAGAAGAACCTACGTCCTACATGGTCCACCCTGTCCACTTGTTTTGGGCATCTGTAGGCTAGAATAGAAAGGCCAAGTCAAGGATTCCATGTTGCCCAGGAGCTCTTTGCTGGGCCCTTGGAGAAGAATACACCTCCTAAAAATCACTTTGTCTTCCTTCCCTGGCAGGTCTTGCCTTGCCTGGATATTCTGGTCAGGCATGGATCAACTTTTCATTGATAGAAAAAAGGTAAAGCCAATGACTATGATCTAGTTACCACAGTGTCAGACCAAGGGACCAACCTACCTTTCAGACAGTACTTTATTATTTTTTTAAGTTTATTTATTCATTTCTTCTGAGAGAAAGAGAGATATCCCCAATAAGGTCGTGACACCATGATCCACCCATACCCTCAGCCAGCCCTGGGTCATGGGCGCACATATCTTTAGCATACTCGGGGGGGTCTCTGGATGTGAATCCAGAACCTTCCCATCTGGGCCAGTTGTTGTGGAACATTGTGTTTTATTGCTGTACCACAATCTGGCTCCAAAATACTACCTTATCAGTTGATTATCCAGTAGAAGATCAGAACTTAATTAAATTCAATAAAGAAGTGAGAACGGGACATCCTCCAACATTGGAGTAGATGTTGCTTTGTTCATAACTGATGGACATCGCTGCTTCCAGAAAGGCCCTGGCCATATGGTGGACTGGAATTGTGCTGCGTGAGGTTCATGGGCTCCTTTGCTGAGGGTTGATGGAGCTGGGTTATGCAGTATGCTGGTTTGTCTAGGGGGATAGATGTCAATGCCCTGGACTCTGGGACCCGCTGGCGACCTTCGGTGGGGAGGATGAGGTCTGAGATCTGCAACCATCATTTAAAAATGAGTTTTGGTCTCTGACTTGCTGTGTTGCCATGTGCATACCATGTAGGCTCTCAGGGTCCTTCCTCAGCTGCAAAATGGAGTACAACTCTGGAAAGTCTTCCTCATTCTATCTCCTTGAGGAATTCTCCCATCTTGTTGTCATTTCCTTCAGAAGGCCTTTTCTTATTCTCAGAGAGGTTGCCATATGGAAAACCAGGCAGATGTGAAAAGCCATTCCATCTGGAAGTTAAGTGGATTGGGGAGGAGGCAGGTAGCCTGCAAATGAAGGACAAACACTGGCCTTGAAATGTCAGCCATGTGGGGCCTGAGACCTTCCCATCCAGACCCTGGGGATGATGCCTTTTGTCCCTGGTCAGGGCTTGAGTCTCCAGTAGCAAACACGGTGCCTCAGATCAGCCCAGGAGTCTTTCATCCCTTTCTGACAGGCCTTGGAGTTAGAGTACCATCAAAGTGTTTGAAAGAGAGCAGTAGTAATTGCAGTCCTGGGGCAGCTCCTACCTGCCTCATCTCCTGGAGGGGCCAGTTCCCTTGGTATAGCAGAGCCTGTGAGAAACTACAACCTTCACCTGCTGTCCTCAGTGGCTCCATGCCAAGGCCATCAACTGTTTGATAGTCTGAGCATTTGCAATTTTTTTAGCAAGCAAGGGATCCTGGGAGAGGTCGAGAAATCCTATGGAGTAAAAAAGTAGCTCCATAGAGCATACTTGGCCCTGGCAGATGTGCATTGGCCATGGCTGTCAGACTGTGGGCAGAGTGAAGGTCCATGGGGGTGCACTCTGACCTGGAGGGCCCCTGGGCTAGGCCCGTAGACCACCCCTCTACAGTACCCCTGGGCATTGGCAATCTTATTCCAGGTTGCCAGTGCTTTCTGGGTTTGCACTGAAAGTCCACATCCTGGAAATCCCCCCAATCCTTGACAAATGGGTCACCCTACTGGGCATGGCCAGAAGTGTGGTCAGGGTCTAAAATGTGGGATGAAGGTGAGAGTGGTTTCAGTGTGAGGAGCAAGCACACAGAAGAGGCCAGCAGTCTCTGACGGCCAGGTCTCACAGTATGTGTCCTGTCCTTCCCTAGCATACGTAAGTAATTCTGCAACATCATTGTACATACATGTCGTACACATGCAATCACTTCCAATCATGTTCTAGGGGTGCGACGAAGATGGTGTGTGACATGGCATATCCCTACTCGCAGTCCACCCTGTATACAGCCTCTGGCTGGTACAGAATGAGTGCTCAGTGCACACCTGCTGAATGAATTTCGGGGTCTGCTCTCAGAGCCCACTTGGCCTCCCTGCCTCACTAGGTACCTGGAAACCATGGGAAGCTTAGAGTCAAATATCAACTTGCACATGTAATAGCCATGTGACCCATGTGGGGATTGTGCTGTCTCTTTGAGCCACAGCTCCTCCGGGTAAATGGAAGAAATAAAAATGCTACTGTCTGAGCATGAGTTGTCCCGAAGCTTCAGTGAAGCTCTGATCTGAGTGCTCTGTGTTTCTACTACCTCTGCCCATACCCATCTGCCTGCCACCCAGTGATGTCCACTCCCTTGGGTGGTATGGAACAGACTGGATCCTCCATATTTTCTCTCTCTGCTGTATCTCCTCTCTATTGTCTGCTTGGGTACCAGGTTCTCAGAGTTTAGGGAGGCAGTGTGGCTCCAGGAACCTCAGCCATCAAGGAGAGCTTGGCCATGACGATCGAGGATGAGGCTGGTGCTGCAATTGTGGAAAGTTGCTGGGGGTCAGCCAGGTGGAGGAAGACCTGGCTCTCTGATCAGGAGAGGACTTACCTCAGTTGTACATGTGGAGAAGAGGGCCCAGGGCCTGGGCTTATTCATGGTGGGAGAGCCTGGCATGCATTCCTCCCTGAGCGTGTGTGTGTGTGTGTGTGTGTGTGCGCGTGTGTATGTGCAAATACTGAGAAGTTTAGGGGTTCAAATGACCACAGCCTCCATCCATAATATAGACTCAGAGCCATCTTGTCAGTGAAGGAAGAAATGGGGCACAGAAGAAAGACAGAGGGTAATTTTCTATCTGTATAAATCCGTCTTGATCTTCCAGACCTGGCATACAAGCTATCCCCTCTGTGAGATTTCATGTTTCCCTCGATAATCATTATTTCTCCTCTTTGTTAACCAGTTTTTAAATTTGGATTCTTAGATTGCTCATTGCTCTCTTTAGCTTGTGTTTCATCTTGCCCTCTGAAGGTAAGGTGGTGTGTGAATCAATTGTGGGTCATTTAAAATTTAAAATTTATTTATTTCTTAGAGAGAGAAAGAGACCCTCAACAGCATCTTCATGCTACAATCCACTTCTGGTTTCAGCCAGCCCAGATTACTGGCAGGTGCATGAACACCTGGCATGCTCAAGAAGGTCCCAGGACATTAGCCCAGGATTCTCAGGTGGGTCGAATTGTGTTACCACGGCACCACTGCCTGGCCTGCACCTGCAGTTCTCATTCTCAAGAGCTGGCAAGAATACAGAAGAGAACGGGACAAATGTGGATTTTCCTCCTGGGGACAACTGGCTAACCCTCCTCATTAAATCATCTTGTGTCATCCCCACCTCCCGAGCAGGAACAAAGGTAAAGCCAAGTAGCTAGATATAGTCAAGCTCTGCATTTTCAGGAGACCTGGAAAACAGTGAGGAAACACTGGTTTTCTTGCTTGAGACTTGGCAGGTCTACTTCATCTTTTAGACCATGAAAGTTAAGGCGGATTTGCTCTCATACATGGCTGTTTAGGCTTTCATCTTTTACTTGTGTGCGTTGTACATGTAGATATGAATGTCTGTGGAGTCCCATATCCCAAAATAAGCAACGTCCCCACAATCTGCATGGCATGCCAGGGAAGACTATGGCATGGCTTAAAAAATGCAAGAGTTCTGCTTTAACCTGTTACTTCACCTGAGATCAGCACTGGAGGTGTTGTTTCTCTCTCTCTCTCTTTCTCTCTCTCTCTCTTTCTTTTTTATGTTCGAAGATAATGCTGATGAGAGTGTTTGATGCTTTGTGACCAGAGTGATGGGGATTATCATAAAACATGTGAACAAGCTTGCAACAGAGCTAGAAGGATGACAGTCCTTTCTGCAGGGTGGAGAGTATGAGCAGTGAGCTGGTGGCTTCTGGTGAGTTGAGTCTACACTCTATTGCAATTGTCCCCCATAAACTCCTGATGTGGCTCACATGCTATAGAAGATGGTAGAAGAGGGCAAAGTTCAGTCTGGAAGCAGGAGCCCTGTCTTAGCTCAGGCTTCCATAGAAGGAAATACCATACACTGAGCAGCTTAAACAACAGAAATGAATTTTCTCACTGTTCTGAGGCTGGAAGTCTAAGATCATGGTATCAGCATGATGGGTTCTGGTGAGGACTTTCTTTCTGGCTGACAGATGGCTGCTTCTATCTTATTGATAAAGCTTTATGACCTCATTTAACCTTAAGCATCTCCTAAAGGCCTTAGCTCCCTGTTCACTGGGGTCTGGGTGCTTCAGGGTTCTTTTTGGAATCCAGTTCTATTAGCTTTTGGGATTTTCTCACAGATCCTGTTCTTTCTCCTTGGAGTGATGTTCTCTTTCCTTACTAAAACGTTAAAGTGCTCTGAAACTTCCTTTAATGTGGCACCCCCCTCCCCACCTTGCCCTGCCATGGTGTCAACTTTGCCTGAACTCCTGTGGCGCTCACTGTCTATGCAGACATCAGTGTTCTGGGCTGATGAAGACACAGAGGATAGACTTTGGATCAGGGACACTAGGACTCTTAAGTTTAGCTTCACCTCCTTTCAGCTGCTCCTTTTAAACAGTTGCATAACTTCTGGATCCCAGCTCCATGCCAATCAGGAATATTGATACTGACCCAGAGAGCTTGCATACAGTTTATTATTGTCTTTCATTCCCAGCTAGATTACAATTCCTTTGGAGTCACATAGCGCCTGGGACTGTGCTTATATCCAAGCTGTTAATAAATACTTATGTTGCATTGAAAGAAGATACCAAATATGAAGGCGATTTGAAGACTAGAAATCCATTTCTTTACCCCAGAATTTAGCTTCTGGGAAATCTCATCGAAGGCTTAATAACAGGCAGGGAATTTTTTTTTTTTTGAAAAAGTGATGAAGAATTTGTATTAGGTATTAAAATTCATTTTAAAGCCCCAAAATGGATCAAGATGATGAAACGCAAAATCCAGAAACGGGTCTACCATAGCCCACACTCTCTGGAAAAGAGCTTGAGGAGAGGATTAAAGTGCTGATGATTTGTTTGGGAGGTGCAAAGTATGGGCAGAGAGAGAGAGTTGGGGAGGACTGGGAAGCAATGTGCAAGGCCCTACTCTGTGCTGGCCAGGGACAGGCACAGCAGGTGGCCCAGCAGGTGTCTTTGCTTGGCATTGCCATCTCTCCCAGATGGGCTGCGTGCAGAACCTGTCATGGAGTAGTTGGTGGGTGAGAGGGAAGAGGAATTCACATGCCTCGCTCCTTCTGCTTTTTCATCTTCTATGGGTCAAAGTTTATCCCATGGGGGTCCCTTTCCC
>NW_006205257.1:2768081-2801031 GCF_000334495.1 Tupaia belangeri chinensis
CTGCATTGTATCTCTGAGTGGTGCCTTTGGCAGTTTCTCGTGACACCAGCCCCATACCCAGAGGTGGGGTGTTTCCTGCAAGTCTGCAAGTAACATGGAGATGCCAGAGACACTGGGGTGTGGCTGGGCTGCTGTCTACACATGGTGGCCAAGAGGGGAGTGGGTCTAGAGTTAGAGTGAAAGAAATGAGATTGTCAACTTCGTTAAAAATTGTAAGGGAATGTCCCAAACTTCATTCATCAATCATATTGGAATACAATATTTAAAGGATAAAAATGAATACAAAGCTCATCATGAACAAAACATCAACATTTTAAATAAAAAAAGGCTCAGGAACCAGCAGTTAGCATAATGGCTATGTTGCTGGATACCCACGTAGTCGACCGCGGTTCGCGTCCCGGACCCGGTGGCTTAAAACTCACGCCGGGCGCATGTGCGTGTGTGTCCAAGATCCCGAGAGGAGAATGGAGGAGAAGGGATTGCGGCGTGGCCATCCCCCCGGGGGGGGTGATTTCTTGCTTTCTGTCTCTCTGTCTCTCTCTGTCTGTCTGGTGAGCGCACGTGCCCTATAGCAAAAACCTCTCCAAAAAAAAAAAAAAGACTCTAAAAGGGTGAAGATTAGAGTGAAGTGAGGGAGGTACCATGCTGGGGGGGGTTGTTCCCCATCTTTATTTATATTGATTGGGTGCATGTGCAGGTTTGGAGGGAGGTGTTGGGATGTGTGTGCTAAATTTGAGACGTGGAATAGACATGCAAGTGGTGATGATGGAGCACCGAGAGGTGGAGAGGGAGGCTGGGCTGAGAAAAAGCCTGGGAGCAGTTGGCAGAGGGTAACATTTGATGTTACAGGGCTGGAGGGTGTACCAGGGATTTGAGTGCAGCTAGCGAACAGAAACATCCCAAATACTGAGCTGCATGGACCCCAAACATAGAGCTTACTGAGAAGGAGCCAACTCAGGTGCTACAAATATGAAAATCCCCAAATGCGAGTAGTGGAGAGGGCTCAGGTGGGTATTAGAATTTATGGGTGGTTCCATCGTGCTTATCCGTATGTACACATTTCTCAGGAAAGAGCATCTATTACTTGGGCAATGGAAAAACTCTCCACATTTCCAAAATACTGTCATATTGATGAATGAATATGCAGTGAAGGAGCCAATCAGAAGAAGGAAATGGCTTCTTAAGAAGCACTCAGGGTCCAGCTATGGTGGCACATGCGGCTAAGATGTACTTTGCAGACTGAGACCACATGGGAGGCCCAGGTTGGGTTACTAGTCCAACTTAAAGGTGGGACAAACTGAGGTGGGAGGACTGTGGGCTAGAGGCTGGCCTGGGAAACCTAGGGAGGCCCTTTCTGAAAACGAGGTGGATATGGTCACGTGTGCCTGAGATCCCAGCTACTTGGGAGACTGAGGCAGAAGGATTGCAGCACAGTGAGACCCAATCTGAAAAAAAAAAAAAAAAAGAAGTGTTCAGGGTTGGCTCTGTTGGAGCTCTTCTGGGCCAACTCGGCTGCTCCTCTGCCTGCATTTTGCCAACGCCTGGCACAGAGCAGGCTTGCCATAGCCACATTTCTGGAGCTCCCAAGTTTCTTGAGGCTCGGAGTGCTGGATCTGGACTTCTATCTTAGCATTTGCTTTGAGGTACCAGGACTTAAATTGCATTAGAAAACGTATTTCCTGGTGAGGTTGAGGGTGTGGGGTGTGCAGGGAGAGGGCTTAGCTGTGTTTCTTGGTGAGGCACGTGACTGTTTTTCTAGAAGCCTGGTAGATTCCAGAATAAGGAATTTAGATTCAAATTTATCACAAACAGGATACATAATAAAAATTCCAATTTATATGTGGCCACTTTTTTTTTATGTGAGCCTGGTAGATTCCAGAATAAGGGATTTAGATTCAAATTTATCACAAACAGGATACATAATAAAAATTCCAATTTATATGTGGCCACTTTTTTTTGAGAGATTTTTGATATAGGACCTGTGCGCTCACCACACACAGACACACACACACAGACACACACACACACACACACACACACACACACGGAGAGAGAGAGAGAGAGAGAGAGAGAGAGAGAGAGAGAGAGAGAGAGAGAGAAAGAGAAATTACTACCCCAGGGGATGGCCACACTGAAATCTCTTCTCCATTCTCCTCTCAGGATTTTGGGCATGCATACACATGTGCCTGGTGTGAGTTTCAAGTCCCTGGGTCTGGGACTTGAACTGTAATTGGCCATGTGAGTCCAGCGACGTAACCATTATACCATCTGCTGGTCCCAGATGGCCACCTTTTACCAAGTGTTTCTTTCCTTCTTTCTCTTTCTTTCTCTTTCTTCCTTTCTTCCTTTCCTCCTTCCTTCCTTCCTTCCTTCTTTTTATTCTTTCTCCTTTCTTTCTTTCTTTCTTTCTTTCTTTCTTTCTTTCTTTCTTTCTTTCTTTCTTTCAAGAGGTTTTTGCCTTAGAACACATGTGTTTGCTCAAGAGAGACAGAGACAGAGACAGAGAGAAGGAGAGGTTTTTGCCTTAGAGCACATGTGTTTGCTTAAGAGAGACAGAGACAGAGACAGAGAGAAGGAAAGTGAGAAATCATTCCCCAGAGGGGATGACCATGCTGCAATCCCTTCTCCTCCATTGTCCTCTTGGGATCGTGGGGGCACACACGCACATGTGCCCAGTGTGATTTGAAGTCACTGGGTCAGGGAATGGGACCACAGTTGACCATGTGGGAGTCCAGCAACAGAACCACTATGACATCTGCTGGCCCCTAGATTTCTTTTAAATAAATGAATGCATAGGTGTGCCCTCTTATATCAAGTGTTTTTGGAGTGCCTATTGTGTATGGGCAGCATTTCTTTTAAATAATATATGCATAGGTGTGCCCTCTTAAATCAGGTGTTTTTGGAGTGCCTATTGTGTATGGGCAGCATGCTAGCAAGACAGTATCCACTGTGTGCTGTGGAACCTGCAGACTAGCAGCCAAGAGGGAACACGTTAGATTGAGTATTGCACAGCTTATTAGTGAATCTGAATCATGACAGCCATTTTGACAAAACAGCCCAGACAGCAGGAAAACTTACCTGGTCTTGGGTTGGAGCAGGCTTTCCTGAGGGAGTGGCATTTAAGCAGACATGTGAAGAAAGAGGAAGGAGAGGATGTGGCAGGTGGTAGAAACACAGCCAGGAGGGAGCGATGTTCTCCCTGAGCACATCCTCTAAAGCAGATGCCTGTTCGCGAGCTTTTAAGGGTGCCATGTTGAAATGGTGATAATATGCAGAAGAAGCATTAGCAAAGTTTGTGAAAATACCACAGGAAGATGTGTGGAGAAGGCTCATTCCCTGACAACCATGCAGGGGCCTCTCTCATGCCTCTGTGGCTAGTCTTGCCTGGTCACAGTCTTGTGAGGCTAGTCTTGCCTCTGCAGGGTGATTTGATGGGGTGGGGGAAAACTCCTGAACACACAGTGGTTTGTGGGAGTAGACTGGAGATTGGACAGTGTGGGTGGAGCCCAGGATGGGCAAGGCCAGTGGACAGAAGTGAGAGTCAGAGCTGGGAAGGAGCTAGAGCAGGATCTAGACATGTGGAGGTCACTGCTGTGGAGGTGCAGCACGAGGCCACCAGAGCCAGCAATGCAAAAGAGATGAGAGTTGAAGTCAGAACCTCAGAAGATTCTTACACACAGGAGGACCAAAAAGGGATGTCAGGAGGTAGCAGAGAAGTGAAGGAGAAGGACTCCACAAATCCAGAGAGAAGGGAAACCAGGATGACAAGGGGTTGAGAAGTCTGGCATCCAGAGAGAAAGAACTCAGGGACAGAAGCACAGGGAGACGCAGCTAGTTGTTTGTGTAGCTGCTCCTCCCTGAAGTTTACTCATCTCCTTGCCTGGCCCAGGCATAGGGCAGCCCTTGGCTTTCCTGGGTGTATTTTCTGGGTATCTCTGGCCTGAGGCAGTGTGGATGCGAGTCTTCCGGAAAGTCAGGATGTTCTGCTTCTGTTACAGCCATTCTTGCAGCCCAGACTCAGGGCAGGCTGGCTGCAGAAAGCTCCTAGCCCAGCACCCCGGCTGCTAGCCTGCCTGTTTGTTAAAGCCCTGCCAGGTGTTGCTGCTGACTGGCCTCAGACAACCCAGAAAATGACCTTTCAGGTGTCCTACTACTGCTCGGCCTTGGAGATACCCCTTTCTCTTTTATGCTGACCTCTGTGTGCCAGGGATTATTAGGCAGCACTTGGACCTGCTCTCCTTCCTCCAGAACCCCTGGGAGTCCTCCTAGGAGAGACACTGTCCAGAAACTGTGTAATGGAGACAGATTTTGGTGCACAAAGTCTGATGTACCGAATCAGAGAAATATTGTAACTTTCTTTATGCTTCTATAAATCAGAGGAATCATTGTTTTAAATCCCTATGTGCTCAGTGGTAGAAATCCAATGTAATCAGTTCTGGGAAGGACAGTTAATTCGGGGGGGTTCTCTGTGGAGTTAGGCCTTCCTCTTCCTGGTCTCCCTGGGATAGATGGGGTAGCTTGCCCTCAGACATCAGGGCCAGCCAGAAGCCTTTGATGCTGTTACCCTGGGACTTCCTACTGGTCTGTGATATGTCCATACCTGCCAGCCCGTCATCCTGAAGCCAGATGCTGCAACTCTGTGCTTTCTTGTTTCTTGTTTCGTTAACTGCATGTTCTTCCCAGGTGCAGGAGAAAAACTGGCGGCTGAGATTCACCACCTCAGTCCCACATGGTCATTTTTGTCCTGTTCTTCTTAGCCTGGTGGTGTAGGACACTGGATCCCACTATGTCTGGGAACAGAAAAGAATGTGACCTAAGTATTCTCAGACACTCAGACAATTCCCATGCTCTGTGCTGTTCTCTCCTGGAACTTGCTCCCCTCCCCTGGAACTTTTCTGACAAGTCTCTGGTTACACCCAGATTGTGTGTATCTCCTATTTTTTTCCCCCATCTACTTCTCCACTTTTAAAAGACATAAGAAAAAATTTGCTAAGTAAGCCAGCCTATGAAAGACAAACATTGTATGTCGTCGTTCAATATATAACAAATATCTATACTCTACGGCAGACATGGAAAGATCTAAATATACCATGGCAGGGAGGACAAGTGTAGATACCAGAGGCTATAAGGGAGGGGGGTGGGTAGCAGAAAGTGGGTGGGAGGGGCTCAGGAAAGAAATATTTAATAGACATAAGAATGTAGTTCTCTGATGAAAATGATGTACCTGGTAATATCCTTGATTTAATTTTCATGCACTGCACGCATACTCTGAAAAACCATATGTTGTGCTCTTATAGAGATGTACAATAATTAAATATGAACAAGAAATCATTAAAAAATGGAAGCAAAAATATCAGATGCCTGTGTGCTCCTGTCAGTAAGTTCTCTACAGTAGTGGGTGCCTTGCCTGGAGCTGCCTGGAAGATAGAAGGCAGTGGGAAGCACAGAGGTCCAGATTTCATGGTGGTGGAGTTTCCCTATGAGGAGCCTGCACCTGGCTCCTGGCCTCCTCTGTGCTTCTTGGACACCATAATCACCTGCCACCAAGTTGTTGCCACACCTGCGGCAAGACTGGAAAGGCAGCAAGTTCATGCTTAGCTTAGAAAGAATGGCCCCTCAGTTCTGTTGGTTCTGGAAAGTAAATAAAATGTAAACAGATTAGGAGTGTCCATGAAAAAGGAAATGATTTCTCTGTCTGTTTGGATGTGGTAGATCTGAGGCAACCAGGTGTTCTTGGTGACCTTAGATCTTGGGCAGGCATGTGGGCACATGTACCCAGCATGATTTTCAAGCCACCATGTCCAGGACTTGAACCACGGTGGGCCACATGGGAGTCCAGTGACATAACTACTATGCCATCTGTTGGCCCCAAGAATGAATTTTTGAAAACAATAATCTTTTTGAAAAGATAATCTTAACAGGTCTAGTGAAAGAGGAATTTGTCATTTTCATGTAGAGGACTGTGGGAAATAGAAGTTTAAAATCTGAAAGATCTGTGATAGCATTGGTTCAATTAGAGATAGGTAAAATTGTTCATAAAAATAGCTCATTAGGAAGAGATAGAAAAAGAAAAAATTACAATTGCTAGGAGATGGAATCAACCCAAATGTCCAAAAAAAAAAAAAAAAAAAAAGATTGGATTGAAAAAATGTGGCATATGTACTCCATTGAATACTACTTAGCCACAAAAAACAATGAGACCCTGACATTTGATACAAAGTGGACAAATGTGGAAGACTTAAGGCTAAGTGAAGCAAGCAAGCCAGACTGTGAGAGGCAGACTTTGTACATCTCCACTCAATATATACCGATTGCCTGTGCTCTATAGCAGAAACAGGAAGTTTGAAAGGTGTAGTAGCTGGGAGGGCAACTATAGATATTGGAGATAGCATGGAGAGGGGTAATATGGGGATGGACAATGGAGGGAGGGAAGGAGGGGCACGGGGGAAGAAAAAAAGTCTGTTTGACAAAAATATGAAAAGCTATTTGCTGATGATAATGTATTTAGTAATGTCTGTCTTGACAACTATGCATGATATTTGTGCTGGAAAAGGCAATCTTGTCTCCTGTAAAAAATATATGTGATTACATATAAATGAAACAATTAAAAAAAGAAAAGAAAAAAGAAACCTTTCATTCATTCCTTGTGAGTTCCTGTAAGACCAACCATAGCAATATATTACACATAAATAAATAAGTCCTGAGGGCCAGCAGGTGGTGTGATGGTCAAGGCACTGGACTAACACATGGCTGACTATGGCTCAAGCCCTAGATAGGCAGCCTGAAAATCATACCAGGAATATGTGGAGGGAAAGAATGGAGGAGAGACTGTGGCATAGCTATCATGAGGAGTAATTCTCACATTTCCCCTCTGTCTCTCTCTAGCAAGTGCGTATGCCCTATGGCAAAAGAACTTTTAAAAAAGTTCTCAGGGCTGGCAGGTGGCATTGTGGTTAAGGGTGCTGGACACTCCCACATGGCCGACCACAGTTTAAGTCTTAGACCTGGTGGCTTGCTTTCTCATGTTCCCTCTCTCTCTCTTTCCTTCTCTGTCCCCCCCCCACCCCCATCAAATTAAAATAAATAAATAAAGTTAAATCAAATAGTTCTTAGAAAGAATAAAATTTCTTGAAAAACAAAAACAAAACAAAATTGGAAAGAGACATTTAAAAGTGAAGACATGGTAAAGTTTAGTGATTTAGTGATTTTAGGGCTGTAACAGATTTCTTGGTTCTGTAGCCTTCTTTAAATTCATTCTGAAAAAACACATAGCTACTTGTAAGATTTTGGTTTTTCTTCTGTTATCTAGTTTTATACAATGAGTCATGGTTATAATAAATATATAAATGGAAATCTGTGGAGACAACTGTTTATCAAATAACTGGTGTGAATTTGTATTTAAACCTGCTCGTATGTAGAATAGTTGAATATGCATTTTCAGCCTTTTAGCAGGAAAATTTAATCCTGACATTCAATGTTATTATCAATATGGGTGGACTTAACCTTTTTTTTTCTGGCTATTTTGTGTTCCCTTTACTTCTATTTATTTCTCTTTAATTTTCCTCATGTAGTATTCCCTTGAGTATTTCCTATAGAGCTGGTTTAGTTTTGGTGAATTCTTTCAGTATTTGTTTGTCTGGGAATGATTTTATTTTCCCTTCTCATTTGAAGGAAAATCTTACCAGGTATAGTATTCAAGGCAGAAATTGTCTTTCAGCATTTTAAATGTGTCCTCCCATTTTTTCCCGTGCCTTCATTGTTTCAATGGAGAGGTCTAATGTAAGTCTAACGGGGTAACTTTTCTAAGTAACTTGGTGTTTCCCTCTTGCAAGTTTTAGAATATTGCCTTTGTCTTCGATTTTTTTTTTAATCAATCTGGCTATGATGTGTCTTGCAAAGGATCTTCTTATATCTATTTGGTGTCCTTTGTATTTCCTGAATTTGGATGTCTTCATGCCTCTCTAAATTTTGAACATTTTCAGCTAATATATCATGAAAGAGGTATTCTGTACCTTTGCCTGCCTCTTTTCCTTCTGGAATACCTACTATCCATTTAATGCTATCTAGGATTTCCTGTATGTTGTCCTCATTTTTAATAGTTATTCTTCTATTCTTTTTGGTTGCTTAGACTAAATCAGAAGTTTTGTCTTCAAAGTAGGAGATTCTTTCTTCCGTGGGGGCCTAATCTGCTGTTGATACTTTAAAGGGGGGTTTTGATTTCCTTCAGTACACACACACACACACACATACACACACACACGTGTATATATATGTATGTATATATTTTTTTTATAAAAAGAGATTTTTGCTATAGGGCTCATATACTTGCCAGAGAGACAGAGAGACATAAAGTGAGAAATCATCCCCTGAAAGGGATGGCCACACTACAATCTCTTCTCCTCTATTCTCCTCTTGGAATCTTGGGCATGCATCCACATGCACCTGATGTGAGTTTTAAGTCACTGGATCCGGGACTCGAACCATGGTCAACTACGTGGTAGTCCAGTGACATAACCATTATGCCACCTGCTGGTCCCTCCTGCATTATATTCTTTATCTTCAGAAGTTCTGTTTGATTCTTTTTCAGTCTGTTCATTTCTTTATGGAGTTCCTCCTTTACATCATGGAAAGATTTTCTCATCTCCTAGAATTGGGTCTCTGTTTTCTCTTGCATCTCCTTGAGTTTTGTTGCAATGAATATTCTGAACTCTTTTTCTGAATCTTTTGCTATCTCTTGAGTTTTATCCATGATTGGTGAGGAGTTATTATGTTCCCTTGAAGGAAAGATACTACCTGATTTTCTTCTAGTTTTTGAAGCTCTGCTTCTATTTTTAGTCATCTGGTAATGTACTCAATTCTTCCTACTTCTATGGAGTGTGTTTCTGTAGCTGTGTGCTCATGCCCTTCCCTATGGCGTGCATTACTCTGTGCCAGTTTCCCTTCTCTGCTCTGCGTGGGAGTGTGGACTCCACAGTTGGAGTTTTGAGTTCAGGTTTTCAGAGAGGAGTTTCTCTCCGTTTACTGCCAAGGAGGTTGTGGGGAGAGAATTCCTCCAGAGTCTCCTGTGTTCAAGTGTTCAATTCCTATATATCCAAACATTTCTGTTTCCAGTATGGATGGAGGTCGAGCTGATAGGTAGAATGGAAGGTGGTAGACGATTTCACATAATGCAGTGTGGGTTGGAATAGCCTCCTACCCCCTACAGATGGCTAGGTGGGGTTCCCTGATGAGCTCAAGCTGAGTGACGTGGGCCTCCCTGTTGCTCCTGTATGGGTGAGAGGCATAATGGTGTCAGCACACATGGAGCAGCAGTTCCTACCTTCTGCCTCTTCTGTTTCTTTCTTTCTTCTTTTTTTTTTTTTTTTTTGGAGAGGTTTTCACTATAGGGCACGTGTGCGCGCCAGACAGACAGAGAGAGACATAGAGACAGAAAGTGAGAAATCACCCCCCAGAGGGGATGGTCACGCCGCAATCCCTTCTCCTCCATTCTCCTCTCGGGGTCTTGGGCATGCACACACACGCGCCCGGCATGAGTTTTAAGCCACTGGGTCCGGGACGCCAACCGCGGTTGACTACGTGGGTGTCCAGCGACATAGCCATTACGCTAACTGCTGGTTGCCTGTCTCTTCTGTTTCTGAGATTGTAGGAACCAGGTATTGGTTCTTGGAGGCTGAAGCAAGGGTGGAGTAGCCCCTCTTCCCCTACAGCAGGCTGGGTGGTGGTCCCTGATAAGCTCCAGCTAAGCAGCTTGGGCCTCCCTGTTGCTCCTCTCTCTGTCTTTCAAATCTCAAGTTTTTTTTTTTAACAATATTTTTTTAAAAGAATTATTGTATTCAACTTTATTTATTTCAGTTTGACCAGAGAGGGACAGAGCGAGAGAGCAAGAGCGAGACAGAGAGAGAGCGAGAGCGAGAGAGAGAGAGAGAGAAAGAGCAAGTGAGAAAGCAAGCCACCAGGTCCAGAACTTGAACCGTGGTTGGCAATGTGGGAGTCCAGCACCTTAACCACCACACCACCTGCCAACCCCCAAATCTCAAAGTTTTTAAGTAGCAAATATTTCAGATAGAAAGGAAAAGTAATGCTGTATAGGACAAAAAATGTTGGTGGGTCTGATTAAACCCTGTTCTTGTAGGGAATGCTTTTTTATTGGTCAGACTATTGCATTTTCATTTACATACAGCAGCACCTCATATTCTGCATTACACCACCACGCATGTGGTCAAAGGATAGGAAGTGGAGCCTGGCAGTAGAGGCTACACCGACAATGCAGGGTTTGGGAGAGCATCTGCTTTTTAAAGTTTTTTTTTTTTTTTTCTTGGAGAGAGGGGGGGGTGCCACCACCAGAAAGACAGAGACAGAGAGACAGAAAGCGAGAAATCACCCTCTTGGGGGGATGGTCACGCCACAATCCCTTCTCCTCCATTCTCCTCTCAGGATCTTGGGCACACACACACATGTGCCCGGCGTGACTTTAAGCCACTGGGTCTAGGACTTGAACTGCAGTCGACTACATGAGAGTCCAGCGACATAGCCCTTATGCCAACTGCTGGTCCCTAAAGTTTTTTATTGAAAAATCCTTTTGTTGTTACACAGGGTCTGACTAGGTTAGGATGTGTGTTCTCTGAGAGTTTCCCCCCTACTGTGACAGCCTGAGGATTACTATTAAATTATGATTCTCTGTGGCTCAGAGGCTCTGCCATTGAGGTCACACAGCCCTGTGAGGTACCCACAGATGCTTTAGTTAAGTGGGCATATGCGACCATCATGTGTTCCAGAAATCCTAAGGACAGTCTTGAGAGTGTGGGTCTGGTCATGATGCCTCCTCACCCCCATTTCGAGGTCCTACCTGAACAAGTTACCCTCTGATCATTTACTTAAACAAGTATTTATTAAAGCCTCTCAGTGCCAGATTTGTTGCAAGTACAACTACTTCGTAGAATTTTTAAGACTCTGCATATCAATTGGTTCACAAACCAGGAAGAAGAAAGCCCATGGTTATAAGATGTGATCCTTTTTTATCTTAAGGTCATGGGGCCTTTCAAAGCCCAGAGACTGCCAGACTGACTTTGGGATTAGCTCGTCCCTGTACCTAGGGCCCAGCAGGCGAAGGCAGTGGCTGTGGACTTCAGCTTTGAAAGTCTGCACTCTGCTTGCTGAGTTTGGAACGGCTTTCCTCTGGGCAAGGCCAAGTCTTTGCAGAGGAGCGAGGGCGGATGCGATGGAGCAGCCAGCAGCTCCGGCGTGTACCTGGCCAAACAGCCCCTCTGGAGTGGCCACTTCCCAGGCTGCAATAATTCATCACAGGCGGGCTCACAAATGTACTTAAGAAAGAAGGGATGATCTATTTTGTACATGCTCCTTAAAGGGATTCCATTTTAGCTCCAATTGTAATTTTTACCTTTTTCAGGGGAATTTATTGACACAGTGCCTAGCTCAGCCCTAGTTTTCGGCATCATCCTTTTGTCTGCAAGCACACTCACCAGCCGCTTAATTTGTCATAGCCCTGGAGGTATCAGAACTAATGAGCTTTGTTTGAATAGACTTTTTCCAGTTCATCTAGCACACTTTGGGGTAATCACTCAGTTTCTGTTTGCTTCTGATCCGAGGCATTGTGGGAAATATAAGAAAATAATGGTTAAAAAAGCAGTATAAATTGGTAACAGCCACATTTTCTGCAAAGCCCTGAAGATGTTATTTTTTTAATTTCAGCACTTATTGAAGTATTGAGAGTACTCTAAGTACCACCATTACAATATAATATCAGAGGAGCATCTGATAAAATGCTATTTTTCAATTAGCTGGGAGTTTCTACTTTGCCTTCTTTAAGCAGTTCATAGCTAACAAATCTTTAAACAATCTAACCTCTTCAGGTTTGGAAGTGGACAGATAATAACCACGAACACATACAGTGTGTCAGCTCTGAGGATTAAAAATCTATTAGAGGGATTACATACAGAATGCTTTTTATTGGTCAGACCATTGCATTTTCATTTATATAAAGCAGTGCCTCATATTCCCTTTATACCACCAAGCACTTGGTCAAAGTATAGGAAGGAAAACCTGGGCTTAGAGGGTGTACTGACAAGGCAGGTGTTGGGGGCATCTGCTTTAGAAAGTTTTTTTTTTTTTTTTTAATTGAGAAAACATTTTGTTTTTAGACAGAGTCTGGCTGTGTCCTGATCCTCCTGCCCTAGCAGCCTGAATTGCTGGGACTATTGGTGGCACCATTGCACTGGATTTTAGAGTGGACTAGGTACTAAACCCTCGGCTCCCATGTGGCCTCAGCCCGCTGAGGAGCAGCTTCAACCAGCTTGCAGTTAAAGTGGCCAGGCCCAGGGCACCTGCTATTAACTTGTACTTCCAAGGAAGGGCTGTTATTGGTGCCACTTAGGATGGCAGGCCATGTCTATGGTAAGCCACTTTTTTTTTTTTAAATTTTATTTCTTTCATGAGAGCTAGATAGGTGGATGCAGAGAAAGAAGAGAGACAGAGGCCCTTCTAAGAGGGTCTTTATGCCAAGATTTACTCCTAGTCTCAGCTAGCCCAGATCATGGTTATGTGCACATGCCTGGCATGCTTGGGAAGGTTCTGGATTCATGTCCCAGGACTTTTCTCATGAGTGTCCAATTGCTCTGCCATAATTTTCCATCTTTTTCTTTTTCTTGGTCTACTATAGAGCACATGCACTCACCTGAGAGACAGAGAAAGAGAGAGGGAAAATGAGAAATCGCCCCCCCCAATGACAGATGGCCATGCTGTAATCCCTTCTCTTCTATTATCCTTTTGGAATTTTAGGTATGCACACACACAAGGTGTGTTTTCCAAACTGCTGGGTCCAGAACTTGAACCAAGCTATCAGCTCAGTGGGATCCAGTGCCTTAACCACCACTTCCCCTTTTTAAGCATCACTGTGCATGTTCCCAATGGTGAGAGACATGATTTTAAGGATTGCTGAAATACGTGAAATGGGTCAGTTGGGCAGAACCTCTAATTTCTTCAGATATCCCACTTTTTGGGACCTTTCACAAAACACAGTGGACAAAAGAAATTGCTTCCCTGCTGGGGCTGCCCATTGCAGATTTCTGGAAAAAAGTCAAGGAAACAAAGGGATTTGGTGCCTTTTCTCACCAAAGATTTTGGACTGGCCTTTCCCATGGGGAAGGGCAGCAGGGAGAGAGGACTCGTATGCATGTTCAGCACAGGTTATGCAGCAGCAGGCAGAAGAGGTGGCTCTAGGGACCAGCAGATGCTGTAATGATTATGTTACTGGACTCCCACATGGCCAACCATAGTTCAAGTCTCGGACCCGGTGGCTTCAAACCCACTCCTGGGATGTGGGCATGTGTGCCCAAAATCCCAAGAGGAGAATGGAGGAGGAAGGATTGTGGCATGACTATCCCCTCTGGGGTGCGAATTCTTGCTTTCTGTCTCTATTTCTCTCTCTGTCTCTCTAGTGAGCACACGCACCCCCTAGCAAAAGTCTCTCAAAAAATAAAAATAAAATGAAGAGGTGACTTTAGGTGAGGATGCCATGTAAGGGTGGACATTGCTGTCCAGTGAAAGGCGTGGCCAGTATACTATGGTGGGGCTGTCACGTGCTCAGACGAGTCGTCACACAGACAAGCCTGCAGTTACTTTTGGTTTTCACAGTCAGTGTCCCTGTGCTTAGGGCAGGAAATACCAGCTTCATTTTGCAAATGAGGAAACCGAGACTCTGAGCCCTTAGGCTACCAGTTCCTTCTCACAAGGTGTCAAATGATAGAGGTACAACATGGGACCAGCAGGTGGTGTGGTGGTGAAGTGCTGAACTTCCACATGATTAACTGCACTTTGAGTCCCGGACCTGGTGCTTGAAAATCATGCTAGGTACGTGTGTGTGTGTGTGTGTGTGTGTGTGTGTGTGTGTGCACCTCAAATCCTAAGAGGAGGGATTGCGGTGTAGTCATCCCCCCTGGGGGATGATTCCTCACTTTCCTTTCCTCTTGTCTCTGTTTCTTGCAATCACATGCACCTTATCACAAAACAAACAAAAAAGAAGGAAAGAAAGAAAGAAAGAGAAAAAAGGTATAACTTGAATCCAGCGTTCTTTTCACATCATCTTTCATCACAGGTTCTGAATCGTCCCTGCATTACGCCAGCTGGGGGGAACCTGCCTCCCTGTAGCAGCCACGATGGCAATTCAGCAGCACCCATGGAATCCAGGGTCCCATGCCAAGTGCTGTGGGCTATTCCAGGGTGAGCCAAGACACCCTGGGGGCAGAGCAGATGCTGAGAAAGGACAAGGATCATTGAGGCCAGGCCAGGGCAGCTGGAGGACAAGCACCCCAGTTCAAGGAGAGGGGAGCTGCCAGCAAGAGGAGGGACAGCTTGGTCTCCCAGCGAGCTTTGCTTCCTTCGGACAATGTCAGGTTTTGGAGGCTTTGCTTTTGGGGAGCCAGCTGACAGTGACTGAGGATCTTTGCTGGGGACTGCTGGAGAATCCATCTGGAAAGGCATGAGTGGAAGGCTGGCTCAGGGTTGCCAGCCGAAGAAGAGTTTGGGCAATGCCTTGGGACTTGGGAGCCATGCAGGGATCCTGGGAGGGCAGAGACACGATAAAGGTTACATATGCAATTGTCATTCTAGAGGTTGAAAGAGGGGTGGATCAGGTAGGCCAAGAATACAGAAGAGAGAGGAGAAAACTTTCCCGGGCCTCAGTCCTTTCAACTGCAATGAGGTGGTTTGACTTGTGTCTCAGCTACTGCTGTGGAACAAATCACCTCAAAACTTAGTGACTCAAAGGAACGACCTTTGAGGGGTGGCTGGCTAGTGTTCCTGTCTGGGCAGTTGGCTGGTTTCTGCTGGGCTTGGTCACAAGGCTGCAGTCAGCTGGCAAGCTACTGGGCAGTGGGGTTAGTCTGAAGTGGCCTCACTTGCATGCCTGGGGGTTGGTTGGTGGTCAACTGAGTCACCTTGGTTCTTTACGATGGGGGCTACCATCCTCCAGAGTGGGAGAGGAAATGGGTCAGAGGGCGGGCACTACTCCTCTCCACTTCTGCCATTGGCTGGGTCTCTGATCTAAACCTTCACTTACCCCAGCTTGCAGAAATGGTTTTTCTCAATGTATGGGCTTGTTATGAGCTCTCTGATAATAATAATGGCCATCGTTATTGAAACTAATTGTTTATGTTTTCCTATTTAAAGGAAAAGTGACACAGAAAACTTCATGTCAGGAACACTCTTAATTTTCTTCTGAAAACAAGTGCCAAAAGCAATGTCAAGGGGAATCAAGTGTCTAAGTTTACTAGTCCCCAGGACTGACATTTCAACAGTAATCCCTTTTCTGAAGGCTATCACCTTCATTCTCTCATTTGGCTGTCTAAATTAACCTTAAAAGAAAGATAAAAGGGTTATGATTTTACCTATAACTCTCATTGTTTGGTTGCAAAAATTGAGACCTAAGGAAGGATTTGTCCAAGATCAGTTTCAGAATGAGGACTTCTGATTTAGGGTTGATTTTCTTTCCACTGTATTATTTTGCCTGATTACCCCGACTCATCGTCAGTAGTGGTCTACTATGACCCTTAGATCACTGCATTTTTTTCAAAGCTCATTTATTTATTTCCTCAGATGGGGGGGGGAGAGAGAGAGAGAGAGAGAGAGAGAGAGAGAAAGAGAGAGAGAGATTGAGAGATAGAGAGACCCAACAGAGCTCTCATGCCATGATTCGCCCTTGGTCTCAGTCAGCTAAGATCACAGTTGTGTGGACATGGATGTACAGGGAGACGTTGGGACATGAACTCAGGGCCTTCCTCAGCACTGCAGAGTATCACTTTACCACTTTACCAACTCAGCGGGCCAGAACATTGTCTTTTCTAAAGCAGCTCTTTTGGCTTTATTTAACAATGTGATGCATTGCTTTTGGCTATGGATGTTCTCTGAGAAGACTAAGCTCTGGGTTGTGAGGTATTCAATAGCTAATTTGAAACAAAAACCACCCCCAAGATACATTGCCAAGTATACAACCAATGAAAAAGGCCATGGGACCTTTATCTCTGGGTAGTCCCTTCTAGTTTGAATGGGGTCTCCCTTTCTCTGAAAATTTTCAGAGATGGATACATAAGCACGCCCTTCATAGCCACGTTCAGGAAAATTCTCCTGTGATTTGAGATTTGTTTCGTCCATGTTTTTCTGATAGCCTTGAGAAACATTTGCTTGCCTTGACCCATTCTAGTCCTGGCAGGTGACTCAGCATGCCTCTGACATGTAGGTCCTCTCTGACGACACCCATTCTTTGGGTGAAGCTGACTGGGAGCTCAGGAGTCAGTCACAAAGTTCTGCCTGTTCTGCTCTCAGGTCTAAACTCAGCTGACCTTGCCATTCTCTGAGGTCTAGGCCAGGCCCTGTGAACACAGCTAGTCAAGTGTCAACAGTTGAGTTTCCCGACCCTGCAGGAACAGAGAGTGAGCCCCAGATTGGCATTCTAGTCTCAGTTTCCTCACTAACTCCTTGAGAGTCTTACTGAAAGACTTCACCTCTCTGATCCTTTATTTCCTCCTGGTGAGGCTACATTCTGATTTTGAAAATGACACATAGTATTCCTGAGATAATGAACTGGGTGCTGGGCTCTTCTGGGGGCAGGGAAGAGTTGTCTTTTCCTCCCTCAAGGAGAATTTGGTTATTCAAGTTCACGTTTGGCATCCTGGCCTGTCAGGAATAATCCTTTGGAGGTATGAACGTGAATGTCAGTGGTTCCGATTTCCTGTACTGAATGGCAGGATGGGTATCCTGTTAATTTCATGTAATGAATTTTTTTCAGTGTAAATCACAAATGCAGAGCGAAAAATGCGATTGATAAATATTGCCTGAACTCGTTCAGATTTGTGATATTTAAAAAAACTGATTTCCTGAGTTGTTAAACCCTAAGCTCTCTGATTCATAGATTCCCAAAGCCAACCCTTCTGCTTCCTCCTTCATACGTTAAGCCTATAATATATAATCTTTCCGATGAAGACAATGCTGGCATAAAGATGACAGTTCATCTTGAGTCACTGGGATAATGCCCCTGGTGGAAGGCTCAACCTGGGGCAGTGACTCACCAGGATTCTATCCTCATGTCTTGGATGCAAAAATAAGAGAGACCTACTGTGAGGGACTCTCCTCCCTTTGAGAGAGGTGAGTGTTTATATCAGGGAATCCAATGACGTAAACATCAAATAGGAATCTCCTGTTTTGGTTCTGGGGTAAGGTGTCAGGACTGTGTCTCAGGGCTGTGGAAGAAAGGAGAACCAGGTGATGACTTTGGCTTTGGCTTGTGGGACTTGACTTTTCAGATGACTGGGCCTCACGGCAACTGTATCTCACCATCGTCCATGCCTTACAAAGAGATTAGAAGCTCCTGGAGCATAAGAACCATATTCTCTTACTTTCTTATGTTTTCCTCATTCACCAGTAATGCACCTTGAAAGTCACAGGCTGAGTTTCTTAGAAAAATCATTCCCAGGATGACTCCATGGTCTAGTGGTTGAAGGAACTGGATTCCACATGGATGACTGTACAGTTCGAGTCCTGGTCCTACTAGCTTGAAAAACATGCCAGGTGTGTATGTGTACCCCAAATCCTGATAGGATGGAGAAAGGGATTGAGCATGATTATACCCCATTGGGGAGCGTTTTCTCCCTCTTGCTTTCTCTCTCCTGGTATCTTTCTCTGGTGAGCACGTGCCCTTTGGCAACAACAACAAGAAAAAAGAAAAAAAAAATTCACCAATTTTATTTTGAGGATTGTTGCTGCCCTGAAATGGGAATTCCGAGACTTGGGGCAGATATCAGTTAGTGTTCATTGTCCACAGTAGCCACATACCCGTAAAAAAAGGGATTATGTGGGTTGGCCACAACAATTCCTTCTCCTCCATTGGGGCCAGGTGGTTGACAGTGGTAATGCAACTGGACCCACATGAGAAGGTCCTGGGTTCAAGTCCTGATACTTCTCTGTGCACATCAGGCATACACATGTGTGCCCATAATCCGGGTTGGCTGAGATTGCAGTGTGAATAGCCTGCTTGTCTCTCTGACTCTCTGTCTCCCTATCTCTCTAAGTCTCTCTCTCTCTCATAGAAGAACTAAGCGAATAAACTTAAAAAAGGAGAGACTCATCCTTGGTGTTGCCATGGAGATTTGACATCTATGAATTACAAATTTAATTCCTTCAGCACCTGTAAGGCAGGTGGTATAAGCTCTACTTCCAGATGCTCCAACAGAAGCTCTGCGTTCACAGGACTTACCCGTGACATACAGCCACCATGCGCTTTTGATTCCACATCCAGCGCACTTTCCACCAGGACACACTGCCTCAGCCACAGGGTGGAGCATGAATCATCCAGTGCAAGAACTGGGAGCTATTGAGAGACTCAGAGTCCCTGTGGTTGCTGTCATGGCATTTCAGGCAGGAGAAGCCAGGGTGCGGGAGCTGAGTGCTTTGTTGGCCAGTAATCAGCAGTGAGTTATCAGTTACTGTGGGGAGGCTTGTGGTGGGGGGTTGTAGTGTGGCATCTTTGCTCTCTCCTCCTCCCTCTGTAGGGGTTACTGATGGGCATTGGCAGGATGCAGCGTGGGGACACCCACAATAGCAGAAGTCCATCTTTCTCTCTCTAATAGGTGCCACTGAGCCGCTCTTGGCAGTGGGAAAGGCAGTCTAGGGAGGATGGAGCCAGGCCCCAGGAGCAGAGGGGAGGCTTGGAGGCCAGGTCTGCACTCGGCTGGGAGAGGCTGGCCTGGAATGGGTGGCCTGGGGCCAGCACACTGTGTGAAAGCCTTGGATTCACTGCTTTTAGGCACTGATACAACTTCTCTAAAATCCCAAGATTTAAACGCAAGACAAAACAGAACAAAGAGGGTCAAGGATGGCTTTAGAATCTGACTTACCTGGGATGCACCCTGAACTGGTCCAAAGCTTGCCAGATTGCCAAGGTTCTGTCCCTTGTGATCAAAGGCAAGGCTCTCAAGGAGCAGTGAGTGTAAGGAAAGGAGAAATTCAGGGGTTGTTGTCATGCCCCCTTCTACCATAGGAGCTGAGGGGGACTGAGATGTCTCTCTACAACCATTCAATGGTGAAAATGTGTACAGTCATCAAAGATAAGGCCTTCAGCTTATAAATGGAACCCCTGGGTCAGATCTGGTCAGCAGAACTATTTGTATTTAGCCATTGGTATTTCCAGTGTTTTATTTTATTTTATTTATTTTTTTACTTTTAGTTTTTTGCATTCACCAGAGAGGGACAGAGAGAGACAGAGAGAGGGAAAATGAGAAATCCCACCCCTGACAGGGGGGATGGCCACACCACAATCCCTTCTCCTCCATTCTCTTCCTGGGATTTTGGGTATGCACACACACACACACACTCATATACCTGGTGTGATTTTCAAGCCATCAGGTCCAGGACTGAAATTGTAGTTGGCGCTATGGGAGTCCAGAGCCTTAACCACTATACCACCTGATGCTGTCGTAGTGTTCTTTGATTTACTTTTAACATGTGAACCAACAGAATAAAAGAGAAGGCATTATCTGAAATAGTTCAGGTTTTCAGTTTTTACTGGAAATTAAGACTATCTGGCAATACAGATTTTTTTTTTTTGGAATTTTTGCTATAGGGTGCATGTGCTCACTAGAGAGACAGAAAGTGAGAAATTATCCCTAGGTGGTGGGTTGGCCACAATAATCCCTTCTCCTCCATTCACCTCTTGGAATCTTGGGCATGCATGCACACATGCTTGGTGTGAGTTTTAAGTCACTGGATCTGGGACTTGAACTATGGATGACTACGTGGGAGTTCAGCAATGTAACCATTACATCATCTGCGGGTCCCCAGATCTGCTTTTAGTCATAGCACTATCTCAATATCTACTTGAGTGGAGATACAACTGCTCGTTTAAGAGGGATTATAGGTTTAAAGTTAGCCACAGTCCCCACCACTCCCTAGTGTCCCTGACATAAGACAGAGGGTGGATCGCTTTTTCTTTTGTGCACACATTATTGCTTTTCCTTTGGGAGATGAAGAACTCTCTGCTTCCATGAAAGAACAAGGAGAGGGGGGTAGGAGATGAACTCTTCTCACACCTAGGCTTCATCCCTCTTATGTGATCTCTCTGGCTCTAGCAGCCACTTATATCTGAGACCACCAGCAGAAGTTGTCTTACTTAGGTAAAGAAATGGGCTGAAGGTCAGGCGGTGAATCAGTGGTAACACAACTGGTCCCAGATGAGAAAAATCCTGGTTCTCATCCCTGTAATCCAAGCCAGCTGAGATTGGGGTGGATCGTGGCATGAAAATGCTGGGAGGCATGCCTGTCTCTGTCTCTTTCTTGCTCATAGAAGAAATGAATGAATAAACTCAAGTAGTAGGCTGAAGAGAAGCACCTGCCATGGGATGTCTCTAGGGAAGGGTCGAGGGGATTTGGCAGGGGCAGGTGGCAAAGACTTAGGTTAAGACAGGTATAGTTTACAAAGGAACAGCCAGTGAGGGCAGCCTACCCTTCATCGGAACCTGGGAACCAATTGCTGGGAATCTAAGAGCTTGTTAGGTGAGGCTCAATTTACAAATCTTAAAATGACAGTTTTTTTTTCACTTGGCAGTCTTGTGTTAATAAATCAGTTACAAATGCAGGGTTAACTGAAGCAGGCACCCAGCTTGTGCATGTGTGTGTGTGTTCATGTGTGTGTGTGATACACCATGTGTGGTGTCTCGGAGTCGTGGAAAATCTGTCAGCCTTTTAATACTGAGTTAGTTTTGACAACAGAAAAGATGTATTTTGAACACATGCGTGTCCTGCTTTTTCCTAAGGGGAGGGGCTAATGAGAGTGGGGCCCCAGGAAAAGGTGAGGGGGCTGTGGCTGGTTTTCTTTGTGGGTATCTGTTCATTGGGCTTCTTCTGGGGACAAAGCCCTGAAGCATCTAACAGCTTCCTGGGTTTAACTGAGGGCGGGAGAGAGCAGGGGACTTCCTGACCGTGGTGGGTTTTGAACACTGAACCTGCTTGTTAGAGGTGATTAAAAAGCCAAATTTTGCCCCACCTCCCAAGACAGGTGTCTCCAACGCCATGTGAAATGGGAAGCAATTTGATCAGAGTAGCCTACAGAATAGAACCATCCTTTAAACCAATTGTATAAAAATGCAAATTTAAGGCAAGCAATTAAAAACAGATAGAAATTAGAGATTTGGATTTTGCCGAGCAAGCTTTCCACAGCCACTGTCAGATCGCTGTGCAATTTATCTGGATGCCGTCAGAGGTGGCCAGACTGGATTTTGATAAAGAGCCGCAAATCTGTCCCTCTCCAGCCTCCGCGACTTGCCACGCACTCCATTCCAGCTGAAGCGCCTGCACAATCCCCTTGCATAATTTGGAGTTAATCATTTGTACTTCACAGCCTCTGAGAGGCCTTAGACTTGGGAGGTGGGGACAGATTTGGCTTTTTAATCGCTTTGTATATTGTGCAGCTCGAGATAAATGACACGGACTGTCTGAAATCTACATTCTTGCTTCTGATGCAAAACTGTAATTAATTTTGTGCAGTGTTTCAGAATTGATCGTGGTCACTTGAATTTCTAATTTTTCATTCACTTCAAAGACCCTGGGTTTTTCCTTTTCCCCTCTCCTTTAAGGCATGTGCTCAGGGTGCAGGCGCGCTCTGTGAGGCTGGTATACTAAATGACTCTCTTATGCCTCTTTTTCAATAAGGTGAAACAGAGGTCAAGGCCTATGGCTCATGTTTATCTCTTAGCTTGTATTCAGATGTATTTTCTGACTTATAGGAAATACCATCAAAACTTATTAAATTAGAACGAAAGAGTTTGGTGGCACTTAAGTATTGTAAAAAGCTCAAAAAGCTTCATTCACACATCCTATTCAGCCTAAGACAATTAAGCACAATTTAGGCAATAATTACCCTAATTAACTACACTATAATGTTTGTATTCAAGATTATGGCAATGTTGTATCAGTTCACTATTTAAATAATAACAAGGTTTCCTAATTTCTCTGTATTGATAGTTGTTGTATGTGATTCTTTGTTTGGTATATTTCACTGTAAAAATATTTGTCAGTGAAAGATTGAACAATATGAATGAATTTGATTATGCCATTGTCAAAAGCCCCATGCATCACAATCCCTTGTTTTTAATCACTACTGTAAACCTTGCAGCCGGAGGGCATAGTTTTAATTTGGGTGTCTTACTAATGAAAAGAAAAAAATAATTGTTTTGCCAGGATTTAATAATAAGCAATAAAATCAGCCAACCAGATTTTACCTCTGCATTCAATCTCTTTTTTATTATAAAACATTTTTGTCCTTTTTTTAGATTACAGGCGTAGATACTGAACATTTTACTAATAAATATTTCAGTTTGCTTATGGAGGCTAATGCTGTCATCTGAATATGGAATTATATTTCTTTCATGCTTCATTATCATTTCATGGTAGTAATGACAGTGAGGCGATGGAATATTTACAGGCTTTTCAGAAGACATTTATCCAATACATTCCCTGAAGGGCACCTAGGCTTAAAGATACATTATCCTTTTGTAAAGCTCTGCCCAGAATCCCAATTCTTGAATCAGCCAATCAGAACTTTTTATCCCCCTTCAGCATTGAAGGCGTTGATGTAATGCCCCTCCCTTCCGGGCACACCAGTGGACTGGATGGAAGTGAGGTAGACTTCATCCTGGACGTCAGGGAAAATGGGCCGTGTCCTCTGATCCAGTCTGTGAAATGGGCACAGTGTTCTTGCCTTCGCTGTTGTCTTTGGGCCTTGGGCATGACTTTGCCACAGTTTTGTTTAAAATACTGATTTCTTCCATTTATATGATTTTTAGTTGGTGTCTGAGACTCTGGGACTGCCTTAGCAATTGAAGCTGGTTGTAGGTGGTAAACCACAGCCTGTAGGGACTTCAAGGGAAGCTAACTTGTGGCTAGAGGAGGGAAGGTGCCTAGAATAATGGTTCTGAGAGATGGGAAGGGACCACTGGGCAAAGGCTTTTGGGAGGTCTTATGTTCATTTTGTGACCCTTGGGGGCCAAGGACAGGGCCTCTGCAGCGCACTCACAGAGCAGATGTTAGACTGTTGTGACCGTTGGGGGCCAAGGACAGGGTCTCTGCAGCGCACTCACAGAGCAGATGTTAGACAATAGGGAGTGTGGGGGACTGTGGAAAAGTGGTGAATATGTACCCCATCTAAGGGGAAAGCTGTTCCTCGGCTCTTGCCAGTCGGATACAGGCCCAGTGTTGTCAGAGTTTCTGAGTTTTGACATGAAACCTGAAATCTGAATTTTCCTGTGAAATCTCCTTGTTAAACATTGACAACTAATTAAAACATTTACAAACTACTGTGTGAACCAAACAAGAGTCTGGGCTACATTGAGGCCCATGGATTTCCAGAGCTGACCTCTAGTCTAAGGGTGCTAAGAGGACTTTAGCATTGTATCTTGGGCACAGTTGGAGTGACAGCAGGAGAGTTAGCTCACAGAAGCTCCTTTAATCTTTTTTTTTTTGGAGAGGTTTTTGTTATAGGGTGCATGCACTCACCAGACAGACAGAGAGAGACAGACAAAAAGCGAGAAATCACCCCCCAAGGAGGATGGCCATGCCACAATCCCTTCTCCATTCTCCTCTCGGGATCTTGGGCACATATGCACACGCACCTGGCGTGAGTTAAACTACCGGGTCCTGGACGCGAACTGCAGTTGACTACATGGGAGTCCAGCGCCATAGCCATTATGCTAACTGCTGGTCCCAAGAAGCTCCTTTAATTTTGACATCCAGGTCCTGAAGCTCGGGTTGCCTGCTGCACCAGGTCTGTGCAGCTGCTTGACAGTGACTAGTTTTGGCCCACATGGCACTAGGGAGTCCCAGCCTATTGCCCATTCTTTCTTGATCTTGTGATTCTCACAGCTTAATTTGACCATTGTGCTTCAGAAAGGTGTCTTGTGGCTAATCTGGTATGACTTCAATCACTTGTAAAATATTTTTCCTAGACACACTGACTTTCTTTTTTTCGGAGAGGTTTTTGCTACAGGGTGCGTGTGCTCAACAGAAAGACAGAGAAAGACAGAGAGAAAGAAAGTGAGAAATCACTCCCCAGGGGGGATGGCCATGCCTCAATCCCTTTTCCTCCATTCTCCTCTTTCGATCTTGGGCACACACACACACACACACACACACACACACACACCCAGTGTAAGCCATCGGGTCCAGGACTCGAACTGCAGAAGACTACATGGGAGTCCAGCGACATATCCATTGCGCCAACTGCTGGTCCCAAGACACACTGACTTTCGTTGGGACTGTATGGATGGCCCTCTCATTTGCATCTGAGTTCTCTGCAGTACAGCTCTGTTTGCTACTTTGCCCCAGTTTTCAAATCCTCTGAGCCTAAAGACCCTTCCTGAAGGGTGTTGAGCTAGTTCTCAACCAAGGCATTCTTGTGCTACTTTCCAGAAGTATGGGAAGGAAGGGAAGACACAGATGCAGAGCTTTGCCCATGTGCTCCTTGCCCTCAGGTGCTGGGTTTATGCTGGCGTGCCTTAGACTCAGTAGGCAGCCTGATGCCTCGCAGGACTTTTCTGCCGGAGTCTTCTCCGGAGCCTACAGTGCTGGGCTACTACTGCTCAAGGGCAGACAGCAGGGAGAGTTCCACTGGCAAGGGCACTCCCTGTGATGTGGCTAAGGTGGCTTGCTTCCTGCTCAGGACACCGCTATCATGGCGGAGAGGAAACTGGAGATGTGTCCAGAGGGAAGTGATGGTGTGTGGTGCGGAGCCAGGTGCAGCAACTGGCACAGAGCCAGGTCTGACCTACTGTTGTGCCCTGACAGGCGTGTGCCTTGTTCCCCTAGCTAGGACCATCACTGAGGACACAGTCCCCAACTCCATCTTACTGGCAGTCCAGTGCTTGACATTCAGAAGAAACGAGTGAACGCAGAGCTTTTCCCTGGGAGAACGAGGATGCTGGTCTCAGGCTGGCCTCTCTGCAAACATGTCTATATTTAGGTTTCCATATGATTAAGAAGCAATGAGATGTGGGAAGATTCTGGTCTATGAACAAAGATGAGTCCGTCTGGTCATCATTGATTTGGAAAAGGGAGCAGGGCTGGCTTTCTCCCCACCCTTTGTCCCAGCTGCATTATGTTGTGCTACTCTGGGACCGCTGCCAGACCAGGTGGGAGAGTAGAACTTCCGAACTTTCACTGTCTTCTAGAAAAAGCCCCCGCCAGGCCATAGTGGGTGCTGAGGTTCTGCATTCTGGGAACAGGGGGTGGGAAGCTGCTGTCGGCGAGAATTCCATGAGCTCTCATCTCTGTATGACCAGACTCGGTGTGCCCCCCAACCCTTACTCCATTGCTAGACCCCTCCAGTGTAGGCTTTTAAGTACACAGTCCCGGAATCCAGTGATGGGGGTTTCTCACCTACTCAGGAACAGTGGTCTGAGTTTTCCTCCAGTGGTTTGAGCTCAAGAGGAGGCAGGATATTTGGGGAGAGGCCAGGTATAGGGGTCGAGAAGGCTTCTTATGCAGCTGAGTGAGTCTGGATTCTGTGTGCTCCCTTCTCCCTGATATACTCTCATTCCTCCCTGAACAGTCTCACAAGGACACCTTGAATAGGGTTGTCAGATGACATGGTGGATGTCGCCTATATTTGAATTTCAGATAATAAATAATTTTTTAGTATAAAATATGTCTCCAAATGCATGGGACATACTAATATCGAAAATATGTTTAGTATTTTGTATACAGTAAATGATCTTTTTCGCATAAGCACGCTCCATACATATGTGTTTATACTAAAAACTACGAGTTGTTTATCTGAAATTTAGATTTAACCAGGCATCTTAAAGTTTTATTTGTTAAATCGGGCTATCTTTACCCTAAGACTGTGAGACATCATGCACGGGGTTCCTTAAGGCGGCTTGAATTAAGGAAAGAGACTACCCCCACTTTACATCGCTTCAGGCTGTCTCTTTAGAAGATGGTTGGGAGTTAACAATGGGACCTTCGCATGTGCTTAAACCTATGCATGCTACTAAGCAAAGCTCTCATTGGACTTTGGTGAGCTGGGGGAGTTTCTGTTCCATTCATTCCCATACCTGCAGGATAAAAGAAGGTGTCTTGTAGGATGGCTGTGCTATTGATGGCCCAGTGTTCAGAAAGCTCTCACAGATATAAAATCTGTGAGTACCTAGGCAGGTGAATCATTGATTCAGTACCTAGGCAGGGCTCTGTCCAGGTATTTTCTTTTTTTTTTTTTAAGTTTGTAATAGGAAGTGCTAGTGAAAATGTGTGTGTGTGTGTGTGTGTGTGTGTGTATGTGTGCTAGAGAAAGAGAAAGAGAAAGAGAAAGAGAAAGAGAAAGAGAAAGAGAAAGAGAAAGAGAAAGAGAGAAGGAAAGAGAAAGAGAAAGAGAAAGAGAAAGAGAAAGAGAAAGAGAAAGAGAAAGAGAAAGAGAAAGAGAAAGAGAAAGAGAAAGAGAAAGAGAAAGAGAAAGAGAAAGAGAAAGAGAAAGAGAAAGAGAAAGAGAAAGAGAGAAGCATCCCCTCGGGTCTGGTTAGGCTGCAATTCCTTTTCCTCAGACTTCCAGTTCATCAGTATCTTGGGAACACGTACTCCCAGTGTTTCAGGTCAACTGGGCTAGGGATCTGCACAGTAGTTGGCCATGTGGCTTGGAGGGGTCTGTCCAGGTATTTTCTTTTTTTTTTTTTAAGTTTGTAATAGGAAGTGCTAGTGAAAATGTGTGTGTGTGTGTGTGTGTGTGTGTGTATGTGTGCTAGAGAAAGAGAAAGAGAAAGAGAAAGAGAAAGAGAAAGAGAAAGAGAAAGAGAAAGAGAAAGAGAGAAGCATCCCCTCGGGTCTGGTTAGGCTGCAATTCCTTTTCCTCAGACTTCCAGTTCATCAGTATCTTGGGAACACGTACTCCCAGTGTTTCAGGTCAACTGGGCTAGGGATCTGCACAGTAGTTGGCCATGTGGCTTCCAGCACTGGCAGCATAGTCTGGCAAGGCACCTACTGCACCACAGAGACTGGGCCTATCTAGGTTTCTGAGGTCTACCGTACTTCCCAGAGGGCTTGCCTGGGACAGGAGGGTGGCAGCAGGGCCTTCTTTCCGGATAGCAGGATAGCAGGTGAGACGCCTTCCCTTTGGCTCTCTCACCTCCTTTATTTTCTTTATTTTTAGAATAGAAACACCAATGGCATGAAGAGGAAATGAAAGAGGTTGGAATCTTGAAGAGCTTTTGCCAAATGACTGAAAGAAAACGGAAAGAATTGACAGTCCACATACAGTCATGTGTTACCTAATGGTGGGGACACCTTCTGAGAAATATGTCATTAGGCAATTTTATTGTCAAACATCACAGCGCACACGTACGCTAACCTAGATGGGACAGCTTACTGCATGCCTAGGTTTATACGAGGGTATAACCTTTGATAATCTCATGGGTCCGCCATAGGCCCTAATCTGTTGGAAGGTTATTTGTTGCATGACTACATCGACTCAATTTTACCCACTTTTGGTTGGAGGTGGTGCTAAAAAACAAATCATGTTGAAATGCACACAGTGAACCCCATTTCCGTTGAAGAGGACTTGAGCTCATTACATTTGAGTTGTTGGGAATGAAATCCAAATTTAGTGCTGTTTACTGATCCTAAATGAAAGACATGCCTGGAGTGGGTGCAGGTGTGTCTGTCTTACTCCTGTGGTATATGTCCTCTCCCTTGGCAAGGCTGTTTTGGTGACAACCAGGGGTATTGCCAGCAGGGACATCAACTTAAGTTGCAACAGCAGGTTCCCTGTGTGCCCACAAACGGTCCCTTTCCCTTGAGTTGCAGGGAGAAGTGCTCCGAACCCAGCCTACTCTAGAAGGTCTAGGACCTTGTGGGGTCCAAGGTCTGAGACCACTGTCTCTTCCAGCATCTGCCTGGCCACTGCTGGCTTCTCCCAGGCCAGGAAGGAGAAACCACATCATATTTTTGACATAAGGCTCCAATCATAAAAAGCAGTGATGGCTACTGCAAATGTATCGATTTGTTTTTTTCTCCATAGACCTGTGTGCTGTTTGTAGGTAGAGGGGGAGAAAGCCGGTGAACAGAGTGGAATCTACTTCTTAGAAGCCTGGGTTATCAAACTCATTAATCTACATGTCAAGAGGCTAGGAATGAATAATTGTGTGTAGAATTTATCTGCCAACATGATAGCGACTTTTCAGCTTTCTCCTCGGAGCTCCTTCATTGCGCACCCCTTATTATATGCTTTGTCTTCCCCATCTGAGCCGGGGAGGCGGCAGAGTCTGTACTTCAGCCCCTCTGAGGACAGTTGCTTTGAAACATGACACGGTGAGGTCCTGCTGCTCTCCCAGGCCCACTCAGGGAGGTGCAACGCCTTATTAGTGCACGGTGCCTTGGCTAGTGTATCAGGCTGGTGGCTAATTAGAAACGAGCAGGAAGCCCTCCCTGCTCTGTCGCTTGCGTTGCAGTCCTTCTGTTCTGATGTAGTGGAAAAGTATGTCCAGGGTAGAGGTGAGTGCTGGGCTGTTCTTGGGACCCTCGTTGTTTCTTGCATGCCTTTAGAATGGAGTGGTTTGAGCAAAAGTCACTGGGACCAAATGGGGCCAGCTGGATAGACCTGTGGGCTTCCTGGACCCCTGGAGTAAGGAGTGGAGGTTCAGCCCCTTCATCTGCAGCAGAGTAAACCCACATGTGGGGAGCTGCGTAGCCAGACAGACAGGCAGGTAAGTGAGGTACTCTTAGAAATGAGTGGGACAGAATAGAGCCATGGGCTAAGTCTTAGGGTTTAAGACAACTTGGCTCATGCATCTGAAAGTTAGAGCGGTGTGGATATTGAGGCATGGTTCCACCCACTGCCCACTTCAACAGGCAATAGGAAGCCGTGGAGGAACTACCTGGAGAGTGGCCTATGCCTCTCCCTGTTATGGGGTGCATCAACTAACTACTTTCCACAGTGACCCCCTTGCCAGGTACATCCCTGGGCAGCCTCTGCCCTGTCAGCTACATTTATGATGTGCTCATAATTAAATGTCCACGAAGCTCGCAGTGTGCTGACCACAGAGGGGCCATAAGCAGTAAGATAAATGAGACCAGGAGATGCAATATCGCTTCACTTGTGGGCTTCGGCTGATGTTAAAGATTGTCAGTGATAATTATTAGTATGTGACCTGGTTGAGTCTTTATGTGAACAATCACAATTTTAATAAAGTGATAAACTCCGTGGTCGCTGTGTCCGCACATCCTGCATGTGACACGCTCACTTTTCATGCTAGAATGTTAGAGGAGTCCTCCTTCCCTCCGTTTTGCCGGTGATACAATAGCCCCATACTGGGGAAGCTTGGCTGAAATGCAATTGGTGCAGTCTGGTGGTGACAGTCCAAGTGTATGGCTTCTGTACCACCTTTGCTTCCTCCATGGACGGGGCAACAGGAAGTGAAGGCCAGGTGAGAAGGGCGAGCTGAGTGTGTCACTGGCAGGGACAGCTGATTCATGGTTAGCCCAGCCAGGGGACCTGGGGGCTACTTCTCTCACAGGGATGCTGGCAATAGTGGGCACCACTGGGGCCTTGGCCAGACCCTCTCATCAATTTTTTACCAGTTTCCTTATGCTGTGCTGGTAGCTTCACAACTCACAGTCTTGCTCAGAGGGCTGCCTTTAGAATACTGGAGCTACCTGGCCCACAGCAAGAGCCAGAACTGCCTCAGGGAGTTCAGCCTCACCTTCCCCACACCCCCCCCAGCACCCTGTGTGGTATGTAGCCAACAGCTATCTGGTGAAGGAGAAAAAGGCCCAGCTTTGCCTGGAAGAGGCAAGACAAGCATGAGAGCATCATTTATTCTTCAGAAAACGGTGTCTGAACAATAGAGACATTTCCTGAGAAAGTAAATTCAACTGTTAAAAATGAACTTTTGAAGAGAAGTCATTATATCAAAATTAATAATAATCTACGTAGAAAGTCTCAGCTTAATAATTATCTGAGGAATAGGTGGAGAAGAAAAAAGTGTCACAGGGTCTAGAGGGAGAGAATAAAAATGTGTTTCCTACATGGTATTATAAAGGAGAACTAAAAAAATCAATTGCCTTTCTGACCTAAAAATTAAAAAAAAAAAGTGGGCATTAAATATGAGGGTTAAAAATACTTTGGAAACATTTAAAATTATTTGCTACTTGAATTCTAAATCGGATCATCTCTGTATGTTGAAGACAGTCACAAAGAAAATAGATTTATAGATCTAAGAATAGGATAGAAAAGAAAACACAAGAAAGAAAAAAAAAAACCTCAAAAAATCCCAAGAAATGTCTTGAACAACAAGATATACAGTATACAATAGTGAAACTAAACCAAGAAAATATAGAGGCAGAATACTGACATTAGAAAAAGTAAAACTAAGGGTAAAAAAACATTGGGAACCAGCAGTTAGCATAATGGCTATGTCGCTGGACTCCCATATAGTCGACCACGGTTCGCGTCCCGGATACGGTGGCTTAAAACTCACGCCGGGCACGTGTGCGTGTGTGCCTAAGATCCCGAGAGGAGAATGGAGGAGAAGGGATTGCAGCATGACCACCTCCCCTGGGGGGTGATTTCTCGCTTTCTGTCTCTCTGTCTCTCTCTGTCTGTCTGGCGAGCGCATGTGCCCTATAGCAAAAAAACCTCTCCAAAAAAAAAAAAAAAATTGAAAATAACAGAAGAAGCATTTTTACTGTGAAGGCATATACTTAAAACTGAAGCTCTAGCAGTTGTCAATTGATTCTTATATTTATTCAATAAATACTGGGCAGGGCCAGCCAGGTGATGTGGTTAAGGTAACTGGCTCCCACATGGACAACTCTGAGGTTAAAGTCCTGGATCTGGTAGGTTGGGAGAAAAAAACAAAAACAAAAACAAAGAAAACATGGCGGGCATGTATGCATGCATGTCAAGAATCTCAAGAGGAAAATGGAGGAGAAGGGATTGCGGCATGACTAAGCCTCCTGGGAAGTGATTGCGCACTTTCTTTCTGTCTCTGTCTGGCAAGCGCATGTACCCTAGAGCAAAACTGAGATACAGAAATAAATTTATTAATAAAAAATAACAAATATGGGCCAGGAGCTGGTAACTTGCTGTGAAACAAGGCAGACATGATTCCGGTCTTCACTGAACTTGCACTCCGGTAGACTTAATACGCCAAACAACATTGTAGTAAAATATAGCAAACAAGATTGTTAAGAGTACAAAAAGAAATGGAGAGATTCACAGTTGTACTGAGAAACTTTAATAAATCTCTTTTAGTTTTTGGCAGCTCTTTAGATGGCAAAGATTCCAAGGATTTTGATAATCTCAAGTAATAAAGTTGTTTAAGTGGAGATGTTTCTTAAAATGAGAGACTATATTAAAGCCTGTGAAATAGTCACAAAATACTATTTATTGGGACCATTAGTTAGCGTAATGGCTATGTCGCTGGACTCCCACATAGTCAACTGCGGTTCGCGTCCTGGACCCGGTGGCTTAAAACTCACGCCGGGCGCGTGTGCGCACGTGCCCAAGATCCCGAGAAGAGAATGGAGGAGAAGGGATTGCGGCATGACCATCCCCCCTGGGGGGTGATTTCTCGCTTTCTGTCTCTCTGTCTCTGTCTGTCTGTCTGGCAAGCGCACGTGCCGTATAGCAAAAACCTCTCCAAAAAAAAAAATACTATTTATTGGCCATACACATGGGGTATAGTCTAATCATCAAAAAGTGTGCAGATCTCCTATTTTATAAATAGAACAGAAAAGGGTAACTAAAATTCTTAATCAGCAGTTAAAAAAAATTATTAAAACTTCTCATAGGCCAAGGTATGTTGTGGTGGTTAAGGTGGCTGGATCCCACCGGGCTGACCACCCAATTTGAGTCCCTGACCTGGCAGCTTGAGAAACATGCTTGGCATTCGTGTATATGTGCCTAAAATCCCTAAAGGAGGGAAAGATAGAGAAGGGATTGTGGTATGACCATTTCCTATGGGAGGTGCTTTGTCAGTTTTCCTGTCTCTCTCCAATGAGTGCATGTGCCCTCTAGCGAAATTGAAAAAGAATGATTAAAACGGCTCTGAAATACCTTTTAGATCAAAGAGGAAATCAAAACTATACAAGAGGACTTCAAAAAGTTCATGGTAAAATTGAATTAAAGTATGAGTTTATTTTGGCATAAAAATTTTGAAATTACTATGTAATTTTTCATAATATACCTTTTTCATGAACTTTGTGAGATTTCTCATATTTAGAAAATACCAATGAAAATACCATTCAACAAAAATGATGGTTTATGGTCAAAGCTGTATTCAGAAGAAACATGCTTTCAATACCAACATTATTGGGCCAAGTCCATGGCCTAGTAATTAAGGGAGGTGTATCTCACAGGGTCTACCCCAGTTTGAATTCTTGACCTGTTGGCTAGAAAAACACTGGGCAAGTGTGTGCATGCCCCAAATCCTGATAGGATGGAAAGATGGAGGAGGGACTGTGGTGTGAACATGCCCATTGAGGGTTGCTTTCTCCCTCTTTCTTTTTCTCTCTGGTGTGCACATTTGCCCTCTGGCAATAAAAAACAGCACCAACGAGGGACCAGCAGTTGGTGTAATGGCTATGTCACTGGACTCCCATGTAGTTGACTGCAGTTCGAGCCTGGACCCGGTGGCTTAAACTCATGCTGGGCATGTGTGCATGTGTGCCCAAGATCCCGAGAGGAGAATGGAGGAGAAGGAATTGCAGCATGGCCATCCCCCCGGGGGGTGATTTCTCACTTTCTGTCTCTCTTTCTTTTCATTTTTTGGAGAGGTTTTTTTCGCTATAGGGCACATGTGCTCGCTAGACAGACAGAGAGAGACATAGAGACAAGAAGCAAGAACTCATCCCCCAGAGGGGATGGTCACGCCACAATCCCTTCTCCTCCATTCTCCTCTTGGGATCT
>NW_006205257.1:2801087-2801520 GCF_000334495.1 Tupaia belangeri chinensis
CCGCTGTCGACTACATGGGAGTCCAGCGACATAGCCATTACGCTAACTGCTGGTTGCCTCTCTGTCTTTCTGGTGAGCGAACATGCCCTATAGCAAAAACCTCTCCGGAAAAACAAACAAACAAACAAAAACAAAACAGCACCAACATAATTGAGCATAGAATACAAATAAATTAATTAAGCATTCAACTCGTAAATTAGAAAGACAACAAGTAAATAAACTAGGAAGCTACTGATAAAGATTAAACATAACTCAGATAATCAGAAAACAAGATTGCGGGAACTAGCAGTTAGCGTAATGGCTATGTCGCTGGATTCCCATGTAGTCAACTGCGGTTCATGTCCCAGACCCAGTGGCTTAGAACTCACACTGGGTGCGTGTGTGTGCGTGCCCAAGATCCTGAGAGGATAATGGAGGAGTAGGGATTGCGGCA
>NW_006205257.1:2801608-2826419 GCF_000334495.1 Tupaia belangeri chinensis
AAAAAAAAAAAAAAAAAAAGGAAAAAAAAAAAAACAAAAACAAGATTGCCAAATCTAAGAATTAAAACTTGTCAAAGACATCTGACAAATTATTCTAGTAAAACAGAGTGAGAAGACACTTATAACAACATCAGAAATAAAAAACCCTTGTATTCCAAGTATTTAAAAAATGGTTAAAAATATAGCCTATATTATAATAGAAATTGTTTTTGAAATGGATGATTTTCTAAGAAATTTAAAATTACTAATTTTAATTGTCAAGTGGTTGAATAATCAAAGAAGAAAGTGAAAAAAGTGTTAAACAGATAGTTGTAAGGGAAATTTATTTATATCTCTTAAGGAACAGAAAATGATCATATTAAAATCATAGATGGGAAACTTATAAATCATAATCTTTATGCCAAAACCTAACAGAACTAATAAAGAAAGCCTAGAGGTCAATCGCACATGTGAACATAAATGCAGATGTCATAAAATCAAACAAACCAGTACTAGCCTTATATTTAAAAGATAACGTAGCTTGACCGGTAAAGCCTTCCTCTGCTGTTGTAAGGAAGGTATCAAATTACAAAATACATAATTAAAAATTTTTGACATTGGTAGGTCACTGGAGAAAAATAAAATTCAACATCTACTTCTGCCCAAAGCTATTATTAAAATAGGAATAGAAGGATATTAGTTATGGGTTTGTTATATATGGCTTTTTTGGTGTGTTGAGTAATGTCCCTTCTATGCCGATTTTGCTGAGTCTTAATCATGAAGAGATGCTGTATTTTATCAAATGCTTTTTGTGCGTCAATTGATATGATCATATGGTTTTATCTTTCCTTTTGTTAATGTGATGTATTACATCTATTGTTTTTTTGTATGTTGAACCATCTTGCATCCCTTGAATAAAGCCTACCTGGTCGTGGTGTGTAATCTTTTTAACGTGTTGGATACAATTTTACTTGTATCTTGTAGAGAATTTTTGCATTTGTATTCATCAGGGATACTAACCTGTAGTTTTTTTTCTCTTCTTTTTTCTTTTCTTTTCTTTCTTTCTTTTTTTTTTTTTTTTTTTTTTTTGTTATGTCCTTGTCTGCTTTTGGGATCAAGATGATGGAGGCTTCATAAAAATAATCTGTGAGGGTTTCTTTCTTTTGGATCTTTGGGAATAGAGGAGAATTGGGGTTAGCTCTTCTTTAAAAGTTTTGTAGAATACAGAAGTGAAGCCATTGAGACCTGGGCTTTTCTTTATTACTGATTCACTCTCATTGTTAGTTATTGATCTGTTCAGGTTTTCTATTTCTTCCTAGTTTGAGTCCCAAATCCAGTGGCTTAAATTCATGCCAGGGGAGTGTGCATGTGTGCCCAAGATCCTGAGAGGAGAATGGAAAAGAAGGGATTATGGTGTGGCCATCTCCCTGGGGGATGATTTGTCGCTTTCTGTCTCTCTGTCTCTTTCTGGCGAGTGCATGCACCCTATAGCAAAAACCTCTCCAAAAAAATTATATATATATATATGTGTGTGTGTGTGTGTGTGTGTGTATGTAGGTAGGAGGGACTCAGGGAAGAAACACTTAACAGACACAGAATGTGAAATTTTCTGTTGAAAATGATGTAGATGATAATATCCTTGGTTTGATTGTCATGTATTACATACATACTTTGAAAAATCATATTGTGTGCTATAAAGATGTACAATGGTTGAATGAAAATAAGAAATTATAAAATAAAATAAAAATGCACATACACACACACGTACACACAAGAATAACTTATTCTATTAGTGATTCTCAATCAGGGAAATTTTTGTCCCCCAGGGGACATTTGATATTGTGTGGAGATATTTTTGATTGTGATGATTTGGAGGTGGTGCTACTGGTCATGGGTTAAGGAAAATGTAAACATCCTGCAATGTACAGGAAATGGCTCTGCCTCCCTAAGTTAAGAATAATCTATCTCCAAATATTGGTAGTAACAAGGTAATGAAACCTTGGTTTTTTGATAAAGATAACTCGTCTTAAATTATGAGCTTGGATCATACTTAAAATTGAAAACTTGGAGAAATTCTTATTACAGTAATGAAACAAATGTAGAATAATTATGCAATGAACATTACAATTGGATTGTGTGTGTGTGCGTGTGCATGTAGAAACAAGCGAGGAATGAATCTTGGAATGCCCAAGTCAAAATTATTATTTTATAATAATATAGTTAAATTCATAAATATCATATGAAATATGGCTATGCTATATAAAAGAGTTCAATAATAAAAATAATGCATCTAGGGACTGGTAGGTGGCATGGTGGTTAGGGGCACTGGACTCCCACATGGCCACCCCCAGTTTGAGTCCCGGACCTGGTGACTTGCTTTTTCACTTTCTCTCTCTCTCTCTTTCACTCTGTCCCTTTCTGGTCAAATAAGAATAGATAAATAAATAAATGGAGTTAAATTAAAAAAAATTATGTGTCTACCTATCTATTAGTAGTCTTACTACACATTATACAGTAAGAACAGAGATAAAAAATAAATTTTCTATTTATATAGATGACACAATATATAAAATACTTCACCCCCAAAAAACCTTAAGAAATAAAACAAAAATTTCCTGAGGCTCATATAGAAAATCTTAAGTACATAAAAAGAAATGTCTCTTATAAATAAATGTCTCTTAATTGATCTATAAGTAATTCTATTTTTCTCTTAATTAATCTATAAGTGATTCTATTTGTGGCTTCTAAATTAATTATTGATAGATAGATTATTGATTACTATAGCATATTCATTCATTCATTCATACTAAACTTTAGATTTATTTTGTAAAATCCAATTTAAAATTTGTATTTAAATTGGATTGTGTGTGTGTGTGTGCGCATGTATGATTGGCAATGCCTTTCTTTCCACTCAGTTGTGGTACATCATTCCACAATCCATCTGTCCCATTTACCTGCATTTCTGTATTTGTTAAAAGCTGTTTTTTTTTTTGTAATCTTCTCTTCTCCTTCCACCCTTTACTCCTTAGACAGTCTCTGGAATCTACACTTAGAGTTTGTATTGAAATTGGATTTTACAGAATAAATCTGAGGTTAGTATGAATGAATATATTATAGCAATCAATAATTTATCTATCAATAATAAATTAATTTAGAAACCATAGTAGACAAAAGTGTATTACTTGTCCCCACATAATCAGTTAAAATAGTGGAAAGGAACAGAGAGTCAAGAAATAAGTCTAAGTATATTAAAAACCTGTAATATGATTTAAATGTTCTGGTAAATCAGAGGGGACACATTAAAAAATGGTAAGTGAACTAAGTGAGACTATGAAAGAAAGACACTGTATGTCCTTGCTCTGTATGTGCTGAGTGTCTATATGCTATGGCAGAAATAGAAAATTCAAAGGCACATACATTGTAAGGACAAGTATAGATTTCAGAGACTGCCTAAGGAGTGGAAGGGAGAGGGAGAGGAGAGGATTATGGGGGAAAAAAAGGAAGCTTTTAACAGACACAGAAATGCAAGTAAATGGGACAAATGGATTGCAGAAGGATGTACTGCAGCTGAGTGAGAGAAAACAGGCATTGCCAATCATACACGCACATGCACACCTCTCAAATGTGGTGTTCTTTGTTGAAAATAATGAATATGGTGCTATCCTTGATTTGATTGTTGCACCCCATCTGCATGCTTTGAAAATCCATGTTGTGCCCTCAAAAATGTACAACAATTAAGTGTAAATAAGAAAGAATAAAATGAAATAGAAATAAAAAAGAAAAAGAACCTATACAAGATACATAGAAAAATAGAACAATTTACCAAAAAGATATAACAATTATATTCTTTTGTGCTCTTAATAATGTAGCTTTGGAAAATATAAGCCAAATACTAATAGAAATACAAAGATAACCTGGCAAATCTGCAATCATAGTAGGACAAATTTTCACTTATTTAATAAATGAATATTTTAAATAGACAAACATGATATATAGAATTTAAATGACACACTGAACAACTTTGTATCAACAGACTTACAATACACATTTAAAAATTATTTATTATTATCATAATCTTGTTTATATTACATTGAATCACATATAACTTTACAGTGTATTACATTTCTTATTCCAGAAGGAACACCATGCATATCAGTCAATACAAAAACATTAAAGTCCCCATTATCATCATCAAATAGTTTTTCTTTTTTCCACATTATTATTATTGTTATTATTCCAATTATTTTTTAAACATTCAATCACTATTTATCATTTTGCTTGTAAAAAGACTTTACCCAACATAAAATGCTTCTCAGACCAGTCCAGTTGAGAATACTATAAATGTCATAATTATCAGCAGATAATAAACCATATCTGTGTCCCACTAATGTCATGCCTCTCTGTGTTCTCTTGTTATCCTTCTCCATACTTTCTTCTTCTCCTGCCAATACAAATTCTTTTCAAACACACATAAGTCACTCACACAAGTTGACACTATATTAGACCACAAAGGAAATGTAGGCAAATTCTAAAATGTAGAGATCATACAGGCTTCATTCCCTGAACAAATGAGAAAATAACTGAAAAGAGATTAAATAAATAAATATATATAAAAGCTCATACTTATAAAAGTCTTATGTTAATAAATAAAAGTAGAAATAACAAGCTATTAGAAATAAGCAATAGAGCATTAAATATTAAAACCTGTGAAATGTGGCCAAAGCAGTTATCAGAGGAAAATTTATGGACTTAAATGCATTTATTAGAAAATGAGGGGAATTAAATAAAATGAACCAAACATAATATTCAGGAAACAAGAAAGAACAACTACAAAAAATTCAAATCTCCAGAAAGTAGAAGGAAGGAATTAATAAAGATAAAAGCCAACATTAATAAAATAAATAAGAACAACAAAGCCAGTAGAATTGATTAGTAACACCTTCTTCAAGTTTGATTGAGAAAAAAGAATAAACATCAGAATGAGATAAGAGGATGTAATTATAGACATAGAAAGGGTTAAATATTACAAGACAAGTATTTTTATGTTAATAACTTTGAATGAATACTTTTCTAAAAAAAACATATAAATTGGGAACCAGCAGTTAGCGTAATGGCTATGTCGCTGGACTCCCACGTAGTCGACCGCGGTTCGTGTCCCAGACCCGGTGGCTTAAAACTCACGCCGGGCGCGTGTGCGTGCGTGCCCAAGATCCCAAGAGGAGAATGGAAGAGAAGGGATTGCGGCGTGACCATCCCCCCTGGGGGGTGATTTCTCGCTTTCTGTCTCTATGTCTCTGTCTGTCTGGTGAGCGCACGCGCCCTACAGTGAAACATCTCTCCAAAAAAAAAAAAAAAAACCAACAAAAAAAAACATATAAATTAACAAAATTAGCCTAAGAAATTGATCTAAGTATGCTAACTCTACTGAAGAAATTAGAAAGCTAGCCAAAAATATACTGTTCTGAAAACATCAATCCCTGCTGGTTTTATTATTTAGTTCTATCACACTGTCAAGAAATAGGTAATTCTTAGGTTATAAGTTGAGAAGATACCGAACTCATTTTATGAACCAAATATAACTCTGATTTTTTAAATTGTAACAGAACGTTCAGCTGTGGGGACACAAATGGTAGTGCACTGCTGTATAAGGCTGGGGCCATGTGGGACCCAGGTTCTGTTTCCAGATTAATCTAAACAGGCCAGGAGCAAGGGTGCACACCTGTCATCCTAGATAACTGACAGCTAGGGTAGGAGGATCATGGCACAGCAAAATTCTGGAAAACCCAGCTTTCTCTTTCCTTTTCTCTCATTAAAACAATTTCAACAGAAGTAACAATATTTTTTCAAAATTACTTTTTTTGTTTTGACAAGCAAACAACCCCTCCCCCCAATGTTCTTGCCATGAGAAATAGAAGAAAACTTCAATTTTTAAGGTAAAGATATGTACCAGAAATCATCAACAGTGGTGAAACCATGAGAAATATTTTCATTCAAGGCATGAACAAAGCCATTTTCTTACCACGTCTAAATTGAACATTGTATTGGTAGTCCTAGCCAATGCTATACAACAAGAAAAAATTAAAAAGGCATGTAGATAATGGAAATGATATTGAAGTACCATTTTTTTCTTTTCAGCCAAGCTCCCTAGAAAGGGCAAGTTAAGGAACCATTAGAGCTAATAGAAAAGTACTTTAATGTGGTCTAGTACAAAATAAACACATAAAAACCAATAGCTTTTAGTACACTAGTATTATCTTATTATAAAAAGTAATAGACAAAATTACCAATTTGCATAGGAATGAAATCTAATATAAAATATCTAGGAACAAACATCAGATTATCAAGGGGCATAATAGACCTGAATAGAGATAAATACCTTATTTTTGGATGAGAATGCTTAATATTTTAAAGGTACATATTCTTCCCAAATTTATCTATAAATTAAAGTCTAAAAAACATTTTTATGAAACTTGACTAGTTGATTATAAAATGCAGATGGAAGAATAAGTGCACAAGAAGAACCAAGACAATTTATTACGAAGGAAGCAAAACAAGAGGTAAACCTGAGTTACTAAGTATTAAGACACATTATAAAGCTATCTTAGAGTGTTACGGATGCCAAAGTGTTAATTACTACAATGTATTAAGTATCCACCCATTATAAATAGATGTTTTGTGAAAAAAATTTTCATATTAGTGGGGGAAGTAATTGAAAAATTATGTGAATAAATTAGATACTGTTTGGAAAAATAAAATTATATTATTAACATTACTCACCAAAGTATGTTCCAAATGGGCTCAAGAACTAAATGTCATATGAAACCCAAACCTGCAAACCTAATGAAAGAAAACATAGTACATACGCGAAAAAGTTTATTACAAAAAATAGTTTGTTCAAATAAAATGAAAAGCCTCTTTATGACAAAAGCTACCATAAACAAAAAAGACTCCCAGAAGAAAATTAGAGGAGTACATACTGATGGAAAGTACATTTGTAATAGGTGAATAATTAATATTCAAAACATACAAACAATTTACAAAAATAATAGGAAAAAACGAAATAGTCCCTTTATTATGAATTGCCTATGTGCCTATTTTTATAATTTTTCTTTAGAAAACCATAAAAGTTTTTCTTTAGAAAATTATAAAAATAGGCACAAAGGCAATTTGTAGTAAAGAGACTATTAATAAAAATGCAGAAAAAACATAAAAAAGTTGCTTAACTTCACTAATAATAAAGGATATCCAAAATAATATTAAAGGAGATACCATTTTTTGCCCATTATACTGAAAAAAAGTTTGATATTATCAACTGTAGGGATGGTATGAATAAACAAGTATGCTCATACTTTTAGTTTAGGCCTATATAAATTGGTCCAGCTATTTTGAGGGCAATTTAGCAATATCTATTCAATGAAAAAATGCACATACCACATAACCAAGGAAAACCAAGAGAAGCTTTCACAAAAATGTTCAGGAAGTCATGTTAAAGATGTTCTTTGCAGCCTGTGGATGGTGAAAGTCTGGAAACAATCTAAATACAGATGCTCCTTAACTTAAGATGGGCTTGCTCCCTGATAAACCCAATGTCAGTTGAAATGATCATAAGTAAAAGATATGTTTAAACACTTAATCAACTGAATATTACAGCTTAGCCCTGTCTACCTTAATGTGCTCAAGACACTTGCATTAGTCCACCGTTGAGCAAAATCACCTAACGTGAAACCTAGTTTATAATGAACTGTTGAGTAGTTCATGTGCTTTACTGAATACAGTACACTAGAGAGTACGGCACTGGTTTTTACCCTCTTGATTGTGTGACTGACTGGAAGCTGCAGGTCACAATCACTGCTCAGTATCTTAACCACTTATGACTGATCCTAGGAAAGGTCAAAGCTCAAAATTTGAACATGTATATTGAATGCATATTGTTTCTACACCGTGATAAAATAAAGTTGAATCATCCTAAGTCAGGGACGTGTATCCACTGATAGAAAAGTGGGCTAGATTGTTCCATTTATATCACAGTTTTTAAAATACTGAAGTTGATTTATATGAATTGATATGAAAAGACAATCAGGAGGTATTGACATTTGATTAAGTAGAGTGCTGTTGACTGTATTTGACATCTGTATATCCTCTTCATTGAACTTTCTTCATGCCTTTTGCCTGTTTAAAAACATGATTATTTTAATTTTTACTGTTGACTTTTGAGAGTTCTTTCTCTATACTAGATACTAGCACTTTGTTGGATACATGGTTTGAAAATATTTCCTCCCAGTTTGTAGCTTATTTTTGGATCTCTTTACATATTTTTTTTTAGAGGTTTTTACTGTAGGGCACATGTGCTTGCCAGACAGACAGTGAGAGACAGAGAGACAGAAAGCGAGAAATCACCCCCCTGGGGAGATGGCCATGCCTCAATCCCTTCTCTTCCATTCTCCTTTCGGGATCTTGAGCACACATGCACACGCGCCCAGCATTAGTTTTAAGCCACTGGGTCTGGGACGCGAACCGCCGTCGACTACATGGGAGTCCAGTGACATAGCCATTACACTAACTGCTGGTCCCTATATATATTTTTTCAGAGCAAAGTTTTACATTTTGATGGAGCACATGTTAGCAATTTTCTCTTTTATAATCATGCTTTTAGTATCAAGTGTAAGAATATTTTACCCCGCCATCAGTCCTAAAAATTTTCTATTTTCTTTCTAAATGTTGTAGTTTTACCCCGCCATCAGAAAAATTTTCTATTTTCTTTCTAAATGTTGTATAGCTTTACCTTTCACATTTAGGTCTGTAATTGTGATAATTTGAGTTGTTCATTTTTTAAAGCATGAGGTTTAGGTTGGGCCTCATGTTTCCCCCATTAGTATCTACTTGCTCTAACACTCCTGAATTGTTTTTGCATCTCTGTCAAAATCAGTTGCATATGTTTGTATGGGTCTATTTTTGGGTTATCTATGCCATTCTGTTGAAATATATGTCTATCCCTTTCTCAGTATTACATGATCTTGGTTGCATTGGCAATTGTATTTCTATAACACTGAAGTAAAGTTCGGTACCGGGTGGAGTGATTCTTCATACTTTGATCCTTTATTTTTTCAAGACCGTTCTCGCTATTGTAAGCTTTGTGTTTTCCTTCTTTTTTTTAAATTTTATGCCAGATTGTGCGTGCAAATATGAGAGAGAGAGAGAGAGCCTGTCATTCTACAGTCCTTTTTCTTCTATTCCTCCATCCCATCAGGATCTTGGACATGTGGACGTCTGAGCTATAGAATGAGATTTGAGCTGCAGGTGGACGTGAGAGATCTGGCTTCTTCCGCAAAGCACTTAACCACTACACTATGGTGCTAGTCCGGGTTTGTGCTTTTTCTATATGAACTTTAGAATGATCTTGTCCATGTCTACAAAAATCTTTGCTGGTAACTTGATAGAAATGACATCAATTGTGTAAATCAATTTGGAGAGAATATCTTTACATCCTATTGAGTCTTAAAATATAGGTTGTGGTATGTCTCTCCATTTATTTAGAAATTCTTTAATTTTTTTCATCAGCATTTTGTAATTTTCAGTATACAGATTGTGTATGTATTTTGTTAAGTTTCTACCTAAGCATCATTTTCCCTGGAGTGATAGTGTTATCTACATGATTTTCACATATTCTACATTTTCATCATCAGTGTATAGAAATACAATTGACTTTTGTGTTTTTATTTTTTTAATCATGTGATCTTGGTAAACTTGTTTATTCTAGGAATGTTTTTGCAAACCCCTAGGTCTTTTCTATGCCAGTAATCATGTCATTTCATTCTAGGAATGTTTTAGCAAACCCCTAGGCTTTTCTATGCCAGTAATCATGTCATTTTCAAATAGGGATGGTTTTATTTCTTCCTTCCTAATCTATATATCTTTGCTACCTTCTCATTTACTTATTGTAGTGGCTAGAACTTCTAACACTATGTTCAACCTATCTCTCACCATTGACAAAAATCAACTCCAAGTGGATCAAAGATCTAAACTTAAGATTTCAAACTATAAAACTGCTGCTGGAAAACACTGGGGAAACTCTGGGAGACATTGGGGCAGGCAAAGACTTCTTAAATAAGGCCCCTCCAAAGCACAGTCAATAATCCCAATCATAGACAAGTGGGAGCACATTACATTACATCAGATTAAGTTTCTGCATGACAAAAGACATAATAATTAGTGTGAAATGACAGCCCTCAGAATGAGAAAATATGTTGGTAAACTGCATCAGGTAAGGGACTGATAACCAGAATGCACAAGGAACTCAAGCAGCTGTCCCGAAAAAAGATCATGGACCCTATGAAAAGATGGGAGAATGAGTTGAAAAAAAAAACACTCTCTAAGGATGACATATGAATAGCCAAAAGGCATATGAAAAAATGCTCCACATTCCTCGTGGTAAGGACAATGTAGATCACAACTACAATGAGATACTACCTAATCCCTGTCAGAATGACTAAGATTAATAAAACAATGGTAACTGCTGGCAGGGGTGTGGTGAAAGGGGAACTCTCTTACACTGCTGGTGGGAATGTAAATTGGTCCAGCCACTGTGGAAAACACTTTGGATATTCCTTGAAGATCTACAAAAAGAACTACCATATGACCCAGCAATTCCACTCCTTGGTATTTATCCAAAGGACAGAAGAATTCCTAATCAGAAAAGTGCTTGCACATCGATGCTTATTGTGGCACTATTCACAATTGCTAAGACATGGAACCAATCCAAATGCCCACGAACAGATGAATGGATTGAAAAACTGTGGCACATATGCTCTATGAATACTACTCAGCCATAAAAAACAAGACCCTGGCTTTTGATAGAAAGTGGATGAATATGGAAGATTTACTGCTGAGTGAAGCAAGCCAGGCTATGAAGGAGAGACACTGTATATCCCCACTTAGAATATACCCAGTGTCCACACTCCATGATTGAAACGGAATGACTAAAGGATGTAGAAGCATAGTAAATGGTTGTGAATACCAGATACACTGTGTGACAAGGGTGGGTGAAGGAGTAGAGCCTGAGGAAGGACATTAAGGAGAAAAATAAAGAAGCAAAGCATTTATGGAACAAAGAAATGGGTTATTATCTGTTGAAGATGAATATACCCAGTGTCCACACTCCATGATTGAAACGGAATGACTAAAGGATGTAGAAGCATAGTAAATGGTTGTGAATACCAGATACACTGTGTGACAAGGGTGGGTGAAGGAGTAGAGCCTGAGGAAGGACATTAAGGAGAAAAATAAAGAAGCAAAGCATTTATGGAACAAAGAAATGGGTTATTATCTGTTGAAGATAACTTTATAGTATTGTCAGCTGGACTGGTGAGAAATGTACACATGTTGAAATAATCACTTTGTAAGCTAAATAATGTGATTGAATATCTAAAAGAAATTAAAATAAAAAATATTAAAAAAGAAACTCAATAAATAATTGTTAATATAAAAAAGGAAAGACAGGAGGACATAAAAGCATTGAAAATTGTTATGGACATTGGTGACAAAGTGGAAGGAGTGTGGGAGAGGGGAAGATTGCAGGAAGGGAAATTTGGGAAAAAAATTGAGAAGACATTTGTATGACACAGATATGGTTTGTTGCCTGTTGATATCGTGTACTGTGTTCTCAACTCTCCTGGTGTGTGGCTTATATTATGTTCGGTAAAATCTCTTTACAATTGAAATGATGTATAGCAATTGAAAGTCTAAATAATAATAAGTATTATAAAAATAAAAAAAAAATGACACCTTTCCCTTGTATCTGGCCTTAAAGGGAAAGTATTGTCTTTAACTGTTAAGTATGTCATGTTAGCTGTCATGTTTTTGTGTATGCTCTTTATCAAGTTGAGGTAGTTACCCTCTAGTTATAACTCATTGAGAGTTTTTATGCCAGATAGGTATTAGATTTTATCAAATGCTTTTGCTTTGTCAATAGATAATGATCATATGAATATTCTTCTTTGGTTTGCTGATATAGTGTATCGCATTGATTAATTGTTGAATGGTGAACCAGCCTTACATAACTGAAACAAATCTCATTTGGTCATGATGCATAATAATAATTATTTATTTTTTCCTTTTTAGAGAGATTTTTGCTACAGGGCTTGTGCATTTGCCAGAGAGACAGGGAGAGACAGAGAGACAGAAAGCAAGAAATCACCCCTCCTAGGGGGTTGGCCATACTGCAATCCCTTCTCCTCCATCCTCCTCTCAGGATCTTGGGCATGCATGCACATGCACCTGGCATGAGTTTTAAGCCACCAGGTGCAGTACCGGACTGTGGTCAACTACATGGGAGTCCAATAATATAACCATTATGCCATCTGCTAGTCCCTGTATAATTATTTTAATACATTGTTAAATTCTATTTGTCAATATTTTGTTGAGGATTTTTGTGTGTAAATTCATGAGAGATAGTAATCTGCAATCTTTTTTTCTCTTCTTAAAATTTTGTTTTGTGTTGATAATAAGATAATTCTGGCCTCATAAAATAAGCTGGGGGATGATCTCTCCTATTCTGTGTTCTGGAGTACATTGTGTAAAATTGGTGTTACTGAGGTTAGTTCTTTAAATATTTGGTGAAATTTTCCAGTAAGACCATTTGGGGCCGGATCTGTCTCCTTCCTTCCTTCCTTCCTTCCTTCCTTCCTTCCTTCCTTCCTTCCTTCCTTCCTTCCTTCCTTCCCTCCTTCCTTCCTAGAGGTGGATTTTAAGTAATGAACTCTACATCTCTATTGGTTATAGGTTTATTCACAATATATATTTGATTGAACTGAGTTTTGAATAATTGGTTCATTTTTCTTTTTCTTAGTTGTTCAATTTACGAAGGAAAAGTTTTCTGTAGTATGCTTTTTTTATCCTTTAAATACCTCTAGGATTTGTAGGGATGGTCCTTATTTCATCACTGATACTGGCAATTTGTGTCTTCTCTCTCTGACTCTTTTGCTAAAGATTTATTAATTTTTTAAAAATAAAAACCCCAGCTTGGGACCAGCAGTTAGCATAATGGCTATGTCGCTGGACTCCCACGTAGTCGACCGCGGTTCGCGTCCCGGACCTGGTGGCTTAAACTCACACCAGGCGCGTGTGCGTGCGTGCCCAAGATCCAGAAAGGAGAATGGAAGAGAAGGGATTGCGGTGTGGCCATTGCCCATGGGGGAAATTTCTCACTTTCTGTCTCTCTGTTTCTCTCTGTCTGGCGAGCGCACGTGCCCTATAGCAAAAACCTCTCCAAAAATTAAATAAATAAATAAAAATAAAAAACCCAGCTTTTTTCATTGATTTTTCCCCTATAATCATATCATTTTCATTTTCATTGATTTCAGCCCTAATATTTATGATTTCTTTCCTCTGCAGTCTGGGTTTCTCCTGCTCTTCTTTTGTAGTTTGAGGTAGACATGTAGGTGATTATATGAGATCTTTCCTCTGTTTTAATGCGTATCTACTGCTATTAAATTTCCTCTCGGTACTGCTTTAGCTGCATTTCATGTATTTTGCTATGTCGTATTTTCATTTTTATTTGGTTCTGTTATTTAAAAATTTTAATTTCCTTTAAAGCTTCTCACCAACTCACAGGTTATTTAGAAGTATATAAATAGGGGCTTACAGCTGGTGTGGTGGTTAAGGCACTGGACTCCCACATGGCTGACTGTGGTTTGAGTCCCTGACCTGGCGGCTTGCTTTCTCACTTTCCTTCTCTTTCTGTCTCTGTTGCTCTCTGGTTAAATTAAAATAAATAAATAAATAATCAAATAAAATAATTCTTTAGAAAAAAAGGAGTATGTAAATAAATTTCAAGCATTTAGAGATTTCTTGCTTTTGTCTTTTCTTTTTCTGATTTCTGATTTGATCAAAAAACTTATTTTGTACTATTTAAATTACTTGATAGTTGCTGAGGCAAGTTGTTTTATGTTCCATGATTGATTTATCTTTACAATACTTTTATAGACTCTTGACAAAAGCATATATTACATTGCTGTTGGGTACAGTATTTTTATTTACGTGCATGCACACACACACACACACACACAAATGAGATTCTGATTGTAGGTTATATTTTTCAGATCATATCCATCCTTGATGATTTGTTGTCTGGAAGTCCTGTCAGTTGCTGAAAGTGTAAAGTTCCTAACTATAATTGTGGAATTATTTCTTTATTCATCTCTCAATCTTTGTTTTATGTATTTGAAGCTTTGTTGTTTGTTATATATGAAGCTATGATTATTCTGTCTTCCTGGTAGATTGATCTTTTGTCTTTGTGTAACGTCTCTCTTTGTCTTCAGTAATTTTTTTTTTGCTCTGATATCTTCATTGGATATTAATATATTCACTCCTGCTTTTCAGAAATTAGTATTTTCATGGTGTAAATATTTTCTTCCTCTCATTTTCAACACTTTTATGTTGTTGAATTTGAAGTGAGTTACTTAAAAACAGGATATAGTTAGGTCATGAGTTTTTTGAGCCTCTCTTCCAGGCTATGACTTTAATTGCTGTATTTAGGTCATTTATATTTAAGTTAATTATTGATATGTTAGACTTTAAGTACGACATTTTATCTTGTTTTTTATTTGTTTCCCTTGCTTCTTCATTTTTGCCTCACTATAGTTTACTTGAACATTTTTAAGGATTTCATCTTGATTTATTTATAGTGCTTTTGAATATATAATTTTAATAGTTTTCTTAGTTCCTGTAGATAGTACAGTATCAATATATAATTTATTACTGGCAATTAATATTAACATTTTTTAGAGAGGTTTTTGCTATAGGGATTAATATTAACATTTTAGAGTTTAAGTAAAGTGTGGAAACTTTACTTACATTTAGGTATTCCCTTTAAGAAACATCCTCTTAAATATCATTGTCTCATATGGCAGATGGTGTTAATAGTTCTTGTTTCAATCATAACATGTGATTTAGAAAATGCATGAGAGGGATAGTCTATTTATGTATCTACATTTCTGGCCTTTCCATAGTTCTTTCTCTCTTCTTGATATTACAAGATTTATTCTTTTATTCTTTTATTTATATTTGAAGAACTTCATATAACATACTCTATGGACAGGTCAGTTAGTGAGAAGTTCTTTTAGTTTTCTTTTGTCTGAGTTTCAAAAAAATGTTTCCTCATTTCCAGAAGATAGTTTCAGTGGGTAAAGAATTCTCAGTTGATAGGACCAGCAGATGGCGTAATGGTTACGTTGCTGGGCTCCCATGCAGTTGACTGTGGTTGGAAGTCCAGACCCAGCTTCAAACCACAAGGTGCTTGTGCATGTATGCCCAAGATTCTTTTTTTTTTTTTTGGAGAGGTTTTTGCTATAGGGTGCGTGTGCTCTCCAGAAAGACAGAGAGAGACAGAGAAACAGAAAGCGAGAAATCACCCCCCAGGGGGGATAGTCACGCTGCGATCCCTTCTCGTCCATTCTCCTCTCAGGATCTTGGGCATGCATGCACACGCACCCAGTGTGAATTTAAACCACTAGGTCCGGGACTCCAATCATGGTTGACTACATGAGAGTCAAGCGACATGGCCATTATGCTAACTGCTGGCCCCCCCTCTTTTTTTTTTGAGAGGTTTTTGCTATAGGGTGCGTGTGCTCTCCAGAAAGACAGAGAGAGACAGAAAGCAAGAAATCACCCCCTCTCCCATGGGGGAATGGCCACGGCGAAATCCCTTCTCCTCCATTCTCCTCTTGGGATCTTGGGCATGCACACACATAAGCCTGGTGTGAATTTAAGCCACCAGGTCCAGGACTTGAACCACCTTTGACTACTGGGGAGTCCAGAGACATAGCCATTACGTTAACTGCTGGTCCCTGTATGCCCAAGATTCTGAGAAGAGAATGGAGAAGAAGGGATTTCGCCGTGGCCATTCCCCCATGGGAGAGGGGGTGATTTCTTGCTTTTTGTTTCTCTGTCTCTGGTGAGTATGTGCACCCTATAGCAAAAATCTCTCTCAATCAATCAATCAATCAATCAATCAAAGAATTCTAAGATGATACTTCTTTTCTTTTAGCACTTGAAAAATGTGCAATTTCCTTCTGGTCTCCATAGTTTCAGGTATGAAATAATATGTCATTCAATTTGGTGTTTGGTGACATGTTGGTTTTTCCTTGCCACTTTTAAGATATTTCTTTCTGTTTAGTTTTCAGAAATTTAATTATGATGCACCTTGGAATGACTTTTATTTGGAAGTATCAATTTGGGTCCTATCACCTTTTTAGATCTGTGGGTTTATCTCTTTTGCCAAATTTGGAAATTCTTTGAATGCCCTTCTAATCCCACTGTCTCTCATTTTCTGGGACTCCAATGATGCCAAGAGTATATCTTTTGTTATTGTCCATGACCCTGAATCTCTATTCATTTTTTTTCAAATCTACTTTTAAATTGTTAGTCAGAATAGCTAAATTTCATTGGTCTGTCCCAGAGTCACTGGTTTCATTTCCTGTCTTGTCCACATCTGATAGGCTCCAATGAGCCTATCTAGCAGATATTTTATTTCTATTATGGAATTTTTAAGTTCTATCATATCTGTACAGTTTTAAAGATTAAGTTCTGTAGAATTCATTATTTGTTTCATTTGTGTGATTGCTTATTTTCAATTTTTTTGAAGAAAATGCGTAAGTGCTTATTAAACCAATTTTTAATTAGATATTTTTAATTTAATGAGCATGTGTGCATGCATGTGTGCAAGAGGCAGGGGATACCCAGGAGAGTTTGGATGCTGTGATCTACCTCTAGCCTTTGGCTAGGCCCAGATCATGGTCAAGGGTGTGCTTGGTGTGCTCAGGGAGATCTCTGGACTTCCTAAACTACTTTTATGATATTTTAAAATCCTTGTCAGTTAATTTTAAGACCTGACTCATCTCAGTGTTGGCTACGGATTATCTTTTTTCATTCAAGTTGTGATTTTTGCTGGTTCCTGGTATAATGGGTGACTGTATATCCTGAACATCTTGGCTATGACATTCTGGATCCTATTTAAATTTTTCATTTTAGCAAGCAGTCACCCTGTTTGGGTTTGGCATGTAGGCCTTGGCGTAGTTTTATGGGCTATGGTTCCAATGACAGTGTAGTTTTCAGAGCCTATGTGGTGTTATTTTGGTCTGCTTGGCTTATCTTCTGTCATTAGAGCTTCCACTGGGCTCTGCAGATGTTTGAATAGGTAGAAGAAACTTCCCTAGTCTGGTAAATATTATTGGGGAAGAGTATCCTGCAGAGATAAATAGCACATTCTGAGCTAGGTACTTGTATGGTGCATTCTCTCCTGCTCTTAGGGATGGAGAGAGCTCTCTGGGCCATGTCATTGTTATGCAGATCCCCTTTGCCAATAGCCTTCTGATTTCATGGTATCTCTGAAGGAGGAGGGGAATCTCAGTCCCTGTGAAGAAGCTGCATGTTATAGTGCGATCTCCTTTGCCAGTGTCTCTGGGTGGAGGTTGCATTAGTGTCTGTGGGTAGGGTATAGGAGTCTCAGGCCCAGAAGCTCAGTTAATTTTTAATACTTTTTTCTGTAGCTTTCCCCCACACATTGAGAGAAAGGGGACTAGCCCATGCTGAGGGAGGGCTCATATCATCCAGGACTGTCCTGTCTCTCTGGAGTAGATGTCCATGGACATTGCCTCTCTTGTAGTTCAATGACTGCACATGTGCTGCCCAACATGCTGACCATGGGAAAGAAATGGTACTTGGCATCTCCTTTCCTTTCTTCTTTCTCTTTCTTTCCTTTTCTCTTTATTTCTTTCCTCTCCTTTCCTTTTTTTAAAAAAATTTTTTCCATATGATGCATGCACTTGCTAGAGAGGGACAATGAGAGGGAAACTAAGGAATCGCCTCCTGGGGGATGGCCATGCATTAATCCCTTCTCCTCTATTCTCCTTCTGGAATTTTGGGCATACACACACATGTGCCCTGTGTAATTTTCAAGCCTCCAGATCTGGGACTTAAACCATGGTTGACCATGTGTGAGTCCAGCGTCTTAAGCACCACATCATCTACTGGCCACCTGTTGACTTCTCCTAATGTAGTTCCTCAACCAATGCTCTGCACATGCTCTGGAGGTGCCCCATCCAGACTCAGCATATCCTTGGTTGCATCATTTCCTGTGATTCTTTTCTTTTCTGCCAATATATTTTCCTTATCAGTCACATTCTATCTTCCTTTTATATTTCAGGGAATTCTCGTGAATTTATATATATATAAATCTTTAGAAATCATAAATTTTATATATACATATATAGATATATATCTGTATATATAGATATATGTATATATAAAATTTATGATTTCTAAAGATTTATATATATATAAATTCACGAGAATTCCCTGAAATATAAAAGGAAGATAGAATGTGACTGATAAGGAAAATATATTGGCAGCAAAGAGTGAGACCTTGGAGCAACATTCCGTAGTTGCTGGAGTCCTCATGGCAGCTAAACCCAACTCTGTGGGAGGGGGGTGGGGGGCAGTTGTACATTCCAGAAGGGTAGCTATGCCTTCTTTTGTCTGAAATACCTTTTCCAAAAAGCATAGATTTCCACCTCTCGTAATCTCCTCAAAAGGAGGTCACTGAGCACTTACTCACAGCACAGCGTTCGCCACACAGTCGTGGAGAAAAAAGGAGTTTTGATCATATTAATGGGATTTGCTGGTTATATTTGTAAAAGTAAAACACATTTATTTTACAAAACTTGAGAATACATAGATTACAAAAGAGATTACATGAAGATAAGTTAAACATCTACTCTCAAAATCTTTAGAAATCATAAATTTTATATATACATATATAGATATATATCTGTATATATAGATATATGTATATATAAAATTTATGATTTCTAAAGATTTTGAGAGTAGATGTTTAACTTATCTTCATGTAATCTCTTTTGTAATCTATGTATTCTCAAGTTTTGTAAAATAAATGTGTTTTACTTTTACAAATATAACCAGCAAATCCCATTAATATGATCAAAACTCCTTTTTTCTCCACGACTGTGTGGCGAACGCTGTGCTGTGAGTAAGTGCTCAGTGACCTCCTTTTGAGGAGATTACGAGAGGTGGAAATCTATGCTTTTTGGAAAAGGTATTTCAGACAAAAGAAGGCATAGCTACCCTTCTGGAATGTACAACTGCCCCCCACCCCCCTCCCACAGAGTTGGGTTTAGCTGCCATGAGGACTCCAGCAACTACGGAATGTTGCTCCAAGGTCTCACAGGAGGGGTGAATTCTTCCCCTCCTTCAAATTGCTAGTGTGTGCAAAATGCTAACACTACACATTTAAGTGACGTATAGATCAGAACAGAATCCTAGCTTGATGACATAAATTAAAGTAATTATATTCATTAGCATGATAAAAAATATGCAAACAAATGTTTATTAAATGCAACCATACATCAACTCCAAAGGCTTTGGCGTTGTTTATGTCTTTGTTGCTCTAGTATTTTGTCAAAGGTGGCCTGTCATGCCGAACCTAATTGACACTAATAGCGGTGGAGGGAGGAGGAGCCAGCCCAGATCACTTGGCTGCGAGAGCACTGAAGAGTTGGAGATTTGCTACCCGACCTCATTGAGTGCTGCCGTAGCTGGCCCTGATGAAGGCTGCGGAAATGAAGTTCATGTCTCTGTACATTTAATACAGGGAGGGCTGTCCACTTGACTGGGATACTTGAAGATGCACACAGAGGGTCTAGAGTCAGTACCTGATGCAAGATCTCCCACTGAAAGGGAACTCAGTCCTGTGAGGTTGGATGTGTCTTTCCAGCTGTTGAGAACTTTCCGGCAAGTGAAAGTACTTGCTTGTTCTGGGACCCTTTCTGGAGGTGGGAAATAGGCTGTCCTGAAGGGAGGCTGTTGTAAATTTGTGTTGGCTTCTTGCTGGGGAAACTGGCAGGCTGCTCTGATGAGGTATCTCATTTTTGCCAGAAAGCTTGTGAGTAATACCTGTAAGCACGGTCACAAAAAGAGCCAGCTTCCTTAGCCGCGATGCTCAGGCACATTGAGACATTTACTTTGGCCTTGAGAACTGATGTATCACAGGTGTGCTTGTGTGTAAAGCTCCTGCCCTTTATGCATCTGGCCAACAATTATTACCATTGTTTACCACTGGCGTGGCTGTTTAGAAACAGCTAGGCAGGGTGCAACAGAAGAGTCTGTCCATCTAAGCAACGCATTGAGTGTAACACAAGGTGGAGAGTGAAAAATGTCAGGGAGTGGTGAAGGAGATGTAGAGGAGGCATGAGTAGGAGTTACTCCAGGGCTTTAGATAGGAGCTGGGAGTCACCCTCCTTCAGTACAATTTTTCTAACTCTACCTAATTCTTCCCGTTCTACAGTTGAGAGGATTTGGCTCTAGCTATTGCCAGGGCAGACTTCCATTCAGTTTTATCCATTCTTTGCAGTCCCAGTTTATCTCTGGAACAAAAGGGACAAGTGAGTGGTTTAAGCCACATCTTGTCTCTGCCCTTCTTAGCTCTTCTGGTCCCTGATGGCTTGCAAGCTACAGAGACTGGCTCTGCATCATGGTTGGCTTTACACATGTCACCAATGTTTGCCCCTCTGCCTTTTAGAGGAAGATGAGATGCTATGGAGAGTGAAATGTCTTCTCCCATGATCCATGCTTTTCCCTCCATCTTGTAAAGGAAGGAGGAGGTGGCGATGCTGAAATTTTTGAGGTCAGCGTCAGTGCCGGCTAGAAGATGGTCTCAAGTCTCCATGGATACTGGACAGGGAGAAGGGAGAGCCCTGAGATTTTGGCTGGCTTGCCTGGGGCACTCTGGGGTCAACCACTGCAAATACTCATTTCTCCTTCCTTAAATTAGCCTGCGTTATTTATTTCTGTGGGGTGGTTTATGCTGGGAGGGAGAGAACAGATGTTAAGAAAACAAAGGGAGGCATACCACTTTTGTTTCTGAGCCAATGGTGATCAATTCTGTATACTTTACTGCCTCGTCCATGTTTTGGGGATGGATATTTCAAGCCATTTCAATCAAAAGTGGTGCCACTCTAGGCTCTAAACAAAGGCCTAGATTTATTTTTTTTCTGGCAGCACAATCCTCAAAGATTACACTTGCTGCAACATTTTTAGCCACGTCAACATTCCTTAGGAAATACAAATATGGGCATTATTTCATGGAGATGGCTCTGGGTAATATAATAAAATGGATTTATTTCATCTTAATTTATTTAAAATGTGCATAGACAGAACTGGGATAAAATCCATGAGATGAAATATCTCGTTTGCATGAATATATTGAAAAATTCAGCCACCTTCTAAGCCAAAAAATGAGGCAACTTTTTTTTTCATCCTCAGAATAATAAGAAGAATAGGTGCTCTTTTTAAAACAAGAAAATATAACCTTGACAGAGAGAAGTGATTCATGTCCCACGGTCCCCATGAAGGTGTGAGGGATGAGTGTAGATGGCAGCGGGGCCTCTGGGGTGAGGAATTGGAAGAAAGTATGGGAGGTCCGACTGGCGTACAAGGAGGAAGGTGGTGTGTGTTGGGGGTGGGGGGTCTGCATTTCCTGGGCTGCTGGCCATCAGGGATGCAGCTTCAGCCTCCACTGCTTCCACCTCTGGACTCTACTAAATCTCAGGAGCACCTAATGAAGGGAGGTGTTGCAGGGATGTAGACCAGTGGGCATGCATCTTGTCTCTGGTGCTACAGCATAACCTGCCCCTCCCATGTACCAACCCCTAAGGACTTCCACGGTCAGGAGCGCTCTGCACACTGCATGCATCCATGAGATTAAAAGTTTCGGGTCCTGGAGCTCAGTCTGGGCCTCTCAGCAAAGCAGTTGTGTGGCTGGGAAACCATTTTCACTCTCTAACCCTAGTGGAGGTAGAGGCTGAGTCAGATGGCTTGGGTTCAAATCTGTGCTCCACCACTTAAAAGCGATGTGACCTTCAGCAAGTTTCTTAACCTCTCTGGGCCCTGCCCTCCTCATTTGCAAAGTGAACTTGATAGTGGAGCCTATTCCATATGGGTGTGAAGAGATTTATAGGCAATGATCATGAAAAGTACTTAGACCATGCCTGACTTACAGTTGAATGTTATTAAGTTTTCTAATCAATAGGGAGGAAATAATCATTTACTCTTGTAGGGTAGATTAGTAGCTGCCATTATTGTTTGATATTAATAGTTGCTTCAACTTACTGCTTCTGTGTCCAAAAGGTTTTTAAAGAAAGAAATGGCAAATTAGAGGTGGCAGGTAATGACTGTGGGGTTCAGTGTTTTGAGGTGCTTTAGTGTTGCTGAGCACAGTTCTTTTCACATCCTGGGTTATGTGTCTGCTTGCTTCTCTTGCAACTCAACATCCTGGGGAAGCTCAAGTCAGGGCATGCTTCAGGACAGGCCAAGTTACCCTGCTGGTCCAGCTCCTCCATTAGTGTCAGTGTGGGCCTCCTGGCAGTGTCTGGTGGTTGGTTGTTCCTGGGAACCCCTAATCTGTCTGGTGTTTGTCATTTTTACTCTCCACCCTACACATGCATGTACTGCTTGGACTGAACCGCAAGGGTGGAGAGGGCTGCTGCCAGAAATTACAGTGCATCACAAGCCTCAGTCTTCTCTTGGAAGAACTATGGCTAAGCTTTCCATTTTCTATTTATTTATTTATTTCATGCTAAAGGGCATGTGCATGCATGAGAGGGAGAGAGAGAAGAGAGACAAAGAGAGAGAAAGAGATAGAGAATTCCTCTCCCATGGCAACCTGGTCATGCTGCAATCTTTTATTTTCTCCCCTCCATTTCTCTGTCCTGTCAGGATCCTGGGCACATGCACAAGTGCTCAGGTCTTCAAGGTGCCTGGCTGGAATCCGAACTGCAGTTAGTCATGCGGGATCTAGCTCCCACATAACTACTATGTTACAGGGATGGCTTCTTTTAATTTTTTTTAAAGTAAACTTATTTATTTATTTATTTAGGGAGAGAGAGAGAGAGAGAGAGAGAGAGAGAGAGCGAGCACACAAGTGTAATGAAAGAAAAAGCTGTTGGCACTTCCAACAGCTTCTTGACACCGTAATCCACCCCCAGCTTCAGCTGGTCCCCGATCGTGGGCACACAGGTGCCTTGTCTGTTCAGGGAGGTCTCCAGAATTGAACCCAGAACCTTCCTATGTGGGCCTGCCTTGCATAGCACCATCATACACTGCTGTGCCACTGTCTGGAAGCAGTTCAACACTCTCAGCTTTTGACAATTAAGTAAAGACCATAGATATCACGCTCCTTTGGACTGACATGTTAGCCAGAGCATTTGGGCAACAAAGACTGATGAAGGGAGTTCCCACAGCTCTTTGTTGGGTTTGGGGAGTGGGTTGAGGCACAGTTAAAGAGTGGGTTGATTTTAGCTCTCCTGCGCCTAGGAGGTGGGAAAGCCTGTGGCTTCACACTCTCCCTGGCTCCTGCCTCCTGCCTCCTTACTCTGCTTATGGGTAAAACTCATCATGTCTCGAAGCTGCCTTCTTGAACAGGTTCAGCGCAAGTTCTCTGTCTTTCAGATATTTGGATTGGGCATGAGACCCTTCATCAGGGCCAAGGAGAAAGCCAGTGGTTTACCTGAGGTGTCTGCTTTGCCCAGTACCTCAGTTTGCTTTGATGCTGCTCAGCGGAGACACAGCAGCTGACCTTGGACACCCTCATGCTGCATTGTAGGAAGGAACCTGTGGCAGGAAGCCAGGACCTTAGGAGATCATGGAGGCACCTGAGCCTGATCTAACATGGTCCTTTGACACCATCAAGCCCAGTTCTATCAAGTCCTGATCCTTGAGATCTTTGAGTCCCTGGCACCCTCCAGCAGTGAGCTTGCTCTCTCTGACCAAGGAGGAAATGTTTGTGGGCCTTATCTATATTGCTAAGGAGCCACTGAGAGAGCTGCCCCTATCCTTGTTCTCTCTGGAACACTGAAGAAAATCCAGGTGGGATTCAGTAGGCTGTTGGGAGTCATGGTCACTCTTTACTAGGCAGTCCCAATCAAGTTTGCAGAGTCATCCAGATCAATAGTCTGAGAAAGTGAAGCCCAGAGGAGTTGCAGCGTGGCCGAAGGCCATGGCAGGATCCTCTGCTTTCTAATCTGCTAACTAGCAACACCAAGGACAATGAGCAGTTTTTTTTTTTTAATTAAATAATATAAAGATTTCTTATAATTTCAAGAATTATCATGCCATATGGTGTTTGATCTTAGATCATTCTGTTTTCCCCAGGTCTTGTCTTTAAGGTGGGTAATTTGTGAGGTTCTTTCTTCTTCCCAAGGGTGGGTGGAACAGAGACACGGGGAGTTGGAGAAAGACACAACGTCATGTTGTTTAATGGGTGAGTTCAGGGGGGGCTTGCAGAGCTCAATTATCACTCATGAGTGCTTCTTTCCTCTTAGAGTTTATAATGAGCATGGGCAATACTCACAGAATGCTTCCTCTCTCTTGGAGCTCACAGTGTACAGAGCTGAGCTGAGCCAAGCCAAGGTCACTAGGGTTGAGCTCATGCAATTAAGGCCAAGCTGAGCAGGGCTAGCTAGCTAGCTAACCAGGTACTTCCTTTCTCTTAAAGGGGCTGCAGACAATAGCGGTTCATTGCCAAAGACAAACTGTTGCACACACACATGTACATTACACTCAGTGGCGTAAAACAGTAAAGTTGTAATTGTAAAAGAAACATGTACATTACATTCAATGGCGTAAAACAGTAAAGTTGTAATTGTAAAACAAGCACACAAGTGCAGTAGAGCTAATAACGTAAGTTGTTTACTCCATGACCTTCAAATATGATATGATAGGAAGTGAGGGAGCCAGACTAAACCATCCTAATTATTTTCCCTAC
>NW_006205257.1:2826450-2841350 GCF_000334495.1 Tupaia belangeri chinensis
AGTGAGAAGTCAATTCTTACGAGTGTGGAGACACATCAAATGGCCTCTGTGCTTTCTACCACCAAAATCAAAAGAGAGACATGAGTCTCTTTATTTATTTGTTGCTCCCCCAAACTGCCTCTGCTTCCATTGTCTCAGAGATGGTGACCATAGCCAAGAAGCAAAGAAAATAGAGAAAGCTGAAATGTTGATGCAGGACTCAGGGCTGGTGCTTTAAGAAAGACTTAAGGGATGGTGAGTAGTTTCAGTTTTGGCTAGTGTGAAGTGCGTGGAGTGGCTCACTGGCCACTTGGTCTTATCTGTCCCACTTGAGTGGAATCCTAACATGAAACTCAAACTGTTTTGCTGGGGGCATTTCTTTTTTTTTTTTTGGAGAGATTTTCGCTAGAGGGTGCGTGCACTCGCCAGACAGACAGTGATAGAGAAACAGAAAGCGAGAAATCACTCCCCAGGGGGGATGGCCACGCCGCAATCCCTTCCCCTCCATTCTCCTCTCCGGATCCTGGGCACGCACGCACATGCGCCCAGCATGAGTTTTAAGCCACCGGGTCTGGGACGCGAACCGCGGTCGACTACGTGGGAGTCCAGCGACATAGCCATTATGTTAACTGCTGGTTCCCCTGGGGGCATTTCTTGAAGCCTGGCTTTGTGGCAAAGGTAAGAAGAGAGAAGGGCTGGCCGGTGAGGATCATGTTGGCTGGCCAGGAACTTTAGGAGGGAAACCTGAGCTGCTTGGCAGGTGGCATGCAGTTCCATGCGCATGGAGGTTCATGCTGGTTGTCCCAACTGCCTGATCACACCCTTTTTCTTAGCTTTTCCCAGGTATGGTGTCATCTGTAGGGCTTCAAAGCAGGTATCTGGCTGTCTGGTGCTATTTGTCAAGGGAATCTGAAGAATACCAACAAGGTCGCGATCACCTGTGCCATGGTGCCTACCCCCAGCAAACCTTCCATTAATATCAGTGATGGTATTTTCTTGTTGATGTGAGACATGACTGAGACTGGAGGCCAGGCTGAGCTGCCTACATGGGGTGATTTATGGAAAAGGAAGTCCAGTTGGTCAGGAGTGTCCAGCGTTCTGGATGTGAATTCCATGCAGGTGTAGCCCCATTGCTCAGGGTCACCTGCTGCTAATGGGAAGCCTGGTGCTTTGACCTCCAGGGTCCAAAGGAGAGTGTCCCTGGGCATGAGAAATAACAGAACTTTCTGTTCTAATCAGAGTAGCTTTTGTGATCAGTCTGGTATGTGCTGAGCTGGGGTGTAGACTGGGTGACCATATAATTTATTATCCAAATCAGGGCACTTTTTCTTTTTGGAGAGGTTTTCACTACAGGGCGCATACGCTCGCCAGACAGACAGACAGAGAGGCATAGAGACAGAAAGCGAGAAATCACCCCCAGGGGGGATGGTCACGCTGCAATCCCTTCTCCTCCATTTTCCTCTCGAGATCTTGGGCATGCCCGCACACGCGCCTAGCGTGAGTTTTAAGCCACCGGGTCTGGGACGCGAACCGCGGTCGACTATGTGGGAGTCCAGCAACATAGCCATTACGCTAACTGCTGGTTCCCCAAATCAGGGCACTTTTGAGACTGATAATGATTTGGGGAGTGAAAGGGGGTATATTGACAATTGAATGGGAACTTTCCCTGTTAAACTGGGACATAAGATTGCCCCGAGAATAGATGTTTTGGGCCTAGTTTGATCATTACAGTATTTTGGTCACCTCTGCTGCCCATGTCTTGGAAGTATTTGGATCCTGGTACCAGCATGCGCATGGAGCACCCATGCAAACATATCTGTATTTTTAGACTATATGGTCTCTCAGCCAAATGGTATGCTCCAGGATACGGAGCTTGGGATCCTGGCATGTGGGTTGTGTCTGTGTTTTTTGGAATGTATGCTGGATTATTCTTGCTTTGCCTCCCTTTCATATACCTGCCTCAAGGGTGGAGTCTCCGTTCTCCTCTGAAGCATGTGAGTTTTGGGGTCAGATAGTTCTAGATTTTATTCCTGCTACTTCTTATGACACAGGTCACGTTACTTACTTTACCCCAACCTCAGTTTCTTGGCCTTTCAATGGGGCCACGATTGAGCCTGGCTGGAGCATAGAAGAGTTACTGTCATAGCTGTAATTTGTACCTGTGCTTGGCATGCAATGCATGCTCAATTATTATTTAGGGTAGGGTCTTACGTCTGCAGGAAGCTGCTTCGCTTTGATATGCCAAGAAAATATAACCGTTAGTATTTATTTTACTTTATGCTTAATTTAAAGAATTGGAGGAGTTGAAAATATGCATGATATATTATGCATACAGTTAATACATAAATAATTAACCAAATAAAATATGAACAAATTGTGTATTGGCATTTATGAACAAATCTTTTTACTGATAGGGCTGTGTAATCAAAAAAAAAGCATGGGTTCTTTCTTCGTGGCTAGAACAGGACCACCCATCTGGATAAAAAGAACCCAAAGTAAAAAAGGTAAAGATGACCAAAGGTCATGCTTCATTCAGTCATTCAGTAGATATTTAATGAGTACCTACTATGTTCCCAGTCCTTGAGATATTTTAGTAAACTAAGAAATTGTACAGTGTCTTAAAAGGTATATGTGCTATTTAAAAGAAGGGTGAAGGGTTACTGGGAGCCAGGGTGCAGCATGAGTCTTGCTGAAAAAAATGGCAATGACTTGGAGGAGGTGAAAGGTTCAATCTTTCATCTTTCTCATCCCAAGAACTGTTTCCTTTCTCTAGTATTGTTTTAGTCCCCAGATTTAAATATACTTTCCTCCCTGAAATCTCTTGAACTTTTGCATGTCAGAGATTAGCAGCATGTCAGTATTATTGGATTACCAACCTGTGCTGGTAGCACCAAACCCACTTGAACTAGTTAGCATGAAATCTTTTTAAGTTTTTATTTACTTATTTATTTTTATTTGAGGGCACATGTGCTTGCTAGAGAGAAAGAGAGAGAGAGCAGAGGGAGAGAGAGAGAGAGCTTGGGATCCTGGCATGTTGGTTGTGTCTGTGAAAGAGAGAGAGAGAGAGAGAGAGAGAGAGAGAATGAACTCACTCATGGAGAATGGTCATGCCACACCCCCCTTTCCTCCTTTTCTCCCTTCTGTCAGGACTTTGGGCATGTATATGTTCCCGGTATGCTTTTCAAGCTGCCAGGTCTGGGATGTGAACCATGCAGTCAGCCATGTGGGATCCAGCTGTCTTAACCACCACATCACTGGCCACCCTGAAACCTTTTGCTTTTTAAATTAAAAAACAGAAAACCTCCAGCCCCATGATCCAGTTTTCTGAGCATTGTATGGGATGGGGAGCAGAATAGTGAGTGTTAATGCCAGTTCCTGGCTTTGGAATCCAGGACCATGATGGGTTTGTTAGGAATGAGTCTGTTAGGAATACGAGGGCAAGTATGACCTGAGCTTACAGAAACAGCTTTAAAGAGTTCAGGTTTTTCTCCCATAAACATGTCTCAGAGATGACACATGCTGGGTGGTGTGACCCTTAAGGAACCACTTTTAACACGCCTAATATTCGTGGCCATACGGATGTTGGAAAGGAACTGAGATTTTGTGCAACTTAACTCTCTGAGCGAAGAGGTTCAGGCTTAGTCTTGAGGGCTTATATTTAAGTCCCAGGGCTAGCCTTTCTGAGTTCTTTAATCTGTATACAGGCTTTTAATGCCTTGTTGCATCTGCTGTCTGAGATGATCGTGGACATCAACTATGGTAGAGGGCTTTGTGAAATAAAACTCACCCTTCTGTGGCTGTTTCTCTTGCGGCCATGTTTGGTTACATTCCTCATTAGCATCTCAGATCTTGTCTACCCTCATCAAACCACCCAGGCTACACTGAGCTTCACCAGTGGATGACATGGCTTGGTCCTTCATGGAAAAGAAAGAAGCTGTCGGTCATCAATGTCTTCATCTTCCTACCTCTGATCGTCTATAAACCTACCTGCTTAGGTAAGCTTCCTCCCTCTGATCTTCCCTTCTCTGTGGTCCCCTGTCTCCCCTCTACACTGCTCAAGAACATTGTTCACACTCACGAAGCTCTTCTCTTCTGTACTTTCCACCTTTCCTTCTCGATGGGACATTCCGGACTTATTTCCAGATAGTCTGTAAGAGCTCCCATTTCTAAAAGGGTCATTCCTGACCTCACATCTCCCCCACCCCAATCATTTTCTTATTTTTAAAATCTCTTAAAAGGATAAAACTTACAAAAGTTTACAAGAAAATAGTCTGCCCATGGTATCCTACTCTCTTTTCGAACTCCAAGAGGCCCCTCGTGTGACCAGTATGATGTTGTACTTGGACACTTGTCAGTTGTTTTTCTCTCGTCTCAGGCTCGTCTCTGTATCTCTAATTCTCTCCTCTCCTTCTCTCTGGATCAGCACAGTGGAAGCCTTCCTCCTCTCTAAGGTATTTTTCTCTCCTCCCTGCCATGACTCCTCCACCAACCTCTTACCTTTCTCTCTCGTTTCTAGCCTCACTGGCTAGCTCATCTTTTCTCCTGCTGCAAAATGTTGGACTTTCTCAGGACTTTAACCTCAGGTATTTTTTCCGTCTATATCATCATCCCATCTGGTCTCATTCTCATTCTTGGTTTTAAAATTCTTTTGTTTAGGGGTTGGCAGGTGGAGTGGTGGTTAAGAATGTTGGATTCCGGGAACCAGCAGTTAGCGTAATGGCTATGTCGCTGGACTCCCACGTAGTCGACCGCGGTTTGCGTCTCGGACCCGGTGGCTTAAATCTCACGCCGGGCGTGTGTGCGTGCGTGCCCAAGATCCCGAGAGGAGAATGGAGGAGAAGGGATTGCGGCGTGACCATCCCCCCTGGGGGGTGATTTCTTGCTTTCTGTCTCTATGTCTCTCTCTGTCTGCCTGGCGAGCGCACGCGCCCTATAGCGAAAACCTCTCCAAAAAAAAAAAAAAAAAGAATGTTGGATTCTCAAATGGCTGACCATGGTTCGAGTCTCAGATCTGGTGGTTTCCTTTCTAACTTTCTCTCCCTCTCGCTCTGCCCCTCTCTGGTCAAAAAAAAAAAAAAATAGTTAAATAAAACAATTCTTTAAAAAATTCTTTTGTATATAAATAGTTGTACATTTTTAAAATCTAGAGCTAACATCTCCAGTTGGAGTTCTGGATTCCCATAACCAACTGCTTCCCTGTAAATTCTTTCAGACATAAAAATATCTCAATGGAATGTGTCCCAAACTGAAACCTTTATCTTCTTCCTCAATATACATTCCCCCTGTCTCCCCCACTTCATAAAGTGGTGCCTGTATTTATTTACTCCATTGCTCAATTTCCTAACCTGGTTGTTATTCTTTTTTTTTTTTTTAATGAATTTATTGAGATAAATTGAGTCATCTGAAACGTGATGCATTTTTGCATAGAAAAATACGTCATGACTTTTCCACCGATCCAATAATTCACATAGTATAAAATTAGCCACTTTAAAATGACCAATTTGGTGACAGGTAGTACATTTACAACATCGTACCTCTATTTAGCTCCGAAATATTTCTGTACTCCAAAAGAAAACTCCACACCCATTAAACAGCCACTTCCCACTCACCCCTCCTCCAAGTCCCTGGCAATAGCCAATCCGAGTTATGTCTCTATGGATTTACCTATTTGGAGTAGTTCATATAAATGGAATTATCATATGTGACATCTTGTGTCTGGCTTCTTTCACTGAGAGTACTATTTTCAAGGTTCATCCACATTATAATACATATCAGTACTTCATTCCTTTTTATGACTAAATATTATTCCATCGCATGGATGCATATGGTACAAGTTGTTTACCTATTCTTTAGTTAGTGATGGAGTTTTTCAGATTTCTCCTCCTTTTAGCTGTAGTGTATTATGCTGTTGCATGTTATTTGTCTGGGTATCTTTTTTTTCATTTTAAATTTATTTATTGTACGTGCATTCACTATATATCATTGCAGCATACAAAATGAGTTTTCCCATCCAGAATACACTGTATTTTGGCTCAATCAAAAATATTACCATGCATGCTATCTTCCACAAATAGTTTTCTATTTCTTGTTTCTTATATATTTTGCTTCTTTATTCCCCCCCTTGATTCCCTCCCTCTCCCCTTCCGCCATTTCCCACCATCCTCCCACACTGTCTCTGGTATCTACAGTTGCTTTCCATGCCCCCCCACCCCATTTTATTGATTCACAAAAGCTCTTAATTAAACTAAATTATTTTTTAAAAAATTATTTTAATTAATGAATGAATTAATTAATTAAATTTGATGAGAGAGAGAGAGAAAAATCAAGCCACCAGCTCCAGGACTTGAACCATAGTCGGCCACGTGGGAGTACAGTGCCCTTAACTACCACATCACCTGCCGGCCCCTAAACTAAATATTTTCAGTAGCAAGTGCAGCTTATATAAACACATCTATGAACACTTTAGGCATAAAACTCCGTGGATAGAATGAACATACTATAAAGTAGCACCTAGCTGAGGCTATATAGCTTACTGTGGTCACTAAGTAGGTAGTTTGTTTGTTTGTTTGTTTGATGTATTTTTTTTTTTTTAATTTTGAGAATCTAGGAGTGAAATTGCTGAGTCATGAGTTAATTCTGTATTTAGCTTTTTCTACGTTTAGCTTTTTCTACAATGACTGCACCACTTTATGTTCCCGCTAGCAATATACAGGGTTCCGATTTTTCCACATCCTCACCAACACTTGTTATTTTCTATTAATTTTTTTTCAATGATAGCCACCCTAGTGAGTCTGAAGTGGTACCTCATTGAAGGTCTTATTTGCATTCCTCTCATGACTAGTAATGTTGAGCATCTCTTCATGTGCTTGTTGGTTATTTCTGTGTCTTCTTTGGAGATATGCCTATTTAAGTTCTCTGCTCATTTTAAAATTGGGTTGTTTGTCTTTTTATTGTTGAGTTGTAAGACTTCTTTATATATCTCAGATACTAGGCCTTCATTAGACGTGTGATTTGCAAGTCATATCACTGAAGCAATCACTGGTGGTTATTCTTAACTCCTGCTCTTCCTCAGGCTCGTACTCTCCCAGCCTGTGGAGACTACCTTAGGATATATCTTGATCTGACTGCTTTCTTCCATCTTCACCCTTCCTCTTCCCACTCTCCTCCCTACTGCAACTATTTCTTACCTGGATAAGGTAGCTTCTAAATTGTCTTCTTTCCTCTATTCTTGTTCTCTTATAATCAATTCCTTACCCAAGACCTAGAGTAATCTTTTTTGTTTTTGGAGAGATTTTTGCTATAGACAGACAGAGAGAGACAGAGAGACAGAAAGCGAGAAATCACCCCCCAGGGGAGATGGCCACGCTGCAATCCATTCTCCTCTTGGGATCTTGGGCACGCACACACATGTGCCCGGCATGAGTTTAAGCCACCGGGTCCAGGACTCGAACCGCGGTCGACTATGTGGGAGTCCAGCGACAAAGCCATTACACTAACTGCTGGTCCCAAGACCTAGAGTAATCTTTGAAAACTGTTAAAAGTCTTACAGACTATGTCTTGTATCTGCTAAAAAACCTTTTGGAGCCTTCTCGTGGCATCTAGGGTAGGGTTGAGACACCTTCACTGTCTCTCCTGTCCTTTCTAGCCACGCATTCCATTGTCTTTCTTTACACCTGACACCTCCCTTCACGTCCTTTTCCTGCCTTGAATCCTTCCAATGTGTGTTTTCCTCTCTGGAGCGCACCTTCAACATGTACCTGGTGAGCCCTGGAAGGATAACTTCTAGTCTTGGCATCTGTGTCATTCCTTAGGGAGGGCTTCCCTAGTCAACTATTTGGATAAGGCCCCCTACCTCCTGGGCTCTCTTATACTCTTAGTTTTTCTTTCAGAGCTTAAGGAAAATCTTCTGGATGTGTACTATTTGCTAGGTCCTCTGTGCTCCCTGGATTTACAGTGGTTTACAATATAGATACACTTCCTGCCCCAGATGGCTGACAGTCTGGCTCAAAAGACAGATGACAGATGCAGATTCAATATCCCTTTTCGGAAATGCTTAGGATCAGAATTGTTTCAGTTTCATCCCCCGCCCCATTCTGGAATATCTCAATATACATAATGGGATATCTTGGGGGATGGAACCCAATTTTAAATGCAGGATTAACTTATGTTTCATATATATTGTATACACATAGCCTGAAGGTAATTTATTTATTTTTTGAGAGGTTTTTGCTATAGGGCACATACACTCACTAGAAAGGCAGAGAGAGACAGAGACAGAAAGTGATAAATCACCCCCCTAGGGGGGATGGCCATGCCACAGTTCTTTCTCCTCCATTCTTCTCTTGGGCTCTTGGGCATTCCCGGCGTGAGTTTAAACCACCGGGTCCAGGACTCCAACCGCAGTTGACTACATGGGAGTTCGGCAACGTAGCCATTATGTCATCTGCTGGTCCCGCCTGAAGGTAGTTTTATACATTAGTTTTGTATTGCTGTGTTTTGACTGTGACCTGTCAGATGGGGTCTGGTGTAGAATTTTTCACTTGTAGCATCAAGTTGGTACTCAAACAGTTTCAGATTTTGGAGCATTTTGGAGATTATTGGGTAAAGGATGCTATAGTAAAAATAATTGTATAAAATCTTCATATGTTCTGTGAAGGACATAAACAAGGTAAGTGTCAACTTGTAGGAGGGAGGTTATGGATGGGTTTCCACAATTGATTGGGGCGGGCCACCTGAGGAGTGGCTGGGATAGCACAAGTGGTAAGGCCCTGGGCTGTGCTCCAAAGGCGACTGAACTTCGAGGTTGCTGCCTGGCCAGGCAGGTAGAGGATGAGGGTGGAAAGGTGGCGAGGGCCAGCCCACAGCTTTTGTGGCATGTCTGATTTTTGTCCCAAAGGCTCCACAGGGGTGGACACCTACTTTATCCACCACTGAACAGCAGTTCCTAGCAAGTGTCTACCCGAGAGTAGGTGAGCAATAAGTACTTAACAAATACCGAATGGATAATGAATATTATTAGTGAGATGAGATGAACTAGCTCTCCATCCCTTTTCCTTGCTTACTGTACCCATGTTTCCATTGAGTCTTTTGTTTTCGGCCACGCCTCAGGCAGACTTCAGCTCAGTCCTGGCTGAGTTACTGCACTGTAGGTTGGAGTAGTCTGCGTTTCATCAATGAGTCATTGGAGAGTCCTCGCTTCTCCCAGGGGAGTGTTGGCTCCACGACAAAAACTCTGCCCTTTAGTTTTCATTATGAGTCCTCAGAATCCTCTAGAAGCTCAACAACAGTTCCTACACAAAACCTGCATACGGTTTCTGTGTCAGACAGCTGTGTTTGCCCTCCTTGCCCAGTTTTGCTGGCTGCTAGTAGCCGGGTTGGGGCTTTATAGAGGGCCCACTTCTCTGTAACTGACGAGAAGGCTACGTGTTTTTTTTTTTTTTTTTTTATATGCAGTGGCTTGTCTAGACAGGCCCATCTTTTCTGCATTTGATGTGGAATCTTTGCTGGGCACAGGGGACCCTGGAGAAGCCTGAATCCAAAACAGCTTCAGCAGACCAAATTCTTGCCAGGGACATCTTTGTTGTAATGAGATCTTTATGTTGAGAGGATCTTTATGAATCCAGGGCCGACCCAATTCTTTTTTCCACATGAAATTAGTTTATTGGTGGTACTGCTCAGACATCAGTTGGCTCCCACTGCTACTTTCATGACCCAGTCTCTTTTGGAAAAGAATGATTAATATTTTTTTTAAGAAATTATTTTATTTAACTTTATTTATTTATTTAAATCTGAAAAGAGAGGGAGGGAGAGAGAGAGAGAGAGAGAGAGAGAGAGAGAGAGAGAGAGAGAGAGCGTGTGAGACAACAAGACGGCGGAACGAACTAGAAAGCAAGCTGCCAGGTCCAGGATTCGAACCATGGTCAGCCATGTGGGAGTCCAGTGCCCTTAACCACCACACCACCTGCCGGCCCCAAGACTGATTATTTTTAAAAACTAGAATCTTGTGTGATTCTTTTGTGGCATTTGACATAGTTGATTCCATCAGCTTCTTTGCAGGGCTAGTGATGATCTTGGGGCATGTATGTCCTCACGTATCTGTGTACACCTCTGTGCTGAGCAAGGCCACTCCGGTGTGACTCAGAACCCCAGAAAACCTGAAAGACCACAGTGGGTGGGTGGTATAATCTTGACAACATGAATGGAGAAAAAGATGGTTTGAAAACTGCTCCTTAAACTGCCTATGCAGGTATAATGACCCAGATCAGAAGCAGCACACCATGTAGGTTAGAGGGCTTGCTCCAGGTCCAACTGCCTGGATTTCAATGGCAGCTCTCAACCGTGCCTCCTGGGTGACCCTGGGCATGTGACTTCATCTCTGAGCCTCGATGTTCTCACAAAATGGGGGTGAGGAAAGTGTTTCATAGGGTTGTGGGTGGATTAAATGAGTCAGTAGAGATCTAGTACTTGGAACAGCGCCTAGCACGCGGTAGGCACGCTGAAAATGTCAGCTCATGGGGTCATTCTGACCTTTCCCGGGTAGTTTTCCTTTGGAGAGATATTTACAGCATTTGGTGAGAAGGCTTTTCCTATGCCTCCTGTACTGTTTAAGTTGCCTAGATGTTGGATATTTATTTATTTTCCATCTGGTTCTCAAACGAGGCACCACAAGATCCTTGGGGCTGGGCCCCCCAGGCCCAGATTGAGTCTTCCATCGGCATGTGTGGTCTAGCCTCTCCCCTGCATGCCCACAGGCCTCTCCCTAGGTCACAGTCAGCCTGCCTGTGTGCACGCACATACTCCTGCTTCCTCTGTGTCCATTCCCTGGGTCCTACCCACTCCTAGGGCCCAATTTAAACCCTGCCTCCTTCGTAGAAGCCTCAGGCTCCAGCTGGTATTTCTCCACTCCCTCTTTTCTCCCAGGATTTTCCTGGAAGGCAGATATGGTGAGGGTCCCAATCTTTCTAGATCCTTCCAGACTGCTTGGGTCATGCAGTGGCTTTTCCTAGGTGCTTGGCCTATGTCTTTTCAACTGATTGGCTCTTTATTAAATTTGGAGACAAGTTCATTTTAAAAAGAAGCTGTGTACTGCTGTTATTTCTTTAAAATGTTCTCTCAAAAATTATGATTATTATTTTTTCCAGAATCTGTGTGTGCTCACGAGAGAAAGACAGAGAGACACAGAGAGGGAGGGGCAGAAAGCATACTCTGATGGGGCATGGTCATGCTGTAATTCCTTCACCTCCTTTTCTTTATTACATCAGGATTTGGGGCACACATACATACACACATACTTGGTGTGTTTTTCAAACTGTAGGGATCAGAAACTGAATCTTGTTGGCCATGTGGGATCGGGTTCCCTTAACTGCTAGGCCACAGGGCCAGCCCAGTTTTAAAAATTTTGATGTAATAACAGTCTCTCTTTTTGGTGTATAGTTTTGTGGGTTTAGACTGGGGTGAAGAGTCTCATAATCCTGACCACTACAAAGATTCCAAGAGACCCATCAACTCCCAAATCCTCTTACTGATCCTTTGTAATCGGCCCTCCCTACACTCTTAACTTGTGGTATCTACTGATACTTTCTGGTTCTCATTTTTGCCTTTGCCAGAATGTCATATAAATGAAATTGTGCGATGTGTAGTCTTTTGTGTCTGACTTTTTTCTCTTGCGCATTTCAGGCTCACTCATGTCGTGTAGTTTGTTCCTTTTAATTGCTGAGCAGTATGCCATGGTATGAATATTTTAGTTGATTTATCCACTTGCTTGAATGCTATTTGAGTTGTTTACAGTTTTTTTTTTGTGATTATGAATAAATTCACTTTAAACATTTGGGTTCAAGTTTTTGTGGAATATATATTTTCATTTCTCTAGGGTTATAATTTCTAAGAGACTGCCAAATTGCTCCCCTCCCCCCAAAGCTGTACCATTTTGAACTAATAATGTATGAGAATTCTAGTTCCACATCCTCACAAGCACTTTGTATCGTCACTTTTTAAAAGTTTGTGTATTTCTTTCATGTGTGTCAGAGAGAGAGACAGAGACAGCACCCTAAAAGAGTCTTGATGCCACAATCCACCCCCAGCATCAGCCAACCCCAGGTTATGAGCATGTACATGCTCAGTGATCTCAGGCAGGTCTTCAAACACCAACCTTTAACCCTCCTATATGGGTCAGCCTTGCAGAACATAGCATTTTTCTACTGTATCACCATCTGGTCCCGTTACTTTTAATTAATTAATTAATTTTAAGTGTTATCTAATCTAATCTATGTGCAGTGGTATCTTACGCTGATTCCAATTTGCGTTTCTCTAATGACTGATGATGTTGAGCACCATCTCTGCTTGTTATTTGTCTATCTTCTCTGGTTAAATGTCTGTTAAATTTTTTGCCCATTTTAATTGTGTTGTCTATTTTCTTATTATTGAGTTTCTAGAATTCTTTATATCATCTGGATTCAAATCTTTTTCAAGCATCTGATTTGCAAATATTTTCTTCCAATCTGTGGCTTGTCTTTTCTTTCTCTGAATAGTCTTTTGCAGAGCAGACGTTTTTAATTTTGATGAAGTCCAATGTATCATTCTTTGCTTTTATGGATTGTGCTTTTGGTGTCATTCTACCCATATTTAATTTAATTTTAATTCTCCGCAGACTGTGGACAGCGTTAGGGTGTGGCTTCCAGGCAGTTGCTGCATGGGGAGCTGGTTTACTCTTCCCCACTGCCTACTCGGCTCCTCCACAGCTTCTCTTGGTTATTTGGGTCACTAGCTAGGTCCTCTGCTAGGAGGAAAACTGATTCGCAGATGTCATCTCTTGGAAGCCCTATTGGAAGGTTTGGTTAGTGAGGAAAACCACGGAGGGCATATCTTCCAACTTATACTGTAGTTACCTGGCTAGTAAGTTACTGGTAAGTGGGTCATTTCCACATTCTGAAAATGTCTTCATTCCAGAAGTTTCATTGCCTTTCATGTCTCCTAGGTCTTGGCTGGGACCACTACAGTCCACCCCATGGGTTTCTCTAAGTTTGAATCTTTGATATTGTCCTTGGACTTAATGTAGATGGTCCAGGGAGTGGCCCACGAAGACCCCTTAGTTCCAGGATACTGACTGCCACTCCCTTATCTTTGCCTTGCTTGGATAAGAAAGGTGAGCTCCGTCTGTTTTGTAGTCTCTACTTTCAGAAGTAGGCTTTTATTTAAAAAAATTTGTTATAAGGTGCATGTGCTTGCTGGAGAGAGACAAAGAGAGAGGTAAAGAGAGAGATGAGGGGAACCAGCAGTTAGTGTAATGGCTATGTCGCTAGACTCCCACGTAGTCGACCGTGGTTCGTGTCCTGGTCCCGGTGGCTTAAAACTCACGCCGGGCACGTGTGCGTGCATGCCTAAGATCCCTAGAGGAGAATGGAGGAGAAGGGATTGCGGTGTGACCATCCCCTCTGGGGGATGATTTCTCACTTTCTGTCTCTCTGTCTCTTTCTGTCTCTCTGGAGAGTGCATGTGCCTTATAGCGAAAAGCCTCTCAAAAAAAAAAAAAAAAAAAGAGAGAGATGAGAAAGTACTTCCCAGTGGGGATGGCCATGGCACAATCCCTGCTCCTTCTTTCTCTCATCAGGATTTTGGATATGTCTGTGCATGCGCCCAGTGTGATTTTCAAATATAATTTTCAAGCAACCAGGTTAGGGACTTGGTGGCCATGCAGGATCCAGCCTCCTTAACCACTGTGCCATCCAGCTGGCCCCAGAAATGGGATTTTAAATGCCCAGCTCAATGGACCTTTCATTTGACCTCCACTTTGTGTTCTTTTGCTGTGGCCCCAGGGGAAGGCTTGGACATAGATGGTTCTGTCTTTACTGCAGTGGATCTAGAAGTGACATCTTAAGTCCAAACCTAGCATCTTTGGATTAGTGCTAAGGGACTGTGCCATTAACCAGAGAGCTCTAAGGCCAGGAGGCTGGTTGGTAAAATGTGTTTGTCACACCCAGGTGAGGTGGCCATTGCCACTGGCTTTACTGCTATTGTAACAATGTTAGCACATCAGCCGGCTCCTCCAAGATTGAAAGCGAGTCAGAACTCCACTGCTGTGGTTGATGACTTGCCTGAAGTGGCAGGAGCCAGAATTTGGAATTTTGCCACAGCTGTGCATACACAAAGAAACCTCTTCCTTTGTGTGGTCTTTTCCTCCTGGGACCCTCTCCCACTAGTCTTGGGAGGAGGGGTTTGCTTTAGACCTCGGAGCATTCTTACCTCACTTGCAGGCATTTTTCCCTGTCGGAGTCACCAAGACAGTACGGTAACTTGTAGTGGTTGGTGACCTCTTGCTGCAATAATTCCCTCCTTTGGGCATTGAAATTGATTTTCTTCCTTGTGGCATGTAAAGATTCAAAGCGTGCCCCTTGCTCTCTGTCCCTGGAGGGTTCCTACATCATGCTGAGTTGGGGGACCAGGCGAATGCTGGCACCATTGTGGGGGAGAGAGTGTTCCTGGAGCGTCTGTGTGTCCCATTGTGGGGGCCAGGCATGGGCTCTGGGGATCAAAAGGGGCAGCCTTTGTGGCAGCTTCCTTGCCAAACTGGATTTGAAAAGAGAGTTGGTGGCCCCTCATCTCATTTTTCAGGGGTTCTTGGAAATCCTATATTTGTATAAATCCTCAGAGCTCACCCTGTGGCCTTCCCCTACCCTGAGCTCCCTGGTGAGCAAGTGAGTGAGGCCTGTGACTAAGATTGGCTGAGTTCTGCCTCTGTCACATCTATGGCTTGTATTGGTCTCCATTTCCTATCAGCATCTTGGGGAGGATACCTCCTGCACACAGCCAGCAATGTCCTTCCTGAAGTTTGTCTTCAACCTCCACCAAGCCCTCTTCTCAGTCCTGCCTGGCTCTGCCCACTGTCTACTGCCCACTGGTGAGGAGGCTCTTGTCTCCCTCTTTCC
>NW_006205257.1:2841430-2851746 GCF_000334495.1 Tupaia belangeri chinensis
GGTGGAGGTGACTCTGCCTGAGTTGGTGGGTGAGGTTTTCAGAAACCTCAAAGAGCACTACCCCTAGCCATTACCCCTTCCCATTCTTGCTCCCCTAGTTTTTTCTCTTTATTTATTTATTTATTTTTTTTTTTTGAGATTTTTGCTATAGGATGCATGTGCTCACTAGAGAGACAGAGACAGACACAGAGGTAGGAAATGAGAAATGACCCCCCAAGGGGGCCCGGCCATGCCACATCCCTTCTCCATTCTCCTCTTGGGATTTTGGGCATGCATGCACATGCGCCTGGTTTGAGTGTTAAGCTGCCACGTTTGGAACTCAAACCACAGTCAATTACTTGGGAGTTCAGCGACAATCATTATACCATCTATTGGCCCCACCCCTCTATTCTTTCACTCCCTGCTTTTGCAGGAATATGTCCAGATTGTGTCACTACCTTGCTTAAAATGGCTCCTTACTTTCTTGAGCAAAAATCCCAAATGTCTTAAAACTCCTCATTCATCTGTTTTGGGTTAGGATGACAGGCTCAGGATCCCTGCCACTTTTATGCCACAACAGTGCCCTCCAGACCCTCTGCCCACTTGCGACTACATGGAAATCCTCCCTCCCAGCTCCCTCCAGCTCTTGCATACTTGCATCCCTCCAGGACCTGCCTTTGGAAGATCCAGCCCCACCCCTCCAGGTTGGGTGCTTTGGAGTTCATTGATTGATCCCACAGATATCTCCTGATGGCCTCTTATAGCCCAGTTGCCGTGCCCAGACAAGAAGGGAAACAGAGCAGCAGAGCCCACCCTCATGAGTTTCCACACTGGTAGTGGGACACCGACAATGAACGCAAACATAAATAAACAGGATAATACAAGACTGCAAGACCTGTCCTGAACAGGCAGGTGCACTGCTAATATTAGGCCAGGCAAGGTCCCTCTAAGAGTGACATTTGAGCTGAGAAGAGTCTAGCCTCTCAAGACCTGGCAGGAGAGTACTTCAGGCAGTAAAACAGTAGGTTCAAAACCTCTGAGGTGGGCAAAAGCTAGATGTATCCCAAGGCACACTGGAAGCAGGAGAGCATTTGACACACAGAAGGAATTGTCCTGGTACCTTCTTTCCTCTATATGCTAAGATGATTTTCACTAATAAGTCAAGTAAAACAAATAATAATAATGACCCACAAAGAAATGCACAGTGAGAAAATTTCCTTTTATTGACCTTCATATATATAATCATGTCAGAAGAAAAAATTACAGCAAAAAAGAAAAATATACAATGGATTAATACTGTTAAATTACATTAATGTGGACAAATTTATTCCTACATGTTGGTTGTGGCAGTAGTGAATAACAACATTATAATTTCTCATTTTGAACCTTGACTTCTGCAAATTTGCCAATGGCTTTAAGAAAAAAGAAAATAAAAGGAAGAAGAAAAGGAAAGAATAAAAACTACATATTAAAATGTGAAATAAATGTGTACTTTATAATTCTGTATTTCTATGAACTTTTCCAAGTACCCTTGTATTCAGTGTTCACTACAGTGAGACTTGTCAGTTTGTCTTCACTCTTGGTTAAAAGAACACTTCTTTATTAGTTTTAATTTCAGAGAATGTTTTTTTTCACATGACACAACAGATATACAAAGAGTAATAAAAGTTTTAAAAGGGAGGATGATTTTGGCAGAGATTTATATAAATTCCATTAAAATGTCTCCTCTAGTGGAAAATCACTAAAATATCATCACCAGAAAATTCATTATAATTTTTTTTTTTAATTGTCAGAGCGTATGTGTACTCACCAGAGAGAAAAAGGAAGACAGAGAGTCAGTTGTGGGAGGGGAGGGAGAATGCGTCCCCCTGGGGGAATGGTCACATAGCAATTTCCTCTCCTTCATTCTTCTATCCTGTCAGGATTTTAGGAAAGCATGCACAAATATCTGGTGTGTTTATCAAGCTGCTAGGGCTGGGATTTGAATCTTTGTCAGCCGTGTGGAATCTGGGTCTCTTAACCACTAGACGAAGAGGCTGGACCTCATTATAAATTTCTATTTTATTTAGTAAAAATTCTCAAAATCTTTTATTTTTAAATGTAACAAATTTTAAAATATTTTATAATTTCTTATTTATATTTAATTGTTATGTATCCTTGTGGGGCACAATATGTAATTTCAAAGCATACATACAGTGTGTGACAGTCAGTTCAAGGATAACCATACTCATTGTTTTCAACCAAAAAGACCGCATTTGCAATACACACACACACACACATACGTAGGAAAGTCATGATGTATTTTCTTGTTTTTCTATGCAAAAATGTGTTATGTCTTTCCAGACAACCCAATATATTTGGCAATGCCCATTTTTTCACTCAGTTGTGGTTATGTCATCCCATAACCCATTTGCCACATCGACCTGCATTCCTGTGTATGTTAAATGGTTTTTTCCTAATCCTCTCTGATCCCTCCACCCCCATCCCCTATGTAGTCTCTGGTATTTACAGTTATTCTCTCTACTTCTATGTCATAAAAATGTCAGTTTCTGCTGTAGTGTGCAGACATTCAGTACATATCGAGTGAGAACATACAGTGCTTGTCTTTCATCATCTGGCTTATTTTACTTAGCACTAAATCTTCTTGTAGACTCAACCACTTGTATCAAATGACAGGATCTCATTGTTCTTTATGGCTGAGTAGTATTCCATTGTGTATATGTGCCACATTTTTAAATCCAGTCATCAGTTTTTAGATGGTTAGGTTTATCCCATGTCTTAGCTATTATGAATAATGCTGCAATAAACATAGAATTGCAAGTGTCTTTTCGATGGAGTGATTTCCTATCTTTTGGATAAATACCCAGGAGTGGGATTATTAGGTCATATGGTAGTTTTATTTGTAGGTTCTTGAGGAAACGCCAAATGATTTTCCACAGTAGCTGTACTAATTTACATTGAGAGTGTAGGAGGGTTCCCTTTTCCTTCATAGCTTTGCCTGCACTCGTTCTTTGGTTTTGATCATAGTCATTCTTACTGGGGTTAAGTAATACCTCACTATGGTTTTGATTTGCATTTCCCTTATGATAAGAGATATTGATCATTCTTTACACCGTACATTGGCTTAGTCAAAGATACTATCATACACATTATAATCAACAGATTTCTTCCCATTCTCAGTTGCTTAAATGCTTTGCTTCTTTCTTCTTCCCCTTGATTCCTTTCCTCTCACCCTCCCCTATTTCCCACCTTCCTCTTGCACTGTCTCCAATATCATTGCTCTCCACGCTTTTTTTATTTTTATTTTTTTGAGAGAGATTTTTGCTATAGGGCACGTGTGCTTGCTGGAGAGACAGAGAGACAGAGAGTCAGAAAGCAAGAAATCAATCCCCAGGGTGGGGGGATAAGCACGTCACAATCCCTTTTCCCCATTTTCCTCTTGGGATTTTGGGCATACACACACACACACACATGCCTGGCATGAGTTTCAAGCCACCAGGTCCGGGACTCAAACCTCAGTCAACTACATGGGAGTCCAGTGACATAACCATTACACCATCTGCTGATCCCATTCTTCATGCTTTTATACCTTCCAATCTTTCAGTTTTTGCCACAGAATGCCAACATTTGGTATATATTGAGTGGGGACATACAATGCCTCTTTTTCATAGTCTGGCTTCCTTCGCTTAGCAGTAAATCTTCCATATTCATCCACTTTCTATTTCTATCAAATGCCAAGGTCTTAGTTTTTATGGCTGAATAGTATTCTGTAGTGTATATGCACCATAATTTTTCAATCTATTCATGTGTTCATGGGCATTTGGGTTGATTCCATGTCTTAGCAATTGTCAATAATGCTACAAAAAAACATGGATATGCAAGTATTTTTCCAGCTGAGAGTTTTCCTATCCTTTGGGTAGATACCTAGGAGTGGAATTTCTGGGTCATATAGTAGTTCTACCTCCATATTGTTCTCTATAGTGGCTACTAATTTACATCATCAGTGTAGGAGAGTTTCTGTTTCACCACAGCCTCATCAGCATTTATTTTTTTAATCTTAGCCATTCTGAATGGGGTTAGGTGATATCTCATTGTGGTTATGATTTGCATTTCCCTTATGCTACGATGGTGAACATTTTTTTCATATGCCTTTTGGTCATTTGTATGTCTTCCTAAGAGAGTTGTCTGTTCAGCTCATTTGCCCATTTCTGTATGATGGTTTTGTATCCTGCCACTTTACTGTATCCATTTATCACTTCCAGGAGTTTTTCCATGGACTCTTTTGAGTTTTCTATGTATATAATCATATCATGTGCAGATAAAGATAATTTCATGTCTTCTTTTCCTATTTGAATGTCTTTTATTTTATTCTCTTTTCTGATCACATTGGCTAGGATTTCTAGTACTATATTGAAAAGTAGTGAAGAAAGTGACCATTTGTTCACACATGCTTTTTGGCTATTTGTATGTCTTCCTTTGAGATCTGTCTGTTCAGATCCATTGCCCATTTAAAAAAATGAATTATTATTTTTTTTTCAGTGGGCAGGCTGCTTGAGTTCTCTCTATATATTCTGGTTATTATACCTTATCTGAAGTAAAATTTGCAAATATTCCTTCTATTCTGTGGGATGTTTCTTTATTGTTTCATTTGCTGTGCAGAAGCTTACAGTTTGACATAATCCCACTTGTCTATTTTTGGAACTGTACCCCACATTTCAATGGTCTTGTTTATAAAATTTTTGCCTACTCCAATGTTTCCAAGTGCTTCCCCTGTGTCTCCCACAAATGGTTTTATAGTTTGAGGCTTTAAATTTAGATATTTGATCCCCTTCTAATTGTCTCTTACTAATGGTGAGAGATAGGGGTCTAGTTTCTTTTTCTACAGGTGAATATTCAGTTTTCCTAGCACCATTTCCTGAAAATACTTTCTTTTCTCCACTGGATTGATTTGTGTGCTTTGTGAAAAATCATTTGTTTACATATATGTTTTGGGGTTTATTTCTGGATTCTATATTCTGTTTCACTTGTCTATGAGAGAAGGAGGTAGGCCCAGTCTACATGGCCCATGGAATCTGTTGGACCTTCTCTGTCCCTTCTTAGGGTAGGCTGGCACCCAAGACCCAGATATAGCTCTAGCAAAAGTGGTCCAGGAGGGGCTAGATGTCTGTTGTGTCTTTCTGATTTAAGCAGGCTGTGTGCCTGTCTGTAATTTCTGAATGGGATGGTCAACTTTATAGATCCAAATGTGGTCTTGGCAAGGTATACCTGTAGAGGCCAGAGGTCAGCTATGCCTTTAAGATCTCAGCAGAATTTGTGTAGCTGCCTATACTTTCCTGGTGTGCAGCATCCCGTCAAACACAAGTGTGACCCTGGTAAGGTTATCCAGTAGGGGCCAGAGGCAAGCCTGTCTATGAGACTGATGAAGAAAGTCCTGTGCAGCCTGCACTAAATGCCTGAGGGCAAGGTAGCCCACAATGCTGTAATGTGGCCCCATGAAAGCGATCAGAAAGAAGAGGCATGTCCACTCTATGTGACTCATGGAGTCAAGTGGACCTATGTCCTTTTTAGGAGCAGATCAGTCCCTAAGACCCAAATGTGGCCCTGGCAAAGGTGGGCCAAGAGGAACACCATGTCAGCCATGCCTTTTAGATTCAAGCATGGCTTGTGTACCTATCTATAATTTCCAGGGATGAAGCAGCCCACTGAACACGAGTGCAGCTCCAGCAAGTTTGTCCATGAGGATTGTAGGCAAACCTATCTGTGAGACCAAACTAGCAGGTCCTCTGTGGCCTGCGTGGAACACTTCTTGTGTGGTAAACTCTGAAGTCCTGATGTGGCTCTTCAAGAGGTTCTAGAAGCAAACCTCTTTGCCCGAGCTTCACTAGAGACTATGACTTAAAAAGTCTCACATTCAAAGAGGCTGATCCAACTTGAGCAGACTCACCCTGGGAGTTTGGTGGTTGATTCATGTGCTGCAGGAGGTGGTCTGGGGCAGTGCCCAGTCTTCTACCCTCTGACCTAGAGTGGGTTTCTCTGGGGCACTCCTCTCTATTGAGTGCCCTCTCCCCATCCCTCTGCTCACACTTCCCGTTCATGGAGGTTCAGAACCTGTGCTGTGGTGGCCTCAGTTGGGGGAGGATTGAGGGGAGGGAGACTGCAGGCTTATCCTGCCCACCAGACTTGGGGAAATTTTCAGATTCCTCAGTCTCTGTTGAAGAGGGGGCACTCTCATATTCATGTTCTAGTGAGAGAGGTGGGGTTCAAAGATCTCTAGTATATGGGGCTGGTAGGCCATTGTGGGTGTTCACCCATTCCCCCATCAACCACTGGGTCTTCTTCAGCTTTGTATTGTGTCTTCTGCTTCTGGCAGGCTGCAGAGACACCAGATTCCAAAGATTTTCTTCTTTCAGAAAGCCCAGAAATAATTGATTGATATGATTGATATGGTTGAATGATAATGTATCTGATATTTTTGGGTTCTTTAGGTGGAATGTCCAGTCGTTGGTGACAAAGAGCAAGGCTCATGCTTTGCTGTCTCAGTTTTTCCTGGTAATGTTAGACTAGTGTCTTTTGTCATTTCTCCTGGATTTCTTCTTCAAAATTTAAATTCTTTTTCTATTTCATTGTCCATTTTCTTGCATTTATATGCTGCATAGTTAATAGCCTCTTCCACAATTTCTGGGCATCGATCTTCAAGGAACAGTTTTAAAGCTTGATGTTTCACTGTACATTGCTCAAGGCAGATTCCGGCTGTTTGCAAATATTTTTGTGACTGATTAACCTCATCCATAATATCACACCAGGATACAAACTACAAAATTGTATCGTTGGTGTAAAATTTTATTTTCTTGATTCTCTTTAAGTCTTCAAACAATTAACAATGGAAAATAATGAATTTCAATCTTCAAGACATGATTAAAATTCAATAAATCATGCATGAACTAAAGCTTGCACTTATCAAACAAAAAGGTAGCACCATGGAGTTCACTCTGTTTTAAATTTTAAACACAAATGAACTTCCAAATGATCATTTTGGATGATAGAGTTGAAGTATTATAAGCTTTGCTTCTTCATCTTTGCACTCACTGGGCTACCACTGTTTGTTTTGAGTGTACTGTTTAAATGCAGAGACATGTAGTTCCGCAGGCTTTTGTCTGGGGCCACGGTGGCACAAACTTCAGCAATTCTGCACTGGTCCAAACTGACTCTTAAATCATATAGTTGAGACCAAGTGTTTTAGGAACCTCTGTATAACTGAGAGTCATTTGAATAAACTTTTGGTTAAAAATCAATGTGTATTAAAATGTAAGTAATAGCGCAGGCCCTGTAGTCTAGTAATTAAGAGAGTGGGATTCCCACATGGTTGATGATGGTTTGAATCTCGGCTCTGGCAGCTTGAAAAACACGCTGGACACGTGTGTGTGTGTGTGTGTGTGTGTGTGTTCCTTTATAGGCAAAGTTAAACTTTCTGGAACTTAAGAGGAATACATTTGGGCCAACCTGTGGTGTGGTGATTGAGGCGACTGGCTGACTGTGTGGTGAAAGTCTCTGACCCAGTAGCTTAAAAAACATGCCAGGAATGTGTGTGTGTGTGTGTGTGTGTGTGTGTGTGTGTGTGTCCCAAATCTTGAAAGGATGGAGAAATGAAGTACTCCCTTTGGGGGATGCTTTCTCTCCCTCCTACACCACTCTGACTCTCTCTCTAGTGAGTGCACACTCCCTCTGGCAATGACATGAAATGTGATAAAAATGTGTAAATTTGAAGCTTGTATATATGTTATTAGAACTCCAACTAATGGCAGCAATTGTTTAGAACTTAAAGCAACAAAATATTTTTTTGGAGAAGAGTATTTTAATCACTGACATCATTAAGACATGCGGGCCATAGTGCTGGAAATGCCGTGTAGACATTGCACACCCTTGCTTTCTGCCGCTGGGGTGGTTGGTTCTCTCAACTCGCAGGACAACCAGTGCTGCCTGCACAGCAGTGAGGGAGGGATGGAGGGAAGGAGGCGTGATGGGGAGACATGAGATTGAAAGGGCCAACAAGAGCCCCAAACTAAAGGGTCTTGCAGCCATGGTTATGGGGTGTGGCTTTTATCTCAGCACTGTGTGTTCTCATAGTGAATGCCAGGTCAACTTCCCTGCCGTAGAAAATGGACAGAAAGAAAATTCCAAAATAGGTCAGTGTCTTTCCCACCAGACTGTAATCTCCCTGATGGCTGGCACTGTCTTTCATGTACCTTTGTGAACCCAGTTTTTTGTTTTGTTTTATTTTGTTTTAGAGATTTTTGATGTAGGGCATATGCACTCACCAGAGGGACAGAGACAAGAGAGACAGAAAGTGAGAAATCTCTCTCCAATGGGGATGGCCACGTTGCAGTCCCTTGTCCATTTTCCTCATGGGATCTTGGGCATGCATGCATACATGCCCAGTGTGAGTTTTAAGTCACTGGGTCCAGGTCTCAAACTGTAGTCAACAACATGGGAGTCCAGTGATGTAACCATTATGCCATCTGCTGGTCCAGCGAACCCAATATTTTCCCCAGTGTTTATGAAAGACTGAATACAAAGATGGACAATAGCCAGATCATATATGAAAATTGAACTCTGACCTACAATCTGCAGCAACTAGCCTGGGAAGCCATGCAATAATGTCTGCAGCATTTGGCTCAAAGCAGCTAGGGCTTGGTTTACAACAAACAGTGTCTCTAATTTCCGTCTGTGTTTCCAACTTAGCATCAACTGGAGAAAACCAAATATGCACCTAACCAATCACAAAAATGCTGTTTTTAGTTAGCATGCCTTCAACTTCCCCATGCCAGTGGGGCAGGCCAGAGCCATCTTCTCTCTCTCTCTCTTTTTTTTTCTGTTGTAAAGCAGACCCATTCCTCTGCTTGCTTCTGAGTCTCTGTACAATGCAAGCAATGGTGGTTGACCTCCTTGACATAGTACTCTCTGAATGAATAGATTTTGGTTGTTCTCATTTGGGTGGTCTTTGTCTTTGTTTATTTCTACCTTCGGTTCCCACAATAAACAAATGGATGAATGGATTGCAACTCTGTCACCCAGATGCTGATCAGAGTAATGGGAGAGATGAAGCTGGGAAGGGGAAGATTAACAGCCACAGGGATGACTGCCAAGCTGCAGGTAAACGGTCAGGGCACATTCTCTTGAGTCTCTGTTCCTATGCACTAACCATCTTCTCTGACGCCTGATCTTTTATAAACATGGGATTCTACTCCCCAAAGTCACTTTAGTCCTCCATTTTTCACTTACTACATTGTGAGAGTTTTTCCATTCAATGGTGTATCATTTTATTTTAAAAAAAAGTTTTAAAGGTTTCTGCTATAAGGCATATGCTCTCAGCAGAGAGAGAGACAGAGAGAGGCAGTGAGAGGAAATCTGAGAAATCACTCCCCAAGGGGATGGCCATACCACAACCCCTTCTCCTCTATTCGTCTCCTGAGATTTTGGGCATGCATGCATACCCGCCCAGCATAAGTTTCAGGCCACCAGGTCTGGGACTTGAACTGTAGCTGGTCATATGGGGGTCCGATACCTTAACCTCTCCGCCACCTGCTGTCTCCCAATAGTCTATCTTTTATCTTTTAAGGATGCTATTTTAATTGGTTGTATAATATTCCATGGGATTAAGAGGATGGTTGCTTCTAATTTCTTTTTTAATTGTTGGAGAATGTGTGGGCTCACAGAGAAAGACAGAGAGGAAGAAAGCCCCCTAGATGGAGTGTGGTCATGCTGCAATCTCTTCTCTTCCATATCTCTAACCTGCTAGTATTTGGGGCACACTTACACACGTGCATGGTTTGTTTTCAAGACCATGGGACTGGGATTCAAACTGTGTTCAACCATGTGGAATCTGGCTCCCTTAACCACTAGACTACAAGCCAGCCTGGTTGCTTTTAATTTTAAATATGAGATTCATGAGACAAAGTTTACACGACATTTTAAACTTTTTCTTACTTTTCCAAATTGCTTTCTAAAAAGGGTATAGAAACTTGCTCTCATATTTGAACCATATGGGGAGTATACAGTTTCCTACTTCTTCACTAGTGCTGGTGTTTTTATAGTCCTTTCTAATCTTTCCTATTTGAATGCCAGAAAGTGGCATGTTTTATTGTGTGACATTTTTTTGGTAACTAATGGGCTAAACAAAATTTTAATTTATTCTTTAATCATTTTATTTTTTCTTAGATAAAATTTTCTGTTGGTGTTTTCATAGTTGTCTTTTTCTGGGCCAGGTCCTAACTTTTTTTTTTTTTTTTTTTTTTTGTGGGGTTTTTTCTATTAGGCGGGGGGAGACAGAGTCAGAGAGG
>NW_006205257.1:2851885-2861188 GCF_000334495.1 Tupaia belangeri chinensis
GTGGTCAACTACATGGGGGTCCAGCAACATAGCCATTATGCTAACTGCTGGTCCCGGTCCAAACTATTTTAATATCTTATTGGGTTCTTGGAAAAGTCATGATGCTGTTTCACATAGAAAAAAATTGTCACAACTTTTCCAACAACCCAATAATTCTGTAATTTAAAAAACCCTTTATTTATTTAAGTATTTACTTAATTTAAAATTTGACTGAAGAAGGAGAGAGAGAGAGAGAGAGAGAGAGAGAGAGAGAGAGAGAGAGAAACTGAGAGTGAGAAAAGAGAGAAAGAAAGCTAGCTGCCAGATGGTCTGGGACTTGAACCATGGTCAATCATGTGGGAGTCCAGTGCCCTTAACCACCATGCTACCTGCTGGACCCAATTCTATAATTTTAAAAAATATATGATGGGTAAGTTAATTTCCATTTAAAAATACTCATTTAAAATGGAGAGAGAGAGGAGAAAGAGAGAGAGAGAGAATCACCCTCAACGGAAGTCTCATGCCTCACTCTCCTCCCCTGTGTCTTCCCACCAGTCACAATCACGGGCATATGCATGTGCCCGGTATGTACAAGTTGTCCTGGGAACCAAACCTTGATCTTCCATATGGTTTCCAGAATTACTCATTGTTTCACTACCACCGTGCCATTGTAGTTGGGCTTAATTCTTACTTTAAAAACATTTTTATGAGCAATGTTTTCCTGTAAGGATTTTGATTGAAATGACATTATACTTATAAATTAATTGAAAAAGTACTAACTTTCAAATATTTCAGTAAATGAGATCTCTCTCCAATTACCCAGATCTCTGAAGTGTCTTAAGTTTTGTTTTACTAACAGGAATCCTTTAATTTTATCGTTTAGTTTTTTTTTTCTATGCATTAAGATTTCCAGTTATTTTTGCAGATGATATTATTCTGTATTATTAATTATGGGTGGTTTATCCACCATGGTGGATAAACAGGAAAGCATATTTAAAAAAAAAAAATGCATGTTAACTCTTTAATAGGTCACCAGACTGATCTCTTTTCATTGTCCTGATTTTTATTTTAGTTGATTCTCTTGGATTTTCCAGGTCAAAAAACATATTGAGAAAGAGTGAAAAACTTGTTTCTACCTTTCCAGTGTCATAAATTTTACTTTTTGTCTTTGTCTTACTGAATCGCCTAGAACAGACAGAACATTGTTAATGGTGATAATGAGTACTCTTGTTTCATTGCTGACTTGAATGGAAATGATGCTAGTTTTAGAATATCACACTGTCATGTGTGATATTGTCTGTGGTCTGAGGCAGCTAGTTTGTATCATTTTAAGATCAGATACTTCTCTTCCAAATTTACTGAGTTTTCATCAGGAAGAGATATTAAATTCACACTATGCCTTTCAGTTTCCATCAGGATGACTGCATGGTTTTTCTTCTTTGACTTTCCAATGAGATGAATTATAGTTAATAGATGTTTCTAGTGTTGAGGTATCTTTGTATTTTGACAAGAAGCTCTTCATCCTGTTGGATCTGAGTTGTAATTTTTTTTTAAAGAGAGATTTTTGCCATAGGGCGTGTATGCTCCCAGAAAAACAGAGAGACACAGAGATATGGAAAGCGAGAAATCAGCTCCCACCCCCAGGGGAATGGCCATGACACAATCCATTCTCCTCCATTCCTCTCTTGGGATTTTGGGCACGCACATGCGCCTGGCATCAGTTTTAAGCCACTGGGTCCAGAACTCAAACCATGGTCACTATGTGGGTGTCCAGCAACATAACCATTACGCCATTTGCTGATCCCCTGAGTTGTAATATTTTACTTAGGATGTTTACATATGTATTTGTAAATGAGATTGGTTCCTAGATCTTTTTTTTGGAGAGGTTTTCGCTATAGGGCACGTGTGCTCACCAGACAGACAGAGAGAGACATAGAGACAGAAAGTGAGAAATCACCCCCCAGAGGGGATGGTCACACCACAATCCCTTCTCCTCTATTCTCCTCTTGGGATCTTGGGCACGCACGCACATGCGCCTGGCGTGAGTTTTAAGCCACCGGGTCCGGGACGCGAACCGCGGTTGACTACGTTGGAGTCCAGCGACATCCGTTATGCTAACTGCTGGTTCCTGATGTTTGAGAAGTTTTGGTGTGAAGATTATGCTTGCTTTGAGCAATGAACAGGAGAATTTCTGTTTCTCTTTCTTCTGGAACAACTTACATGGCATGGGCATTATCCATGTCTTGATGTTTAGAAGAAATTGCCCTTAAAATTTGAATTCAATGCCTTATTTTGGGGATTGGTCCTTCCACAGTTTTTCCAGATTGTGTGTGTATGTGTGTGTGTGTGTGTGTGTTTCGTTTTGGTTATTTAAAAAATATAGTTCCTATTTCTGTTGTTGAGAGCTTTGGTAATCTACATATTTCTGAGAAGTTTATAGATCTTGTTGAGATTTTAAAGACCATTGGTGTAAAATTGAGGGACATTCTTCAAAATAGTTTACTGGTACTCTAAACAGTCAAGGTCATGACAAATAAGAAAAGACTGAGAAGTAGTTGCAGACCAGAGAAGATTAAGGAGACCTGATGACAAAATGAAGAGTAGTATCTTGGATAAGATTCTGGTACAAAAACAAAACAAAGCAAAAACCAAAACCAAACCAGAAAAACAAGCAAACAAACAAACAGACACTGGGGAAAAAAATTGATGGCATTTAAATAGAACTCTGGAATTTAGTTTGGAAAATATCGGTATGGAGTTATTATAATCTTTTATAAGGACTACACCATCTCTCCAGTGGTGACTATTTTCCACCTTTATTTTTATAATTGTCTTTTCTTTTTCTTCTCCTTGCTCAGATTTCACAGATATTTGTTTATTTTAATAAACTCATTCTTAAATTTATTTAATACAATTTTTTGGGAAACCTTCTATTTTATTATTATTTTCAACTCACATAAAAGTTACAAGAATGGGACCAGCAGGTGGTGTGGGAGTTGAGGGGTTGGACTCCCACATTGTCAACTGTGGTTCAAGCCCTGGACTTGGTGATTTGGTAACTATGCTGGGTATGCGTGTGTGAGACCCAAATAGCAAAATACTAAAATGAAGGAGGAGAGATCGTGGCATGGCCATCCACCTGGGGGGGGCGGTGATTTCTCACTTTCCCTCTTCTATCTCTCTCTGGGAAGTACATGCTCCCTATGATAAAAATCTTAAAGAAAAAAAACAGTTACAAGAATAGTTTAAGGGATGTCCACATATTCTTTATCAATTGCTTAAAGTTGCCCCATTTACTTTCTCTCTCTCTATTTCTGCATATGTATAATGCTAATTATTATGTATATACTAATATTTAGTACACATTAGTTATGCAAACTAATAGTTTTTCAGAACCATTTGTAAACAAAGACATCATTCCCCTTGACCCCCAAACACATTGATGCTATTTCCTAAGAATCATGACATTTTCTTATACAACCACAGCACAATCACCAACATCAGGAAATCTGATATAGTTCTATTAAAAATTGACAGCTCGCCTACAATCCATATTCAAGTTTTGTCAGTTGTCCCAATACTGTACTTTATAGTTTTTGTTTGTTTGTTTTCTCTTGCAGGATTCAGTCTAGGATCAAATATTGCAGTCAGTTGTCCTGTCATTTTAACCTTCTTTATTTAGTCTTTCATTGTGTTTCTTGATCTTGACTTTTTCTTTTTTTTGGAGAGGTTTTTGCTATAAGGCGCGTGTGCTCACCAGACAGAGAGAGACAGAAAGCGAGAAATCAACCCCCGGGGGGATGGTCACGCCACAATCCCTTCTCCTCCATTCTCTTCTTGGGATCTTGGGCACACACGCACATGCGCCCAGCATGAGTTTAAGCCACCGGGTCCGGGATGCAATCCACAGTCGACTACGTGGGAGTCCAGCGACATAGCCATTATGCCAACTGCTGATCCCTTGATTGTGACATGAGGAGCATATTTTATAGAATGTCTCCCATTTAGGGGTTTGTTTTATCATGTATAGATCCAATTTACACACTGCAGGCAGAAATGGCCCACAAGTAAGTCCTCAGTATATCTTATTAGAAGGTTCATAACGTTGGTTTGCTCCAGTAGTGGTGCTATGAACTTTGATCATTTGGTTAATTTGCAGTCTATCCAGCTTCTCCACTGTGAAGTTACCATATTCCTTTGTAGCTAATAACCTGTGTCAGCTAAAATGCAAACTGAGGCAGAGTATGTAAAACAAAACTATTTTATTTATTTTAGGGTTGAGCTGGTGACTAAGGGATGTTACATCATTGTTTTGAGATCAATAACAAGAGTGAACTGAGGCCACCCTTTGTTACTGGCATCATTGTTGGCATTGATTGCTATCAACTGGGCAGACAGTGTCTGGGCAAATGTCCTTGTAGAAGTAGTCCTTGTCGTGGTCATTGTGAAAGGTTGTGGTTCTGACAGTCCCAGACATTTCTTGTTATCAGGCATGCTTGTGTGAGAGAATACCCCTTCCATCGCCTTCCCCAGGTCAGTCTAGTAAGAACACAAGTTGACACAAATGACTCCATTTTGATTCTGACCACTTCCACGTTAACTTGTTGGAGGACATTTTCATACTGTGGAGATACTCTATTCTTCATCAAATTTTCATCCACTAGTGTTAGTGCATACTGATAATTTTCTAACTCTAACATTCATTTGATATTATCAATTGGCATTCTACTGTAGGGAAGAGCTTTTTCTCTCTTCTACCTCAATTAAAATAAAAAAGCAAAACAGCTCTATATCAGTATGGAGTCATGGACTCTTAATTTGTTCAGTAGGTTATAATTTACTCCTATTGTTACCTGTTAATATATTTGGATGTTCACATTGTCCCAGACATGGCAATTGGGATCCTTCTAATTTGATTCTAGTCTCCTTTTAATATGTTACATCATTGTTTTGAGATCAATCGTGAATGTCTTCATGATTCTTTCAGTACTTCCTTACTTTCTGAAACAGAAAAATGTTTCAGGTTCATTTTGTACTTTCCCTGCCCTGACTCAGTTATTTCTCCAAAGGTCCTCACCTAGAACCAACCAACCAAAAAACAAACAATGAACTCTAGTTGTTGTAGCTTCTAGTTTGAGATCCTTGTTGCAGTGATAATGGATTAGAATTTTGAATCCAGCTCTATGTGTTCTAGGATTAAATAAACAAATACCTATATTGAGAATAATGGAAATTAAATTTTTTACTGTTGGGACATTTTGGCAGTGAGAAGATGACAAACATCCTGTCATGCTGGATTGGGATCAAAGGTAGCAGATGAACTCATGGTTGTTCATGTTTATATCACTCTCTCTGTCTCTCTATCATCATCCTCCTCTACGAGATAAATATTGATGCCTACATTGTGTGTGTGTGTGTGTGTGTGTGTGTGCGCACATTTCCTAGCTCTGCCTGCTCTGAGAGTCTAAAAACAATGACACACCATAACACCCATCTTGTGCTAAAATCTTGATTTTTAATTATTGATCTCGATCAAATTTTTAAAAAGCTTATTCTGCTTTAGTGCATGTTACATTATAGGAAATTTTGTAAATGTGATGTAGCACTTTAAAACTGTGTTCTGTATGCAGCACTATGCAGTAGAACTTTGTGCAATGATAGAAATGTTACATATCTGGTGTGGTATCTGCTAGATAAAGGAATTGTGGCTGGTGAGATTAAAAAAATGATTTTTCATTTTATTTCACTTTAAAGAGTGAAAATGTACACTTTTTAAAAGAATGATTTAGTTTAGTTTTATTTATTTATTTATTTTAATTTGACCAGAGAGGAAGAGAGTGAGGAGAAAGAGGGAGAGAAAGTGAGAAAGCAAGTTGCCAGGTCCGGAACTCAAACCACAGCGGGCCACGTTGAAGTCCAGCACCCTTAACTACCATACCACCTGTTGACCCCTTAAAATGTACATTTAAATAGCCACTCATGGCTAGTGGCTATCAGATTAGACTTCTGGGTATAAGATTTGAGAGATGCGTGCATTCAAGTTTCTAATAGTATTATTCAAATCTATTTTGTTCAAATATCACATTGGACCTTTGGGTATATGATTTTTATATGAATATGTATATATTACATATGTATATATGTAGATATATTCAAACTTTTTAATAATATTGGTCAAATTCTCTTTTTTTTGCTATCTATAGCTGGCAAAGATCTAGAGAAAAATGTTCACATTGGCCATTTTGCTTCAATCTCTACCTTGTTAAATATTAATATTATCATCTTTGATTTATTTTTGTTTGTGTTTGCTGGGTAAGTCTTTGCCCATCACTTTATTTGGCACATCAAAAGAACTCAGTATTTATTTGTTGAATGAATAAATGCATGAATGAATTTTAAAAACTTTTTGGAACATTTTATTATAGGTGTGTTTCTTTATAATAGCACAAAGCTAGATTTTGTTTTTGACCCAACCTCACTCTTTTAATAGAAACATTTAGCTCATTTGCATTTTATGCTCAGTTGCTTACAGGACATTTTTCTTCTAATGTGAAATTAAAGTGTATCCTGTACTGGTTCCTTTTAACTAAGGCTTTTGTTCCCAGGAATCTTTTCCACCTTGAAGACTCCCATATTTACACATTCGAAGGAAGATTTTGTTTGTTTTTGAAGTTATTGCTTCTTCACTCTTCCTTTCTTTCAGTCTATTTTTGTATCAGAGAGAAATGCCCTATGTTTCTTATTTCCTTTTTGCTTTCATTTATCTTTGAGTCTTGGTAGTATCCCTTGAACTTGTCCTGTACTTTTCCATTTAAAAAATAAGTTATTTTTGAGTTTTTTGTCATAGGGTGCATGCAGTCACTAGAGAGAGACAGAGAGAACTAGTCAGAGGGAAAGTGAGAAATCACCCTCCCTGGGGGGATGGCCACGCCACATTTCCTTCTCCTCCATGCTCCTCCTGGGACTTTGGGCATGCACGCATACGCCCCCCGCATGGTTTTCAAGCCACCAGATCCAGGACTCAAACTGCAGTCAGCCATATGGGAGTTCAGCCTTAACCACCACGCTACTTGCTGGCTTCTCCATTAAAAAAATGATCAATCATAGTTCTTACCCCAAAAGTAAGTTTTAGGGTTTCCCTTTTTCATACTATCTCCCTAGTTTCATAGTTGAAGTGTTCTCTTGGAAGAAAGGCTACAGAATCTTCACACATTTCTCTTCTTTCTTTCTTTCTTTCTTTCTATTTTTTGGAGAGGTTTTCGCTATAGGGCGCGTGTACTCTCCAGACAGCCAGAGAGAGACAGAGAGACAGAAAGCGAGAAATCACCCCCCAGGGGGGATGGCCATGCCGCAATCCCTTCTCCTCCATTCTCCTCTCGGGATCTTGGGCACGCACGCACACGCGCCTGATGTGAGTTTTAAGCCACCGGGTCCGGGACGCGAACCGCGGTTGACTACAGGGGAGTCCAGCGCCCCAGCCATTACGCCAACAGCTGGTTCCCATATTTCCCTTATTTCTTACACTAATTCTGCCATGTAATGTGACATTTGCTCTAATTGCTCAGATTCATGTATGTATCTTCAATGGCTAAATATTTCCACATGTCTGGTGATTCCTTTTTTTTCCCTATCCCATGCAGAGGAGGTCAGAAGGTTATCTAGTAGGGATTTCTGAGAGCGAAAGAGAGAGTGTGAAAGTTCTTATTTAAATCTTCCAGGCCTGGTCAAAATGAGGAGGGAAAAGTTTAGATTTACTATAGATTTTCTTTGCCAAATTAGCTTCTATGAACCCTAGCCAGAGGCTCCTCAGCCAGGGGGGTTTTCCCCTGTGTGTGGATGAATGTCTGTTTCTTGTTTGTTACAGCAGCCCCAAGGTAATGGGAATAATGTTCTTCCTCCCTGTTTGCCATGCTTGCGGAGGTAAAGAGGTGGTAAGGGTTTCAGCCTTCCAGAACACTTGCTTTTGCACTGTGTCGATAACATATAGGAGAGAAACTGAGCTTGAGGACTCTGGTAGAGAATTCCTTCACTTGAGGGTGTCTCTGCATGAAGAATGAGGTGCTGCCATCTTCCCTGTCTGGCCACTAACCTGCGATGTCCCTGTGACCTCCTCTGTGTGAAACAGGGTGGAAGGGACTCAACCAAAAGTGTTTTCTTTTGTTCCATTCTCTCTATTTGAGTCTGAATTTCAAATTTGGACAACTGGGATTGTGGGGTACCAAAGTGAAAGCAGAAAGTTTGACTTGTTCGGGACATAGGAAAGTGTGTGTGTGTGTGTGTGTGTGTGTGTGTGTGTACGCACACATATTTCCCAGCTCTGCCCGGACTGTATTTTCAAGGCACTGCGGCCCTTTCTAGGGCCATATCTGTCTTAACATTTTAATTTTCTCCTCTCTAAGTTTATTTTTTCTTCCATGAAAGAGAGAGATAGAGACAGAGAGAAAAAGAGAAATAGACAGAGAGATACGCACTGCAACAGGGTCTTTAAGCTACACTCCACCCTTGGTCTCAGCCAGCCAAGACTGTGGGCCTGCATGTGCTCAGTGTCTTGGGGGAGGTCCCGGGATGCAAACCCAGGGTCGTCCCCCATGAATCCAGTTGCATTGCCATTGTAACACCACCTCTCTCACTCTTCCTTCCTTCCTTTCTTCCTTTTCTTTTTCTCTCTCTTTTGAGAGAGAGAGAGAGAGAGAGAGAGAGAGAGAGAGAGAGAGAAGATAGAGAGACAAGACCCAACAACAAGATCTAAGAGATAAAGAGACAAGAACCTCCAACAGGATCTTTGATCTGCCATCTACTCCAGTCTCAGCTAATTCAGATTACTGGCATGTGTACACCTTCTGTGCTCAGGAAGGTCCTCAGGGATGCAAACCCCTGAACTTTTCTTATGTAGGTCCAGATTGTCACTATTGTATTACCTACTCTGTCCCACCAAGTTAGACATTTTGATTCAGAAAAAGACCCCTAGCATTTCTTCTTCTTGGTGTCTACTCAAGAGAAGCAATCATAAATGTGTTGGTTGCAGAGTGATTTGTAGCGTTGTATGAAAACCTGGAAACAATGTAAGTGTTCACCAACAGGACGATGGAAAAATAGTGGTATGTTCTCCCGCAGAACACTATGCAGGAGCTTGAAACCATGAGGGAATTGTGTATATACCGACATCAACAGAGCTCAGAGAGCCAAGTTGAATGAAGGCAAAGTTGTAGAACAACACATTTCGTCTGGTGATATTTTTTTTTTTTTTGAGAGAGATTTTCGCTATAGGGTACGTGCGCTCGCCAGACAGACAGAGAGAGACAGAGAGACAGAAAGCAAGAAATC
>NW_006205257.1:2861639-2867737 GCF_000334495.1 Tupaia belangeri chinensis
CTTCTCCATTTCTCCATCCTGCTGGGATTTGGGGAACCTGTACCTACTCACCTGCAGTGTTTTTCATGTTACCAGGATCAGCATTTGAACTGAGGTCGGCCATATGGGATCCTGGTCCCTTAATCACTAGGCTATGGGACCTGCCCCCATGTACAGTCAACTTTTTAATTGATAGTTTTTCTCGTAATTGTAGATACAGTGATGAAGTACATCAAGAGGCATTTTGATTGACGCACAGATAATGAAAGCACTTCACGTTTCCTGTACAACCTCTACAGGTTACAGGAAATGTCAGAGGAAACGTTAAAGAGTCGTATCAATTTACATGGACAATTATATATAAAACGGAATCCTATGAAGAGTTAAATCTTTTTTCTTTTTAGAAAAATTACTCCACAAGAGTCATCAGCTGTAGGTATACTAAAATTCATCTTTTGAAAGAGTTTATTAGAAATTTATCCCAATGCTGTCACAGCCTATAAAATACGAAGAGCTTGAGTAACAGTTGCATCAACAGGAACTTCAGACTCAAATTAAAAATGATAAAATATTATAAGCAATCTTGTGTTTGCCAAGGTTGACTGACATTAATTTGAACTCTTATCAATTGAACACGAACTTGCTAAAAATATCAACTTTGATGAACTAATACACAAATTTGCAGAAAAATGAGCCACAGATCTTCATCAAAATATATCATAAAGTATTATTATTTATTTGTCATAAAATCATGATACCCAAAATAGTTTTCTTTGCAATTTTTGAATTATGTTGTTACACATGGAATCATATTATCCTGTTAGGTTTTATAAATAACAGAACTTTTTAAAAGAAAAAAAATTTGTCATTTAGAGCCAGCCTTGCAGTGTGATGGATAAAGTGGGCTGGATCCCACACGGCTGACTATGCTGTTTGAGTCTGAGACCAGGTAGCTTGGAAAACATACTGGGGTCTTCGTGTGTGTGTGTGCCCAAAACCCAAGAGAAAAGTGGAGGAGAAGGGATTGTGGCATGGCCATCCCCCAAGGCGATGCTTGCTTTTTCTCTCTCTGGTGAGTTCATGTACCCTATAGCAAAAAAAAAAAAAGATTTGTCATTTAGTATCTCGGTATATCTGATCAGGCAGTACGTCATGTCTATATAGTATGTTACAGTGATGTTACGTTTGGCTGCTTGGTGAAGAAGCTGTCTACCAGGTTTCTCGCTGTGAAGTTACCACCCTCCTTTGTACCTATCAAGTATCTTGTGGGGAGATACTTTGAGACCGTGCAAATACCTTGTTGCTGGTCATACCTTTGCCCATTACCGTTAGCATCCGTCACTCACTCCTGCCTGTAGTGATAGTAACCATGGGTGTTAGCCTAATGGCAGCTCTTCTATTTCCATCATTTCTTCTATACTTACTCATTAAAATTCTGTAGTAAGTGATAGCTATCCCTTCTCCCCCATGTATTTGTTCAATCACTTATGCATACTAGCATGAGCTTCCAAATACATGTTTTATTCTAGGGGTTACAGTCCGTTACTGTTCTTTATTTTCTTGCTTCAGTTGGCCCAGATTCGGCTATTAGGAACTCCTTCAATCTGACTCTGGCATTAGTTACTTTTTGGTATCATAAGACTTTTTCCTGCCCTGTCTCTGAGAACTCTTCTTTTATGCTGCATTTTCAGGGTAAATCTAGGGGAATCTCTTTATAACTCTGGATCCAGAAGATTAAATGAGCATTATGAATTGTATGTGGTTTGTCCTTTGGGGGATTGTGATGATCAAAGAAGGGGCTCATGACCGGCCAGAATCCAGTGGCAGATCGAAGGTAGCAGGAATCCCCAGGGTGCACGTGTGTGTGGACACACAGAGTTTATCACCGTGGAAAGAATGTCTTTCCTAACCCCCCCACCGTGACCGCCAGTTTAAACCCACATTCTTTAGAGTAAGAGATTCAACACTCATAATGTCTCATCATTGTATGCTGCTTTATAGATCGATTGCTTTGGTATAACATTCAATTCAATATGCAGGTCTAGTTAATTCGGGTGTAATTAAGATTTTATCAAGTAAATTTATGTGTAACTTTAAAATTGTGTTACTAAAGGATCTAAACTTTGCTGCCTGCTCCAGACTCTTCTAGATTTCTGACAACTATGAGGGCCCAGTTGACATCAGAGGAAACTGAAGAGTGGTTCTGTTTTCCTCCTGAGTCTTTCATAGGGTCTGGAAAGAGCAGAGATGGTAACAGGAACTCCTCTCCCTACTCTGTCCCTGCAAGGTGGTTGAGTCAATGTTTACTGACAAGAACCAGGTTTAAGAAGACTAGGTCCAGGCTGGCAGGGGGCATAGTGGTTAAGGGTGCTGAACTCCCACATGGCTGACCACGGTTCAAGTTCTGGACCTGGTGGCTTGCTTTCTCATTTTTCCTCTCTCTCTTTCTCTCTCGCTGATCTGTCCCTCTCTGGTCAAATTAATATGAAATAAATGAATAAATAAATAAAGTCAAATAAAATTATTCTTATAAAAAAATAAAAAGAAGACTCGGTTCTAAGTTCCCAGTGACAGGAGTGTCTGATTCCTGTGATACTTAATAGTTCATTGTTTTCATTTAGAGAAAAACTTCCCTACATTTTTCCGTGTGTTGACTTTTTAGATTTTTTCTAAACACTCAGAAAATGTTGATTGAGTCCCTGCCTTGTAAAAGGAACAGTTGGCATCACTGAAAGTAGGAGGTTAGAGGGGTTAAATCCGGGCGACAAGTATGGCCTGTCAGAGGCTGTCTTCGGGAGAACCATGGCCCCAGTGCTCTGGATCCCCCATTTTGGACCTCTGGGAAGATGGCCCTTGTTGTGACACTGGAGAAAATCTCCTCAGCGTCAAGACTAAGAGAGCCACGTCTGCTCAAGGCACCATGTCCCAGCATGGATTGGGATCTTGAGGAATATTTTTTTTTTGAACGAATGAGAGGAATATTTACTGAATGAACGAGTGAGTGAGTAAATATGAATTACAGAAGGAGGAGAATTTGCCAGAATTGCCCTATGTGGAATATATGTAAAGGCTACTATTTAAAATGAAAAAGAAAATCTTATTAAGTGACATTGGGGACATAGTATTGACAGAAGGAATTGATGTAACACTTTGTCTTGAACACGGAATGCTGGGATCTAAGAGAAACTCCTAGTTTAGTCCTTGACCAAATCCTCAGTAGACAGGTGCCCAACCACTGCTTTCCAACTCCTACAGCTCTAGTTACCAAAAAGAAGGCTAGATGGTGAGCTGAAATTTGCTGTCACGCAATCTCAAGCCCCTTCCAGGCCACCTACATCTGTCTTCTTGAGACTGTGCATGACCGAGACGCTGGAGAATCAGGACAGATGCCTCACTCTTCCATGTCATATTGTAGCACATGGTTCTGGAAAGTCGCTGGCCCTCCCAATATCTCCATCTCTCGTCTGTGGTATGGAGACCGCTGTCCTTTATCTAAAGAGATAATGCCGTGGGCATTGCTGGGTGGGGATCGTGTATGACGGATTCAGTTCAGCTCTGGCAAGAGCTGCAGCATGGTGAGCCACAGGGATTTGCAGACAGCAAGCATTTCCCTGGATTTTCTCTCACCCAGCCTCTTCACCTGTTGTCTGGTGATCACATTTTCTTACCTTCTCGTCATCCTGTTTTCTGCTCCAGGCTCATTCCAGTTGGTCTTTTTCCTCTTCAAATGGAACAATCCTCAAGTACATTTAGCCAGTCTAGAAGGAAGGGGCCCTGAACACAATGTCCAACTCATGAATCCACATGTCTTAGGGCACCCTGGAAAGCCTGGTGCCCTCCATTTTTAGCGTTTTGAATCTTCCTGGAGAGAAGGAAGAGGAATACCCAGCCAATACTTACGTTGATCCTTCCATCTTACCTCTCCCATTACAGAGCATCCTCTTGGGGTGGCAGGTGGATGTCCAGGCTGTGTTTGTTTGAGATGCAGGATATATGAACAGATTGCTGGGCTCTGGCTCCTTCTCCCCTGGTGTCTGTCCAACTGTCTCTCCTGCGGTTCAATCTCAGCTCAATCTCTCCCCTCCTTCAAACTGGGAGACTCTCTGGGTGGGACGGCAGTACCTTTCCTTCTGCTTCCAACCCAGTCTAGGGTTTAGAACGTCCTCTGCAACTTCTCTGAGTACAAAAGCATTCCCAGGACACCACAGATTAGAAAGAAAGGTGTTGACTCGAGGCATGTCCTTCTTTAATTTTCTTTCTTTCTTTTTTTTTCTGAGAGGTTTTTTTGCTATAGGGCGCGTGTGCTCGCCAGACAGACAGAGAGAGACAGAGAGACAGAAAGCGAGAAATCACCCCCCAGAGGGGATGGCTATGCCGCAATCCCTTCTCCTCCATTCTCCTCTCCGGATCTTGGGCACGCACGCACACGCACCCGGTGTGAGTTTAAGCCACTGGGTCCGGGACGCGAACCGCGGTCGACTACGTGGGAGTCCAGCGACATAGCCATTACGCTAACTGCTGGTCCCTGAGGCATGTCCTTCTTTGTCAAAGGACCACTTCTCAGGGAGTAGTCACCACCATCTCAGATTCTTCTACTCACCTTGGGCTCTTGCCTACGGGTGGCCTCACTCCACTCCTCCACGCCCCCACTGTTGTCACTTTCATCCATTCCCATCCTTTAGCAAGCTCAGGGTCTAGTTTATTTATTTATTTTTTTCCCTTGGTGGTACCTGAGGAGGCTTACTATGAATAGAGATTCCCAGAATCAAGATCTGGATGCCTGGACTCACCTTCTAGAATTTATTTTTTGCCCCTTGGTGGTACCTTTTAGAAAATAGCTGAGGAGGCTTACTATGAATAGAGATTCCCAGAATCAAGATCTGGATGCCTGGACTCACCTTCTAGAATAGCTTTTCTAGAATACAAGGGGAGATTTGGTCCTGGCTGATTCTTGGCACATTAGATGCCATCCTTCTGTAACTACACCCACGGTTGGAGACCTGCCTTGCAGTCAAAGAAACCAGGGCTGCGACTTTTGTGCTAAAATCTGTCTGTTACCTGTTCAATTGACAATACTGACTAATTATGTATGTGTAAAAGCTGTCAAAAGTGTACTTAAATTGTGCCTTTGCCGTGTGCTAAAATTACTTTTCATTATGACCTATTTGTACATCAGTTGAACCAAATATCTCAGCCCGGAAATGTAAATGTGTTTTTGTTTTTGCTCTGCAGGTTAGGTCAGACGTCTGCAACAAATATGATGGCAAGGGTGAAGGTGACATGATTTACTTAAATCAGGCAATTTCTCCATTAAAGCATTGAAGCCTCAACTCATCAAGACGCTCTTTAGCAGATGAACTAGAACGTCGCCCAGCATTTGTCATATTAGGTGATTTGAAAGGAAAGAACAATTATAAAAATGAATGTAATTCCCTGCTGAAGGAAAAAAAAAATCCAGTTTTTGCAGCAGGGGGTGGTTAATTTTCCACAGATAAAAACAGGTTTCAACAGCCATTCTGATGCTATAACGTTCCACAATTAAAACATAAGAAGAAAAGATTCCACTTCCAAAGCAGACAGTGTAGGAATTAGTTGTTTGGGGATGGGAAGCAGGTTTCCCCTCCAGCATCAAAGGTTATTTTGTTTCCCATAGGAACAGCTCTGTTGCCATAAACTGTGCGGGCGTGCCCCCAGCCCCCACCTTCTGGGTTTCTGAGCTGCTTTCAATTAGCAGGGATTATTAAACTGGAAACGTCTTAAACTGCTGCCGAAGCTGCTTTCGAGTCTTATGAGCTGAGCTAGAGGCGTCACAATAAAAGCTGATTGATTAGCAAAGAATGTACTTACAGCAATTGATGCCCAGTGTCATTTTCCATGCGTTTCCATGCGTTTCACAGCCTCCTCCTCAACGAATCGTGTGTTGTCATGGGGAGTTTAGTTTTGGCCTCTCTCTCTCTCTCTCTGGCAACTTCTCTACAGCCTGAGGCTCTCAACGTCCATTTCAACTGCCTGACCTGGACTTGTGCCACCTTTGTACCCCACCACCCGTCCCCGGAACCCCAAGACAGGTGACCCGCAGGCTGGGGTGGACACATTCCAGAGGGAAGACGATTGCATTC
>NW_006205257.1:2867768-2874333 GCF_000334495.1 Tupaia belangeri chinensis
CCGGTTGGCCTGTTTCTTTGCTTTTTATTGTTAGAATGTTCGGCTAACCTCAGCAATAACCATAACACAAGCCACAGAGCACTGATGGGCTAGGAGCAGGTGTGTGCATCTTGTTCAAGGTTTTCCAAAACTGGAGGTGTCGGTGTGTGCGTCTTGTTCAAGGTTTTCCAAAACTGGAGGTGTTTACCTTAAAGCGGTATCTCATCTGAAATGACCTTCTGCCCTCTACTGATCTTACTTAAAGTTTCTCCTGTGACTCTCTTGTTTCTCCAACTAAATTAATTCGTTTATTTAATAACGTATGCCGCTTGTCTAACACTGTGCTGTTTTAAAATATATATTTATATATGTATTGATAGTGCACTTATATATTTATAAATATATTTGTGTATGGATTTAAAAATACATATTTATTTCTAACCCAAATACCTCGAGTTGGGTACAGTCAATATTCCCATTTCACAGAGGAGTAAACTGAGGCTCGCTAGTGATAAACTGAGGTTTGGCTGACTTCAAAATCAAGCAACATATTTAATCGTTCTATTGCTTCTTTAACCAAACCTGTCCCTGCTCTGAGCTTCGGATACCTTATCTGCCAAAGGAGGGTTTTGGAACGTCATCCTCTTTCTTTTCCAGGCGACCCTCTTTTCTTTTCTCTCCTTTTTATTTATTTATTTATTTTTCTTTTTTCACCCATACGTCTATTGAGCACGTGCTCCTGTGTGCCTGGCACATTCAGGTTTGGGGATGGCAGTGACGTAGTCACAGGCAGGAGTAGAGCTGGCTGCTGTATCTACCAGGCATGTGTGGGCCCTGAGCCTGGGCTCATTTACTGCCCCAGAGAGGGCAGTGAGAGGAGATGTGCAACCAGGCTAGACCCAAGATGGACCGCCAGGAGGGAACAAACACACACACCGACACTGCCACTAGCCAAGGGGAACACTGGCTTTTCAACGTTGCCTAAGTGCTTGATTTGCAGAGGCTGGGCCGCAGCCGGTGCTGGGTGAACTGGAAGGAGGAGACTAGATCTTCTCTTGGATTACGCAGGAGTTTACCTTCAGTCCCTTCCTGCCCTCTTGTCAGACAGAAAGGGGGTTAGAGTTCAGGCCTAGGGGTGTGGGACTGGGATGGGGAGACGCGTTTCCCCCAGAGGCGGGGTCTGGGTGCGGCGACCACAGTTATTGCTGGATTATGACTCAAAGCACACAAACAAGAGGCATTTATTACCTCCAAAGTAGTGCTGGCTCTGTAGTGCTGAATGGAGAGGTGAGGTATTGCAGCTGTTATCTTTTGAACTAACTGCTATTGCGTGTCCCGTGACCAGCCGTGGCAGGGTTTTGTTCCCATGAATGAATGGGCTATAAATCTGTCGGACTTGACACTAGCAGCGGTACTAGAGGGTGTAAAGAGAAAATGTGCAGAAGAATCTCGTGGTCTTTGCTTGCCTGGAAAATGAGTTCAATAAAACGGAGGTGATCAGTGCTTATTTATAGGGCAAACCGATACATCCAGCACGGGCCGTCAGAACCTAACTTAGTGTTTTCTCATTTACACTCACTCTGGAAAGCACATCCTCTTGCCAGGGGCGGCGTGTGGAGCTGCGAGCGCTGGCCTCAGTGGCCCAAGCAGAGGAGATACTTGCAAATGAAGACGCGTTTGCCTCTCTGTCCCCGAGGTTCCGAAGCCTTTGGAGGTACCTGGCTGGAGAGGTTTTGTTCTGAGATTTGTAAGGAGCAGGAAAACCTCAGGTCGTCAAAATTCTTTATTTCCATTTCAGTTGTGAGGGTGAATGACAGGAGATGGGATAAAATTAATCGCCATTTTTCAGGCCCCTGAAACAATAAATTCCAGCAACCATAAATTTGGAGCTGGGTTAAGTACTGAAAACAATTTATTGCTAATTTTTCCCTTAATTGCATTCCCAAGAAGAAGGTTTGGTGCTTACTGGTGGAATTATTATATAAAAATGATGCGTTAGAAAGCACAATGAACTGTAAATCAGAAGCTCACCTGAAACAGGGTCAGGGTTTCTCACAATTTATCCTCTCCCCCCTCACAGGCTGTCGCCAGCGAGGCCCTCAGCAAATAAAAGGATCAGGGAAAACGTCCCTGCTGTCCCCTCACCCCTCCTCCACGACACTGTGTAGAGATTAAGGGTTGATTCAATAAGATGCCTCACCTTCTGAAAGTGACAGCGTGAGTCACACGTGGCAAGGCAGCAGAGGGGCCATAATGGAGTGATCACGGCTCAGCCTCCCTGCCTCCTTTAATTTGTTGTGAGGTTCCTTGTCGTGTCAGGCTAACTGTGGTTGAGGCCAGTCGACAGCCTGACGCTGTTGGTGAAGAAAGTTGACAGAGAGCCGCCTTGGGTCCGAAACTGCTGGGATGAAGTGAAAATCTGTCCCCACCTCATTGTGAGTGCCAAGGACTTTGTTCCAGGGCGAGGTTCCTTTGGCAGGAAGGACTCGTTGGGACTGGAGTCCTGAGATCTGGCTTGGGTAAGGGAAGAGGTGCTTCGAGCTCTTGGTTCTTTGGCGAGAGAGGCAACTTAGGTGGGGATGGTCAAAGTTTGTCCTTCCGTTCCTGCTTTCTCTATTCCTTGAGGCCTGGAGGAGGCCATTGGGTGGGACCTCACTACTATATCAGCCTCCTTGGCACTTGGCAGGCTAAGAATCATCCATCTGACCCAACCAGCCAGGGGCAGAGCCTGGACAGAGCCTGAGCCCATTCAGGAATTCCTGATGGTTATAATCATAATTTTAAGAAAAGTTTCTATATTTATGTCTTACATGAAAGATGAGAAAGAGAGAGAGTCACCCTGATAGGTCTTCATGCCACAACCCAACTCCTAGTCTCAACCATCAAGATCATACATGGAGACCTTGGGACACAAACCCTAGACCTTCCCTTCCCATACGGTCTCAGCATTATGACGCCTCGGGTTACAGCTGTGCCACGGTGGCTGGCCCTGTCGCTACAATTTTAATGACCGTTTGGGGTGGAGCCAATGGAAGCCAAGAGTGTTCTTGGTGTGCCAAGGACATTTGGCTGAGTGTCTGGGAATGGTAAAAGCAGGGAGAGAAAGTGCAAGACTAACCAGTTAGAGGGAGGTTCTTCTCTCCCTTCCACAATGAAGCCTCCCATCTCAGGCCTACCAGGGCTTAGTTGGGGGAGGGGCCTCCTGCTGTTTAGTCTAGGGTTATGGGGCCATCTAGGTCATCCAGGACAGCTGACCTTCTACTGCTGGCCAGGGGAGGAATGGGAAGAAGGGCCGGAGGGAGGGGGATGGTATCTGGGCTCTGAGAGTCTTCCCAGGGCCCTGGCAGGATGGGGGAACATACACACATTCTCATGGTGCTTGGGGTTGGATCCAAAAGAAAATGTAGGAAAATGAGGAAAAGCCACAATTCTCTTGTAAGCCTGTGAGGAAGGTACCCAAAGTCCCACATAGCCCATTTTCCACTACAGTGGTGTTAGATCAGGTTGGTGTATCTCTACCCAATCACTGGAGTTGCACTTGATTTGGTGACACGATCAAGCAACGGAGGGCTCAGAAGAGCTGAGACCTCCATGTGTGAGACCAGCAGATTCCAGTCTCCTTGCCCAGGGGGTCCAAGGCAAAGTTTGCAGATGGGACACTGGGCAGCAGCATTTCCTCCACTTTGTCTTGTGGTAAGTGTCTATCAAGAAGTCCTTGTTGGGAACCAGCAGTTAGTGTAATGGCTATGTCGCTGGACTCCCACATAGTTGACCGCAGTTTGCATCCCGGACCCAGTGGCTTAAAACTCATGCCGGGCGTGTGTGCGTGCGTGCCCAAGATCCCGAGAGGAGAATGGAGGAGAGGGGATTGCAGCGTGACCATCCCCCCCTGGGGGGTGATTTCTCGCTTTCTGTCTCTAATGTCTCTCTCTGTCTGTCTGGCGAGTGCATGCGCCCTATAGCAAAAATCTCTCAAAAAAAAAAAAAAAAAAAAAAAAGAAAGAAAGAAGTCCTTGTTGGCCTGGTCCTGCGGTCCAGTAGTAAAGAGAGGTGGGTCCCACATGACTGAAAGTGGTTCAAATCCTGGACCCAGTGGTTTGAAACACATGCCAGGTGTGTGTGTGTGTGTGTGTGTGTGTGTGTGTGTGTGCATGTCCCAGACCTTGACAGAATGGAGAAAGGAGGAGAAGAGATTGTGGTGTGATCATGCCCCACTGGAGGGTGCCTTCTCCCTCTGCCTCCCACACTTCCTCTCCCTTTTATTTCTGTTTCTCTCTGGCAAGCTCATGCACCCCCTAGCAATTAAAAAAAAAAAAGAATTCCTGTGAATTAAATGCGTGTGCCAACTGAGTCCACTATGTCCAGTTTTCTAGCGGGACCACGGAGAATTCTTCCAACCTCTTACCTCCTTCTGTCCCCCGTTCCTATCTCAGTCCTCCGTTTCTCCAGGGGAGGCATGGCACTTGTCTGGGGTTTCTGGGTTGGACTTACGTGGTGTGAGTGGGGCAACTGAGGGCAAACCACAATAATGAGGAACTGAACCCATAGAGAAGAGCAAGGGAGGAGGAAGAGGGGCTCAGTTTAGAGGAGAAACCAGAATGCGTTTCTGCAGTGGTGAGGGGAGCGTGCAGTTGGCGGTAAGTCATTCCGACAGCAAGGGCTAGGGGTGCTCAGAACATGGAAAGCCCAGAAGCAAAGCACTGCTTTCTGAATATAGTAGTAACACAAATTTATTTTTGAACATTTGAAAATACAAGGAAGTTTCAAGAAGAAAATAAAAACTGCCTGTAATCCCACTATCTAGAGATAAACATTGTTAAATTTTTTATGCCTTTCTTTACAGGCCTATGGGCCTTTTGATATATTTTTATTTTTTCAAAATTGGGATTTTCCTCCGTAGGTACTTTGTATATCCTGCCCTAGCCTTAACATATTGTAAGCATTCAATGGTTTTCACAAACTTTTTATTTTTGATTAATACTAAGAATGAGTCAAAATGAATGATTGGATGGTTTTCACAACCTATTTTTTTTAATTAATAATAAGAGTTCACAGAATTTCAATGATGGATATACAATATTGTTTAACTGTTTCTTTCTTGGTAAACATGGAGTTGATTCTAATTGCCATTACCAGAGGAAGTTGTGACAAATGGCTTTTTACATGAGTCCTCGGGTACCCCTCCAGTTATTTCCTAAGGTGAGTTCCTGGAAGAGGAAGTCTGACATAGGAGGCCAGTTGATTTTTTGAAACAGTTGTCCCCCAGGAAAGGTTGGCTCTGTGTGCTGTGTTCAACAGTGGCAGCTTCAATTTTTAAATAAGAGAGGATCTTTACAAAGCTGCTTGTTTGAGAGATGTAAATATTTATAACCGAAATTCCTTTTTTTTTTTTAAGAGACTTTTGCTACAGGGTGCATGTGCTTACCAGAGAGAGAGAGAAAGATGGGGGTGCACACACATGTACCTGGTATGTTTCAAGCTGCTGGGTCTGGGACTCAAACTGTGGTTGGCTATATGGGAGTCCAGTGCTCTAGCTACCATGCCACCTGCTGTCCCCTGAAATTGCTTTTAAGATTGAGGTTGAGTAAAAATTTTTTCAAGTTTATTTACTTCTTCCATAAGTGAGAGAGATACAAAGAGAGAGAGCGAGAGAGAGAGAGACAGCACCCTGACAGGGTCTCAACATTGTGATCTGTCCTCAGCCAACCTGGGATCATGGTTGTGCATATACCTGGAGTACTCAGGGAGGTCTCTGGTCACAAAACTGGAACCCTTCCATGTGGGTCAGCCTCACAGAGTGTCACGTTTTACTGTGGAATCACCATCAGGCTCTTGAATACATTTGTATATGTCTCTTGTGTGTGTATATTTTCTCTCCTGTGATTGCCCAATTTTTTTCTAGAAGACAGAGTCTTGGAAAGAGTTTTTAACTGAAAAAAAAAAAAGATCAGTTGTTCAATGGTTAATCTTTCTTCCTTATAATAAGTTTTTCTTCCCTTTTTCCCTCACTTCCTTCCATTTTTGTTGGTTTTTTGCTTTTTTTTTTTTTTGCCATAGAACATGTGTACTTGCTGGAGAGAGACAAAGAAAGGGAGAGTGAGAAATGATCCTCCTGGTGGAGGGGGGTGGATGGCCATGCTGTAATCCCTTCTCCTCCATTCTCAGGATTTTGGGCAAGCACACACATGCACCTGGGTTGAGTTTCTTTTTCTTTTTCTTTTTTTTTTTTTTGGAGAGGTTTTTGCTATAGGGTGTGTGCTCACCAGAAAGAGAGAGACAGAGACAGAAAGTGAGAAATTACCCCCGCTGGGGGGATGGCCATGTCGCAATCCCTTCTCTTTCGTTCTCCTCTTGGGATCTTGGGCATGCATGCATACACGCAGCCAGACCTGAGTTTAAGCCACTAGGTCCAGGACTCAGACCATGGTTGACTACATGGGAGTCCAACTACATAGCCATTACGCCAACTGCTGGTCCCTCACCTGGGGTGATTTTCAAGCTGCCAAGACCGAGGCTCGAATAATGGCCAGCCATGTGGGAATCCAGTATCTTAGCCACAATTCCACCTGCTTGCTCCTTTTTTTTT
>NW_006205257.1:2874344-2875268 GCF_000334495.1 Tupaia belangeri chinensis
GGAGAGAGAGAAAGAGAGAGAGAGAGAGAGAAAGAGAGAGAGAGAGAGAGAGAACTCTCAACAGAATCCTCTTCCAACCACCCCCACTGTCAGATCATGGGCCCTAAAGTACCTGGTGTACTCAGGGAAGTATCCAGATGTGAATCTGGAACCTTCCCAGGTAGGTCAGCCTCATGGAGTGTCAGATTTTTACTGCTGTGCCAGCATCCAGCCCCTCTCTTCCTTCTGATAGGATTGAGAAGGAGGGTTGGATTTGAGTCAGGCCTTAAAGTGTCAGAGAATTTTAAAAAAATATTAATTTATTGAGGGAGAGAGAGGAGAGAAAGGAAGGAGGGAGGGAGATAAAGAGAGAGAGAGAGAGAGAGAGAGAGAAAGCGAGAGAGAGAGAGAGAGAGAAAGAGAAAACACACGTCCCCCCAAAGGGGGCATTGCAATCCACCCAGTCTCATCCAGCTGGGCCCATGGGCATGCATGCCCGACATGCTCAGAAAGGTCTCAGGAAGCAAACCCAGGACTTTTCCCATGTGGTCCAGTTGTGTTATCACTGTCTCCCCACTTGGCTCCAGGGTTTTGATATAGTTGAGTCCTACATTAATCCAACAGTCATCTGCTTACATGAGTCATGTGGAAAACCACAATATCTCTGTATATTTAAGGAAATAAGTTGAATGAGTGAGAGCAAATTTTTGGGGGGTCCTGATCTCTGATTAAAACAACATGTAAATAATTATAAGGACTTACAATCTATGGAAGGAAGCATGCTGACAAACCTTCCCAGAGAGGTTCTTCATTAAACAAAACACAGCTCAGCTTTGCTTTATCTTTGCTGGGTGATCAGCTTGGTTAGGAAGGCAGGGTGTTTGGAAAAATAACAAGGCTTGGAGGCAACTTCTAGTTTTTCACTGTTGCGTGCATGTGTATGCA
>NW_006205257.1:2881295-2892459 GCF_000334495.1 Tupaia belangeri chinensis
CAATATCTCTGTATATTTAAGGAAAAAAAGTTGATGGAGGGAGAGAAATTTTTGGGGGGGTCCTGATCTCTGATTAAAACAACATGTAAATAATTATAAGGACTTACAATCTATGGAAGGAAGCATGCTGACAAACCTTCCCAGAGAGGTTCTTCATTAAACAAAACACAGCTCAGCTTTGCTTTATCTTTGCTGGGTGATCAGCTTGGTTAGGAAGGCAGGGTGTTTGGAAAAATAACAAGGCTTGGAGGCAACTTCTAGTTTTTCACTGTTGCGTGCATGTGTATGCATGTGCATGTGCGTGTGAATTTGAGAATGTTCTGTCCCAGAGCCCAACCAGTGGGACAATTTATGGGGGTATTGAGGGCAGGTCTTTATCACTTCCAGTGTCCTCTTTTCTATGGTGACTTCCTTGTGTTTTTAGTGTGTACACACACGTGGGACTAGAATGTACTTCACTGGCTGGTTCTGAATTTGGGCTGACTCTGATTGGCTCTGTGGTAGGCTGCTAATGATCACTACCCTCATTTCAGATGGTGTTGGCAAGGCGATAATGCAATTAACATCTCCCTGTTTGATAGAGAATGAGGTGAAGACAAGCTGACTTCAGGAACCTGATGATCACTGATAATTAGGAGAAACTCTTGAGGGGAATAGATTGGGTTATTTTAACAACTGCACCCGAATGTATTTGTACAGAGTCCAAGGCAGATAAATGCCCACCAGTCCGGTCCCTTTGGGGTTAGGGTGGGTACAGACATTCTGTGCTTTATTTTTAGCAAACACATATAGCTAATGTGGCTAAAACCACTGGTGGTGTTTCAGGAAATTTATTTAAAATTCAATTTGTACATCGTGACTTTAAGCACTACTTTTGGGGAAGTGTGTTTTGCATTATGCCATATCAGTTTGGGATTATGGACTCCGAGGGAATATGTATAATTTTTATGCACTATGTTTATTGGCACATTTGTGTTAATAGCCAATAAGATGATATTGCCATCTTAATACCGTGCGAGTCTCTGTGACTCTGTGGCTAATGAGTGGGGCCTCTGAGTACCTGACTAAGGAGGAGGAGAAGGGGGTGAGATAGGCTCGAGGTGTGGGGAATGATGTTGGAAATACAGATATTGGCCTGGCAGGTTGTGTTCCTGTAACACGGAAGAGAGATCCTGTAATGCAGAGAGGGAATCTGGGTCTAATCAGGGCACGAAACCACCAAGGAGGTGTTGACATGCTTGGACAGCAAAGTGACCTGCCTTTGGAGAGAAAAAACAATCCCAAAGATACTTAGTTCTCAATTAAATAAAGCTATCTCCTTCTGATTTGCTTCTGCTCCCGGGAACCAGGGATCTTGCTTTTTGCAGTAAATTTATGACTGCTCCTGGACAGATAACAAGATGTCGGACAGCTGACCCTCCAGCTTTGCTCCAGCTCCTCACCGTGCTGGTTTTCTAAGACATACCTCTCTCATTGAATTATTCATGGAAATGACACCAAGACCCAGTGCAACATTAGGAGTGTGTCTGTGTATTCATATGTGCTGTAAATATGACATTAATACAAACCATGTTCATTGGATAATTAAGACAACAAAGAAGCCCCTCAAAAATAAAAATAAAAACAAACCAGGGAATAGGGCATTTTTCTGCTTCAAGAAATGCTTATCAGTGATTAGGTTTCTGTGTCTCCTTATAGACAGCCAATAGAGATTTGAGGCTGGGACTCAGCCGTAGAAGTTAACGCCTTTGTCAAAGGGTAAGAGCCTAAACACAACAGTTAAGCAGATAGTGGACATTGTAACCTACATAATCCAGGTCCTGTCGTGATCGCCTTTTGTACCAAGCTAGGCTGAGAAAATGTGAAGCAATATTGATAGGCAACTTTCTAGGGAATCTGGGGAAGGGGGAAGCTGGCGGGTGACTTGGCTTCAGAATCCCTCATTCCTAGGATGTCATGGCACCATCTTGGCTAGGACATAATCAATCCTTTGACTAACTTCATCAGAGGAGTTTAAGTCTTTTGCCCCTGGTTAATGAACTTAGGCAGGTATTACTTCCATGTTCTTGTCTTTCATCACCTACAACACAGGCCATGGCACATAGTAGGACCTCAGTAAAAAGTTGTAGCTTTGTTGACTGAATTCAGTGGCTTTGGCTCCATGGGTTGCGTTGCCTGTGGGTAAGAGGCTGCAGGAACCCCTCCTTGCAGACCCTGAAACCAGGAAATTACATGACCGCTCTCTCTCCCCTCAGGGATCCAAGGATAACTTCTCTTCCTCGGTCCCCCTCCCACAGCTCAAATCAAGATATATTCTATGTGCTGTTGTGTTTACTTTTGCAGAAGGTGAGCCTTCATCTCTGAGAATCTGCCTCTTAATAAAGGAGCCTTGAAGACCAAGCTGTTTCCTGCCAAAAAGAGGGGCAGGAGATGGTGATAATTCAGTAGACAGGTGTGGCTGTAGGCTGCTATTTTGTAAACCCACCTCCATCCCAAGATTATAAAAAGTTCATCTAATTTTCACCAGTGGTTTTTTTTTTTTTTTTTTGAAGGAGGAGGAGGAGGAGAAAACAGGGAGCTGGCCCGTGGCCCTTTGATTAAGGTACCTGGATCCCACACGGCCAACCATGAGGTTCAAATCCTGGCCCTTGTGGCTTGGAATACACACTGGGCACGTGTGCTTGTGTGCCCTGAATTGCAACAGGATAGAGGAATGGAGAAGGTATCGTAGTTTGACAGCGCCTCATTAGGGAGGGCTTTCTTCCTCTTGCTCTCTGTCTCTCTACTGAGCCCATGTGCCATCTGACAAATAAAAGGAAGAGACAGGATCACAGTGGGAAGTAAGGGATGTGACTGCAGAAGAGGGAAGGAAACAGATTCTCCCCTACAGTTCTCGGAAGGAACTTAGGGCTACCAGCACCTTCATTTCAGACTTCTGACCTCCAGACCTGCAAGATCATGAATGTGTGTGTGTGTGTTTTTTTTTTTTTTTTTTTTGATGGCTGTAATAAGTGTGGGTAAGATAGACATTTTATTTTTTCCGGAAGATCTGTCTATGGCGATGTCATTTTTGGTCCTGCTGGACGGTGATGTTCACAGCTCCCACTGGTCAGTCACCTCCTTCCCTGTGGCCGACAAGAAGCTGAGATTCGTTAAATAAAATGTATAGGAGGCCATCGATTTAAACTGAGCTCTTTCACTAGATCCCAACAGACCAAGCCAAATGGAGTCACTTGTGTTGAAGTCCCACACCCTCAAGCCGAAACTAAGTTGTTTATCTGACCTTTTGAAAAATCAGGAGAGAGATAATAGTCAAATCCCCAAATAGGCCAGTTTTTGCTGGAGTGATAAGGAAGTCCCCTCTGCTTTAACCTTTACAAGGAAAGTAACTTTGAAGTGACCAATCTGCTTTTAGTTCCTTGTTTCTGCTTTCTTTAGCCTTTTCTTCTATAAACACTGCCTGCGTTGCAGACAGGAGTTCTCTGAACCTCTTCTGGTCTCTGAGTGCTGCCTGATTTGTGAATCATTCTTTGTTCAAATAAACTCTGTTAAATTATTTTTTCCTAAAGGTTTTCTTTTACCAGCTTCAAGAAAGCAATCCTGGGCCAGCAGGTGGCATGATAGTTAAGACAGCTGTTTCCCATATAGCCAATTGCATGGTTCGAATCCTGGACCTGGCAGCTTGAAAAACATACCAGGAATGTGTGCCTAAAAATCCCCAAAGGAGAAATGGAGGAGAAGGGATTGCGGAGTGACCATTCCCTGTGTGTGTGGGTGGGTGGGTTCTTTCTCACTTTCCTTCTCTCTCTGTCTCTCTCTGGTGAGACTATGTCCCTATGGCAAGTTGGAAAGAAAGAGAACGAGAGAAAGAAGAAAAAGGAAGAGAAGGAAAAGAAAGAAAGAAGGAAGAAAGAAAGAAAGAAAAAGAAAGAGAATTCCAGTTACAAAATGTGGCTTGGAGCTGGTGAGGTCTGGGTTTAAGTAGAAGTTCTACTACCAACCAGCTATGCTGCTCTGACGGCTTATCTAACCTCTCTGGGCCTCCTCATCTGGGAAATGCGGGTAACACTCCTCCCTTGGCTGGGGAACTTGCATGAGATCATAGGCACAGAGTGAGCACCCTGATCCCTGCCCACCAGAAGCTCTCCGTGAACACGGGGTGCTGCCGTGATTACAGACCCTTCGTACTCTCGCTCACTCAGCTGAGGGACCAATGTGGTCTAGGGTACCTATGTTGCCATCACCGTCACCTCATGACCTGTCCTCATTACCTCTTACATCCCCCAGCTTGGCTCCCCTTGTCTACTGCTGATGTCAATCACCTGACATCCTTAGGAGAACATAAATGGAGAGGTCACTCCTGTTTCTTTCTCCTTCCCCATCCTTTGTTTCTGGTCCTCGTGGAGATACTGGGTAGGGACTCAAGGCTGGGTTGAGAGTCAGGCTCTCCCCACTCACTATCCCAGCCTCCCTCCCTGCAGCTTTAGGACCTGCTGCTGCTACACAGTGTGGGCTCAGATGCCATCGACCAACCCACTTGCCACCTGCATGTGCCATCTCAGTGCACCTGCTCCTTTCACCAGAATGGCGTTGCCGTCTTCTGTGTCAGTTAAATCCAGGTCTCATAATGCTGCCTGCTCCGAGCAGCCTTCTTCACCTGCCTCCCCTGTCTTCTCACACTTACTGTCTGCTTCTTCTGCCTTTGTTCTACTGTTGGCCTTTGCTGGCTTTACGTAAGGTTTTTCTAGGTGGGGCCGAGCACTCCTTATACCTGAGCGCAGTGCCTGAAATGGGTGCATTGGCTGTAATAACAATAGTAACAATAACTATCATTTTTGAAGGCCTGATGGTATAGCAAAGTCAAGATTCCAACCTGGGAGCGGCTCCTTCAGAGCCTGACTGCCATAGAGTCACTGACATGGTGGCCGAAGTGACTGCCAGCTTCTTCCAGCCATCCACTCACTACCCAGCTCGTGTCCAGGCACTGCGTCAGCCCTCTTAGGTGAAACAGCCATTTTTGTTCCCATTATATAGATGAGACATACAGGCCGCGGCATAAAGGGTGGATGAAAAAGCAGAGGGAAGAGCCAGGGTGGGAAGGGAGGAGTTGAGAGTAAAGATGGGAGTTGTGACTCTCATCCCTCCCTGCAAATCTAACTTTTCACGAGCAATTAGGCAGGAATGACATCATGTCTTCCACTCGCCTCTCCCAGGTCTTTCTCTGCCCCGTCTGGCATCTCCCGATGGTGCTCCGGGCTGAAGCTCTGATAGCCAGAAGGAAACGCCAGCAGCCCCCTTTCTCTTCCCCACGGGCAGCCTTACTTTTGTAGATACTCCAAATTTCCCCCTTTTAAAAAATCTCCAATTTAATAACTGTACTTAGGTGTTTTTTTAGACCTCATAGTGTTTGCAACAACCGTTATAGCTCTATTATGATAATACAAGAAAGTTACATTATGAAATAAATGCATTTTAAGGTTTTTCCCTGGCAACATAATGTAAGGATCATTCTGCATGTTGGTACTAAAGAATCAAAAACAGTTTAGTGAGTGGATGTGAACACTGTTTCTTGTCATCCAGCTAATGGATCTACTGTAGTATTTGTGTTCCTCCCAGCCCTGCTGCCGTACATCAATGAAAAATTATGTTTTTTTCCTCCGTGCTACAACACCCGTCATCTTTATAGTCAACGCATTCCCCTTCAAGTCGTGCGGTGTAAAATGCCTACCATTTCTCGGCCCCTTTCCCTCCCCGTCATTTACCTGGTTCTCAGCAATCGAGGGTCAGTGCTTCCTCTTATTAATGGGCTGTGTAATAGAAATCAGCCCGCCCGTGTTACTCATGTGGAAGCCCGAGCAAACAGCGGCTGTTAGTGTGCAAAGGGCAGACAGGAAGCCTGGCTTTATTTTTTTAACCCTCTTTGTTTACTGGATCTCTGCAGTCAATCACAACCCCTCTTTGCATTTAAAGCAAGCCTGCCTGCCTCCTGCAAACAGCCAAGAGCGGAAGATGCACTAGCAGTTGAGACTGGGGGAGCTGGGACGCTGGTTTCATTGTAGAGACTGGTCCTGGTTCTCTATACATTTTACTCCCCCAGACAGCAAAGTTTTACTGACCTGAAAAGGCCAAGAAGAGCATCATTCGAAAGAGAATTATGTCTGTAGAGTCATGCGATTTTAGGGCTAGTAGGAGGTGGGGCTTGTCACGTCCAAGTATTACCCAGGGATGCTTTAGGTCTTTCTTATCATGCCTCAATCTGTAGCCAACATCTAGCCTAGAATGGCAAACCAGACACCTGCAGGGCCCAGGCAGAATGGGCTAGCCACTGCTACCCTGCCCCAGCTGACATGGGGATGTGACCCTGACCTCTGTTATTTACACAGAAGTGACAATATAGACTTTTTTATTTATTTATTTTTATTTATTTGTTTTTTAGAGAGATTTTTGCTATAAGCTGCATGTGCTTGTGGGAGAGAGAGAAAGCGAGAAATCACCCCTCAGGGGGATGGCCATGCTGCAACCCCTTCTCCTCCATTTTCCTCTCGGGATCTTGGACATGTACGCACACATGCCCTGCATGAGTTTAAGCTGCTGGGTCTGGGACTTGAGCTGCGGTTGACTATGTGGGAGTCCAGCGATGTAACCATTACACCATCTGCTGATCCCGATAGTATAGACTTTAACAAAACCTAAAACCTTCTGATATTTAGATATTGGGTAATTAAAGTGAAAAATTAATTGGTGTGTACCAAATCAAGCTAGGTCACAGACAGACTGTTGCTTTCCGTCTGTCCCCCTATCCCCCCTCTCCTACATCCCTGGTTTACTGTGTGTGACTTTAGGCATGGCCTCAGGGAAGGTGATGGGTGAAATGGTTTGAATGCCATCTCTTCTGTCCCTGATGAATGGGCTCATGGGCCTCGGAGCAGTCCGGAAGTGGGCAATGTGAAACTTCCCAGTTGCCAAGGGGTGGCTCCCATTCTCACGACAGCAGTGCCACCTGGAAGGACTTACGTAAGTGCACTCCTATGCCTCCATCCGGAATCCAGCTCCATGCAAATACTCCACCAAACAGTGGCTTTCCAGCCCCTGGTTTTGCTGGGAGCTCAGGGGGATATCAGAGGCTGTGTGAGCACTAGGTGAAGGTTCAGAAAGGAAGATTTGGATGAATCTCACCCATCGTTTACTAAGAGATGCTGCGATTGTGGGGCCTGTAGTTTGGCTTTTTTTGTCCTTGCTTGACTATCCGTATGGCTCTCCTTCCACAAACCATCCCGAGACCCTCAAAGGCAGGAGGCAGGGTCTGCTTTCCTGTTTCTTCCTGCTCAGTGCTTTGTCTAGGCTCTGCACCAGCAGATATTCGATGGACAGTGGGGCTTTCCTGGGGAGGTATGTGCTGATGAGCTGCTGGCATTAGACAGTAAGAGAGCGGGTGGAAGAGATCAGGCCTCTCTGAGCAAGCAGGCTGAGCGATCTGGCAGCGCCTTCCCAAGGCAGAGGTCATGTGTGTCCATGCAAAGGAGGTCAGGATGGAGACCCTGGCATTCAGGTCCTGAGAAGAGCCCACTGAGTGACCATGCCATATGATGTAAGGAGCTGCAGGCAGCAAACAACCTATTTTCAAAGCAATGTCCTCTGACCTGCCGCAGGATGACTGCGGTGTGCTGGCATAGTGGTTCCTGGGCTCTCCAGAGTCATTTCAAGGCCACTTGGGTGTCACAAAGTCAGTTTCTGCTGCTGTGTCAGCGTTCTTGATATTGACCTAGATGAGACCTGTGTGCACTGGGATTGAGGCTGGGAGTGTTGGGGTGCTGGGCCTCTGCAGGACAATGGCTACTGCCCAAAAGCATATGGGGACGCTGGGAGGATGAGGCTGGGCATGCGTGGGCAGTGGCTGCTGCAGGGCACAACAGTCATCTGGGTAGATGGGAAACCTGATGCTGAGCTCACACTGTGCTTCCTCCCAAGCTGCTCATGTCCCAGCAAAGTCCTGATGGAGTCCCAGAGCTAGTGACCGTTCCACTTCCAGGGCTTCTGTTTCCAAAGGCGGTGTCAGTGGCTGTTCAGCTGGGGTGTGCCGATTGGCTTTCTGGGTTCTGTGCGGGTGTCAGCCTTCAGTGGCTGATGACTGCATGGGGACCTGGCCTAATGGTTTTCTCTGGAACACTGAGCGGCACTGCTGTGGGTTGGCTTTCCCATTACCGGCTCCCAGCGCAATCAGGATGGACTCGCCGAGTAGGTCTTCACACAGAGCCGTGGTGCTCTGAGTACCAGGTAGGGCACTGGATGATATTGCTCTGGGACCTGGTGTTCATGTCCGGGCTTTCCCACCCATGCTTCCTTGGAACTCAGTGGGATTCCTTGGAAATGGCCAGCATCCTTCTCCCCACACACCTTTCTCTGCTTCCGCCTGTACACGACACCTCTCTTGTGAGGTCCCCTCCCTGTCTCCCAACTCACCTCCACTCCAGCACATTCTTGGAGCTTTGTGGATCTGCCAAGATGGGGCAGGAGTCAGTGAGGCAGGGCTCGTCCTGGCATTCCTCTCTGCTCAGGGACACTGTCTTTCTACCTGCGTGGTGGCAGTAGAGAGGGCAGGGGAAGGACTGCTCCCATGGAACGGTCCTTTGCTGAGAACAGTGGCACTGTGGAGGGGGTACCAACCTTGGGTCATGGCAGCGTTTGCCAATAGGAACTCAGAGGGACACAACCCTGCCTCCAAACCATGCCTATCGCACCGGTGAGCACGGGAAGGAGACATTTGCAAAGGTTTGGGAGTCTCACCCGACATTCTGCAAATTCCCCAAAAACAGTGCTGCTGAGCGTGGGTCTTTTAGTTTGGTTTCTTGTCCTTGCTTGACTCTGTACTGTTACAGCCCACGAGAGCTGTGCCCTCCTTAAGCACCCTCAAGGACAGGAAGCAAGACTTCAGCTCAGTGTGTTTTCACATGTGTCTCTGGTTTCCGTCGTCCTTTCTCTTTCATCCAACTGCCTGCTCGCCCTCATCATCCACACTTGTCACCCTTAGTGGGAAACAGAAGCAGCTGCTGCTCTTCCTTCCCTGGCAGTACAGACATGTGAGTGGCCCTGGAGGAGGACCCCATGTCCAGGTGATGCTGTAGGGAGCCCCAGGGCAGGAGTGAAAGAGAACAGCCCCACACCTGGGTTCATCTCCTTGGGCCCTGCACGAGTGGAGATTTGCCACCTGTCCTTAGAGAACTGCATGTCGCATGCCTGGCTGGCCCAGTCTGACCCTTTGGTCTGTGCTCTTCCAGACTGAAAATGTCTCTCGCTCTCCCCCAGAGACCCTGCTCAGCTGAGCGAGGCCTCAGTAAGAACCACTCGTGTCTCTGCTTCATCTTCTGGATGTGGGACAAGCCGCCGTTTTTGGAAAGCTTGAGCTGAGCTGAAAGCTCTATCCTTGGTGGTTTCTCTGTGAAGGACTCCTCCAAGCTGAGGAGGAAACCTCCAAAAGGGGAAGGTCTCGCTGTTCTAATATGGGGGCTCACAGGGCCCCCTTCAGCCCCACATTGATAATCCAGGTAACCCTGCCAGAGGCTCTTCCAAGGAGGACAGGACTTTGGGTCACTCAAGTATGGTGTAAGCTCACCTGCACTCACTGATTAGCTGGTCCAGGGTGGTGCTTTGGTCCCACCACGGCCTTGAGATTTCCTGGAAGTGACATCGGGATGTTTGTCCTGGGAAGCTGGGAGTCTGGGTTCTGGCTCCTACCAGAGAGCAAGTTTTTTTCCCTTTCAGGAGGTCTGTTGTTTGAGGGTTGACTCCGATGGCCCAAGGCAAATTCTTTCATCTTCCTTGGATGTCAGTGTCTTTTTGTCTTCATCATGATGAGAAAGATCTCTGGTACTGTGGGTAGAGGAGAAAGAGATACTTTTGTGCTTTGGAGAGTAAGATGAAACTCACAGTGCTGTCCATCATCAGGCTGCCATTACTGTGGGCTCGTGATCATGGGACTGATGTAGTCCTGAGTTCTCATCCCATGTGGTTCAGATCCATCTCTCTATCCACTGACTTACCCACTCACCTGCCCTCCACTCATCTATTCAGCCATCCACCTATCTACCACTGTTTTTTGTTTGTTTTGTTCTGTTTTTTTAGAGAGAGACTTTTGCTACAGGCATGTGCTCTTACCAGAGAGACAGAGAGATGGAAAGCGAGAAATTACCCCCTGGAGGCATGGCCACACCACAATCCCTTCTCCTCTTGGGATCTTGGTATTGCATGCACGTGCATCCGGCATGAGTTTTAAGCCACAGGATCCAGGACTCGAACCATGGTTGACTGCATGGGAGTCCAACAACATAACCATTACTCCATCTACTGGCCCCTCTATCCATTGTTAATAGTATTAACCACTATGTAGGGCTGTGAAGATGACTGTAATCATGTCTCTGCCCTCAGAGATGGGGGCTCACAATGATGTGCTTATTTTACCTGGTTCCCTACTCAGATTCTGAGTCTTGTAGGATGGAGGAGAGACATCAAGTTTCCCAGCTTTTAAAGCCCAGGCAAGCATGGTGAGTGCTCAGAGGAGAGACAGAGATCAATATTGGCTGGAGGGTTGAAGGCTTTAAGAGGTAACATTTGAACTGACTCTTGACACCTGCTTGATGATGTGAACATAGTGATGGTGAGTCAGGAGTATGTATGTGTGTGTGTGTTTTCTGTTCAGTAGAAGGTCCAGAGATGGGGATTTGTGGATGTCTCTCCTCAGGGTCTGCTTTTAGGGGAAGAGGCTAGGTTTTCTATTTTTTAATTTTTTTTTTTACTTTTTTTTTTTTTTGGAGAGATTTTTGCTATAGGGCGCGTGCGCTCGCCAGACAGACAGAGAGAGACAGAGACAGAAAGTGAGAAATCACCCCCTGGGGGGATGGTCACGCCACAATCCCTTCTCCTCCATTCTCCTCTCGGGATCTTGGGCACACACGCACACGCGCCCGGCGTGAGTTTTAAGCCACCGGGTCCAGGACGCGAACCACGATCGACTACGTGGGAGTCCAGTGACATAGCCATTACACTAACTGCTGGTTCCCGGGAAGAAGCTAGGTTTTGACTCGCTCTTTTCTCCAGCAGCGCCTAGCCTTCTTCTTCTTCTTTTTTTTTTTTTTTTAGACACAAGTTTTGTTTTTTTTTAAACCCCTAC
>NW_006205257.1:2892648-2904954 GCF_000334495.1 Tupaia belangeri chinensis
ATACGCACATTGATTCTCTTGGCAAGAATCTCGCCCTTAACTTGTTTGTTCACAACAACGCCAACAGCATGCTGGGTAACATTGTAGACTCTTCCAGTTGTGCCATGGTAACATTTGTGGGGCATTCCTTTTTGAACAGGACCCATTCCCTTAATGTCTACAATATCACCTTTCTTGTGGATTCGCGTATATGTCGCCAAAGGAACCACTCCATGTTTTCTAAAAGGCCTAGAGAACATATATCGGGTGCCTCTCATCTTTCCCTTCGTGTTCGTCATTTTGGTTAATTACTGGAAGATGGCGGTTCTGGCCAAAAGGACGCGCCTAGCCTTCTTTAGTCTGTCTACTAGTGTTGTCTTCAGACACATCCCTCCCCAGAGTGAATCTGCATTTGTAAAACCCAAACAGACTTTGTGAGAGAAGGCCCCGCACGAGGGTGATTTAAACACAGCCACAAAGGTACTGTCAGGGGGATTGCCATCTCTGTCCAGCCCGTGGGGGGGACCCAGCAAGATGCCTACAGCCATTAGCATGTCCATTTCCATAGTTTTTTTTTTTTTTTTTTGAGAGGTGTTTGCTATAGGGCACGTGCGCTCGCCAGAGAGACAGAGACAGAGAGACAGAAAGCGAGAAATCACCCCCCAGGGGGGATGGCTATGCCGCAATCCCTTCTCCTCCATTCTCCTCTCAGGATCTTGGGCACGCACACACATGCGCCCGGCGTGTTTAACCCTCCGGGTCCGGGACTAAAACCGCGATCAACTACATGGGAGTCTAGTGACATAGCCATTACGTTAACTGTTGGTCCCCATTTCCATAGGTTTTGAAAGTGCAGGAACATCCACCAGCAAGGGCCTTGTGGAGGCTGGGAAGAGAGAGAGAACCAGAGGGCCTGTTGGAGGATCAGAGGGCTGACCTTCTGGGCCCACCTTTCCCAAGCAATCTTTTGGGTTAGCTGGGAAACTTTGCCCAACTTAATGAGAGCAGCAAACAAAGTTGTGGGGCTGAGTGATTGGTATGCATTGTTTTGTTTCTTTCATTAATTCCTGCTGCCATTCGGGATGCAGGGATGAACAATAGCAGGGGCCTGTACAGATCAATACCAGATTGCTGATAGTGCCTATCTGTTCTTGGAGCAGATTATTTGATAAATGGCATGGTCCATACATTTTGACAGGTGTTCGCCATACAGCCCGCACCAAACTGGCTTCGTGGAGCTCCATCACAGGGAGCCAAGAGAGCAGAGAGAATGTTTCCTTTTGGTACATTCCCATGTAGAAATGGTAGCTTTTAAACTATTGATAATGAATTTCTAAAAAGAGATGGGGGAAGGGGGGGAAGATGGGAGAGATCTGGTTTTAACTTCTCCCATGGCTTGGGTGTTTAGTTGGATCCTGGCTTATATCTAGACTCTATCAAGGGAGAGCATGAGGTTTTCACTTGGAAGGCAGGGCAATTGCCAATGGGGTGGAAGGCAAAAAGTTATTTGTCCCTGGGGCTGTCAATGGACTCTTAAGAAACTTGATTATTGGGACCAGCAGATGGTATACTGGTTATGCTGCTGGACTCTCACAGGGCCGACCACTGTTCAAGTCCTGCACCTGGTGGCTTGAGACTCTTGCCAGGCACATACATGTGCATGCCCAAGACCCCAGGGGGAGAGTGGAGGGGAAGGGATTGTGGCCTGGCTAGTTCCCCCTGGTGGGTGGGGGGGATGATTTCTTACTTTCCCTCTCACTGTTTCTGTCTCTCTCTCCAGTGAGCACATGTGCCCTAAAGGCAAAAACCTCTAAAAGAAAACAAGAAAAGGAAATTTGATTATTAAAGCCAAGGGGGAGGCCGAGGAAACCAGAGGCTACAGAGGATGATACCAGCTCTGGATGAGATGAGTGAGATGAGCGAGGGGCCACCAGGGCAGGAGTGCTTGATTGGAACTCCCAGGGCCTCCACCTGCATGCATGAGGCTTGAATTCCCAAGTGAGCTGCACTGATACTGTCTTGGCCAGTGACATCCTCCTTCCATTTCTACTCTCTCTATCACCTGGTCTCCTTATTTCTCTGCAGGTGGGCACAAGTTTTGCTTCAGTACCAGTAGGCACTATGCTCTGCAATTCCATTAGCCTTTGAGGTTTACATGTGTGAGAAGTTTAGGTTGCTTCCTGGCCCCACTGTTCATTCTGTTCACCATGGTATCTAAAACCTTATGTAGGGTCAGCCACTCAGGGTGTCACTTCAGTTTTGGAAATGAGTAGAAGTACCAAAAGGGTCCCCTGGATTAACAAGCAGGTGGCAGGTGATGACCTTAAAGGGCAGATTTGCTCCTCACTTCTCACACCCATGCCTTAGTCCTGTGGGGGTGACGGGGCCCTCTAAGCAGTCTTGGAGAATGCTGTGCATTGTGTATTGGGGGTATTATGGAGAACCAAGCAGTTTTTTGGTGTTACAAAGTTTGAGCCTTCTGGCTTTCCTATGAAGTGGACTTAGCGTTCTCTCTGCCCCATTTTTGTTTGTTTGTTTGTTTGTTTTTTTAATGCTAGAGGGTGGATGAGTTTACCAGAGAACGTCGGAGACATAGGAAGAGAGGGAGAAAGCACTCCCCAATGGGGCTCAGTCGCACTGCCATCTCTTCTCCATTTCTCTATCCTGTCAGGATTGGGGACATGCACACACATGTGCCTGGCATGTTTTTCAAACTGTTGGGACTGGGATTGAACCCCAGTTGGCCATGTAGGATCTAGTTCTCTTAATCACTAGGCTACACATCTCCCCCCAACCCCCAACGGCCCTGTTGAACAGAAGGGAAATTAAGGTTTCCGAAGTGGAGTGACTGTGGTATGGACACCACAATGAGACTTGGTGAGCTTGTCATCGGTCATCCAACCTGGCGTGAATCCAGTGGCCCATAAATGGCAGGCAGGGTGTCAGGATGGAGTTTCCTTTTGAACCTTCTTCGCTGCTCTGAAGCCCAGCTCCATCATATCAAAGGGGGACTCCATAGACCCTGGTGGCTCTGTCCTTCCCGGGATGTAGAATCCTTTCCCGAGAACGTATTGCTGAACGAGAGGCAATTACACGGGGGATGGCGACCCTCCTCTCACAAAGAATGTTGGGGAGGCTGGGGCTGTGATATATGGAATGTCAGACATTATATTTTAGACTTTGCTTTTAAAAATCTCTCGCAACCTCCTAAGGAATGATTTGACATCCTTAAGTTCAACACCGGGCACAAATAAAGCGTATGGCAAAATTAACATAAATCATTAGCATAAATCATGCAGGGTTATTGATAGCCGTATGCAGGCATGTATCACAATCCTGGCCAGGGACTCGGGTTGGGCGATATTTCTTCCAGCTGTCTCGGCCAGCTTCGACACATATGGCAGCGGCGTAGGCTTTTCTTTTCTCATTTCCCTCCTCAGCTTGAGCTGTCAGAGACACCCTCTTGTTCTCTTCCCTTCTCCTCACACTGGGTTGCTAACTTCATTGCCTCTTTCTCCTTTTCCCCTCTCTCAGTTTTAGAAAGCAGATTTCTAGTCTGGATCTGAATCCATCCAGGTCTGTGGCTGTAACCTACCATGTGACTAGTGGGAACAAAATAGCTGGGTGACAATTAGCGATGGGTGGCCCACACGGATCCGTTTCCATTTGGTAGCCTTCACGTTTACTGACACATTCATCTCAGAAGCTGAGAAGCTGTCCCCCACCCCCATCCCATGTAGATGCCAGTGTGTCCTTAATTCACCATGAAGTAATGTGCTTTTGCACCTGCCCGAGATGCCAAGGTGAATATTATGAAAATAGGATAAAGCCAGGAACAGGAGTTTATTGTCATTAACAACATTTTCTTTTTTGGGAGAGATTTTTTTGCTATAGGGTGCGTGTGCTTGCCAGAAAGACAGAGGGAGACAGAGACACAGAAAGTGAAAAATCACCCCCCGGGGAGGGGGGATGTCCACCCAGCAATCTCTTCTCCCCCACTCTCCTCTTGGGATCTTGGGCACGCACGCACATACACCCAGTGTGAGTTTAAACCATCGGGTCCGAGACTCAAACCGCGGTTGACTATGTGGGAGTTTAGTGACATAGCCCTTGTGCTAACTGCTGGTCCCCATTAACAGCATTTTGAAGGTGGGTATTTTATATGCAAAGCAGATTTTACATTTGTTGAGAACCGAGGAGAAGACCTATAGATCGCTCTAACCACAAGATACTATAGTTGGGCTACATTAATGAGAGTATGGTGTAAAGAACAAGGGAGGGGATGAGAGCTCTCTACTGCCATGCTGACTAGACTACACTGGAGAGTATGTAATCAATACATATTAGGACAGGGTTAGGTACATGGGACCAAGGCTATGTGAAGAATGAATAAAGAACATTTAACCCAGACATAGGAATCCCCAAGGAGGCTATGATTTCTGGCTTTCTGGATTTGAAGAGTCCCCAGGGGAAACAAGGGTCATGTTCTGAGCATCCCCAGATATGTGGATACATGCCCAGAAAAAGGAAAAACTTGAGACTTTCAGCACTGACCGAAGATGGCATCACCCCTGAGGAAGGTGGGGAGTGAGTTCCCCATCACCAGAAGTATTCAACACAGACTACGTGGCTGCATGTAGGAGAGGTCAGGGAGGAAACTACACATTCAATTAGGGGTCAGAGTAGATGATAGTTAAGGTCTTTTCCATCCATACAAAACTTCGAATCCTTTTCTACATGGATGCTGGTGTGTTCTTAACCCACCACAGGGTAATGTGCATTTTCACCAGCTGGAGATCCTGGAGATGGGGAATTTGAATCTGAATATGGAAGAGAGAGCAGAAAAGTGCAGCCTTCCTAAATCTCTTTCTTGTCACCCTCTTTCTGAGGGTGCACCTTCAGCTCAGGATATTGGACTTCTCTGTGATATTTTGCTTTTTCTCTGTTTTATAAGCCTTCAGTGTCTTAAGGCTATAGCAGCTGTATGCCATGGGGTCAAATTCAGAGGCAGCGATGCAATTCCTGTATGTATGGAGACTTTGGGAAGGGGGTGTTTTCTTTTTTTTTTTCCTCATATGCTCCCCATAGAATTCCTGAGAAGCTAGTGAGTCAGCCTGGTTGGGAGGAGTCAGTCAATTAGGGACAGTCTTGGTCAGTTCAAGGCAAGGCTGATTTCCAAGTATCGAAGACTGGGATGACCTGGATTTGATAAATATAAAAAGGGGTCACTCACAAACAATGGGTCTAGGAGTGCATGTTGGAGTTGGGAGGTGGTTCTGGATACCCATCTGCTCTCAGGAAGCTGTGGCTCCCTGTTCTTGATATGAACACAGCTGCCTTTCTTTGCTGTTGTTCTCAGTGCTTGGCCAGCACTTGCTTTGAGTCCAGTGACCTGTTCAGATCTCTGTCCTATCTAGAACAGGAAAGACTGCAGGTCATGAAAACTGCCCACCTCTTGCTTGATTATAAACAAAGTTTCAAATCAATTTTTTGCTTCAGGAGAGGTTTGATCCAGAAGACTAAAGGAGGTCACCAAGGGCCCTACTGCTTTTGGTCTCATCATCAGCTTCTTCCCCAATAGCTCTAAGCCCTCTTTTCAAGAATGCACCTGTTTCTAGTAGTTGCAATCTTTGTATCTGCATACAACTCTCAACTGCTTGGGGAGAGCTGGATCATTAATTCCTGTGGTCAGGGTTGACTGACGGCAATTAGTGTGTCCAGCCTTGTTTCTGCAAGTGCAGTCAACCCCACCCAAACTTCCTAACAGAATAGAGGGAGAGAACCTCCACCAAAGAAAGTCAGAACATTGTTTGACTAAGAAAGAGGTGGTGACTGTAGGATGGAAAAACTGAACCATGCCCACTTCAATCAAGTGGCGGGTTGTTGGAAAATGTTTCCCCATTAGGAACTCTCTTATTTCAAGCTTCCTCATGGATCTTGGCCGTTTATTTTTCCCCTGCTATCTTTCATCCAAACCTTGCACTCCTCTGAGTTCCCTAGGAGGAAAGAAGGGGGATGAACACAGTTGAGAAAGAGCCATTCTCTTGATGCACATCTGGTGTTGGCCACCATTTTGGGAGCACAGGAGGAGCCAAAGCTCCCCCCTCTCATTGGTGATACATCCACATGCCGCTCCTTTGGAATGGGACTTGCTCAGCATGAGACCAGCAATGCTTTCATCAGATACCCACAAAGAGCTTGCAGACTTGCAGAGTGGGGTTAACAGGTCAGTGAGCTTTCTTCATCTTGATCATGCGAGTGTTTGCACAGAAGCTTGGTCTACCTCTTCTAGAAGTGTCTCCTTCTCCCCACTGCGCATGGTCAATCATGCAGGACATGGTAATGACTTGGAGTGGCATCATCGACAGGCATGAATAGGTCCCTTAATTTCATGGTTTAAAAATACGTTAGTTGACCTCACTATAATTCCTATATTTTAGTCATTTGCGTGCCATGACTCAGTGCTCATTCATTAAATATAGTGCTTTTCAAGTGAAGAAACAAAGATGAAAATTTCTCTTAATGATGACAAGTGATATAATTTAGTTTTATTTCTGTCATATCACGGTGCCCACGAGCCTGGCTGTGCCTAAGAATCTGTTTGTGGCATCACTGTTAGCTCCTCTTAGCAAAGAGCTCAACTGGACATGTCATCTAGTCAAATCCGATCACATAGGTTTGAGCTGTCCCCACCTTGGTGCTTGATCCTGCTTGGTTTTTGCTGCATGACTTCATCAAAGGATCATCTTACTGAAGATATACCTGCTTTGAGGTGGGAGATGCAATGTACAACGGGGGTGGGGGGCAGGATTGCGGCAGATGTATGGACTTCAGAATCTTGTGTTGACCGGCCATGAGGGAGCTGGATGGAGGGACTGGAGCTGAGCCTAAGCATAGGGGATGACTTCTTTTTTAGTCACTCCTCTTCCTGGCCTTGTTTCATCATATACTCTCCTTACTTTTTTTGTTTTTTCTTAATTGCCAGAGAATACATGGTCACCAGAGAGAGATGGGGAGGGGTGGAAGTGCCCCCCCATTGTGGCATGGTCATACAGCAATCCTTTTTTCTCTGTTTCTCCATCCTGTCAAGATTTGGGGCACACACATATACACACCCAATGTATTTTTCAATCTGCCAGGGCTGGGATTCGAACTGTAGTTGGCCATTTGAGCTCTGGCTCCCTTAACTACCAGGCTGTGGGCTCGCCTCCCAGACTAATTTAATAACACATGGCACAGTCCAGGATACAGAGATTTGTGCTGGGTTTTCGGTGGGAACCCTCTGAAAGGCACTGGAAAGCCCCCCTGTTTTTTGCAATACTCTGAAAATGGAGGTCCATGTTGAAATCTGGAAAATAACCTTGTCTACCGAACAACTCTTCCCAAGTTTAGAGTAGTTATCCAAACAACTCCTCCCAAGTTTTGATTTCAGAGACACCCTGTTGTAACCCGTCTTATTCCCAAGACTTGCTCCACTAAGCCCCAATTACCTCCTTTTGTTAATTTCTTCTTTTGTGTGTGTGTGTGTGTGTGTGTGTGTGTGTGTGTGTGTGGTTGTGGTTCAATGCTACTTTAATGTGGATGGTTTATTCTATGTTCATCTAAAGGGACAGGAAAACCATTACACGTTATTGGCACCAAATGCTTGCTAGAGGGTGGGAGGAGTTGGAATCTGCGCATTTCATATTAAAGCTCTGAGAAGGTTTTAATTTTTAATGGACATGTTTTAAAGATAATCACCTTTTACATTTACCTCCCTACCAATAAGGTCAAATGACACACAGCCTTGGATCTGCAAAGGGCTCTGGGTTATAATCCTTGAGGCACTAGTGGCAGTGAACATTGATTATTATTTAACTTCAAAACAGATCCTGCGCCTCTGTGCACAAGTACTAGACAGTGTCTTCCCAGAGCTCTGAGAGGACAGTTAAACCTGACCCTCTTTGGGATGCCTGTTCCTGGGATTCTAAACAGGGTTCTGGGGCAATTGTGAAATGAAGCAGATGTAAACAGCCTGGGGTAGACCTGCCAGAGGTCGCTTTGCATCCAGGCTTTTTTTTTTTTTGATCTAAGTTCTTGCTCAGTGGGTCTGTTTTTCTATCTGTAAAATGGTTATGCGGTCTTTGCATCCCTCCTAGTCCCAATAATCTTCAGTATTTTTTCTTTAAGTGCATTTATTTATTTCTTCCATGAGAGAGGGAGAGAGAGACAGAGGCAGAGACAGAAAGAGATAGGCACCCCAACAGAGTCATCACACTGCAAACCATTCCCCAGTTCAGCCCGCCTCCATCACAAGCATGCACATGCTTTCTCTGTGCACGGGGAGGCCCTGGGACACAAACCCAGTACTTTCCCATGTGAGTCCGATTGTATTGCTGGGGCGCCACCATTTGGTTCTACTTTTTCAATTTGACCGTGTTTGGGAATAGCCAGTCAGTGTCTCTGGACTGTGAGTCTAGGCTATAAGCCTTGTGAGGTGGAATGGGACATGGGAAAGAGAAAGAGCCTTCACCTCTGCCTTCATGAAGCTTCTGCTGGGTGGTAAATGTGGCAAGAGCCATCTTAGTCAGTGCAAATGGAGCCCGGTGAGACTCACATAGCCCAGCTTGGCAGGAGCAGAGAGATGTGACCTGGACCCTTATCAGTGCTAGAAACTAAGGCAAAGGCATCAAGGCATGTTATGTCCACATGAAGATGGCCCAAGCCAGAGGGAGATGGAGCGGGGTTCTTTGGGTAGCCTACAGTTTCTGTCTGGGAAGCAAAGACAGAGGGGAATTAGCAGCAGTCACTCTCTTTCTATTCACCCTGTTCCTTGACCTCACTCAGGACCCTGGCATCCCGTGAAGCTAGGCAGGGCCTTCACTGTATGCATGATGCAGAAGGTCTACAGAGTGGGTAGAGGGAGAAGAAGCCTCCTCCTGCTCCAAGCCCAATTCCCTCTGGCTGTCCTGCGCCTGGAGTGACAAGGGCTACACTCACCTGAATTTGGGAATTATGCTGAACAGTAAGCTAGATTCCTTGCCCACGGGACTCCCTGAAGGGCTTCCAAGTGCATTGTTCTCCAGCCCTGCAGTTCTAGAGCATTCCCTGAGTGTCTGCATCCACTGTCAGCCCTCTTCTGGGACTGCAGAGCATACAAAAGAGCAAGGGAAACTCTGCATTTTAATAGCCAGGACTCCAGTGCCTGTGGGCTACCAAGGTCCATGCTGGCATCTGAGGTGGGCTCCTCTGTTCTCTCCATCCTTCCAAGTGCATTGTTCTCCAGCCCTGCAGTTCTAGAGCATTCCCTGAGTGTCTGCATCCACTGTCAGCCCTCTTCTGGGACTGCAGAGCATACAAAAGAGCAAGGGAAACTCTGCATTTTAATAGCCAGGACTCCAGTGCCTGTGGGCTACCAAGGTCCATGCTGGCATCTGAGGTGGGCTCCTCTGTTCTCTCCATCACCAAGCTGAACAAACCCTGGCCAAATGGCTCAGCAAATAAGGACCTCTCAATGACAGTTTTAGCTTCAACAGTGAAAAATGTACCAATGTTTTTTTTTTTTTTTTCCCTCTCTTAAGCTTCTTGATTTCTGAGGCCCAGGACATAGGTAAGATGGAGTAGGGGTGAAAGTAGAGATGTTGGTACCCAGTGGGAACTAGATGGCATAGGTAATGCCTAAAAAGTGCAAAGTGAGGAGAGTTTAATGAAAAGATCATTTACAAAGGAGCAGGTAGGGTTTAGGGGTCCACGGTGTGGGGATGGACAAACCCTGGCCAAATGGCTCAGCAAATAAGGACCTCTCAATGACAGTTTTAGCTTCAACAGTGAAAAATGTACCAATGTTTTTTTTTTTTTTTTCCCCTCTCTTAAGCTTCTTGATTTCTGAGGCCCAGGACATAGGTAAGATGGAGTAGGGGTGAAAGTAGAGATGTTGGTACCCAGTGGGAACTAGATGGCATAGGTAATGCCTAAAAAGTGCAAAGTGAGGAGAGTTTAATGAAAAGATCATTTACAAAGGAGCAGGTAGGGTTTAGGGGTCCACGGTGTGGGGATGGGGTGGGGGAGCTGAGGGCTTCTTGTTGGGGGAGAGCAGTCTGAGCCTGAAGACAGAGAGTGCTGCATGGAGAGGAACACCGGCAGGCAAGTAGCATACCCCACCCCAGGAGGGAGCTCTCCACCCTCTCCCGTCCCTCTAAGCTCCTAGGGAACTCCCACTGGCTGAACCCAGCCCTAAGCCTCTGATGTGGTCCATCTGGGGGTAGTCTCCCCACAGGAAGAAAGAATCTAGAGAGGCACAAACCCCAAGCCTACAGCTGACATGGATGACATATATACCCACTGTGTATCTCAGTTAACTTATTTGTAAAGTGGGGAGTAATAGTAGTTCCCATGGCATAGCTGTGAAAACTAAGCGAGAGAACAGGGGCAACTTCCTGAACTACATTTGTTTAGGGGGACCCAAAATCTGTTCCATTTACTATGCTGTAAACTTATTTCTGAAAGGCTTATTTATATCTTCATGAGAGAGCTAGAGACAGAGAGAGAAATATCCCCATAGGGCCTTCACACCAGGACCCACCCCTAATCCCAACAGGCCTGGACCTCAGAGCGATCTGGGGACAGGAACCTAGGACCAGTTTGTTACCACTGTCTCACCACCTGGCCCCCATCCTGGGCTTTCATCGTGTCCACACGGGGCAGCTAGTATGCATCTAGGTCTGCACTGGAATACAACACCTTGACACCTGGGACCTTTCTCTTAGCTCCTGTGCTTTACCATCTGGCCTCAGAAACGACTTTGGACGTGGCTTGTGGACTGCAACAACGGTGATTTGTCCAGAAGGAGTGTGATCCGGGGACTCCATATGGAGAGCCAAAGCAGGGGACTGTGCTTGGCGGAGGCTGGGACAGTATCTCATACAGGTCTGGGTTAAGTGGAGAGGCGAGAGGTGAAGGAAGTTGTGATACTCAGCTGTTGGGGGTACATGGCCTCCTTTACTGGGATATTGGGTCTTTCTCTCTCTGCTTCTTGTGTACAAATGGGGAACTGTTTCCAGGACAAGCCCCCAGCCCTGACAACAGCACCAGGTACAGAGCCTCCTGAGTACAGAGCCTTCTGACGAAGGCCTAGTCAGGCCTCCTTCACTGGGATATTAGGTCTTTTTCTCTCTCTCTGCTTCTTGTGTACAAATGGGGAACTGTTTCCAGGACAAGCCCCCAGCCCTGACAACAGCACCAGGTACAGAGCCTCCTGAGTACAGAGCCTTCTGACGAAGGCCTAGTCAGACTCAGACTGCAGTCCTCTCTCAAGAAAGAATGTCTCACTACGCAAGGACATGGAGCGTTGTTCAGCTGGGCAGACACTCCTCTACCTTGGAGACTGCAGACCAGAAAGCCCCCAAACCAGCGTGGAGGGAGCTGGCTGCTGGGTTTGTTTGGACGTCGAGTTGTACCCTTTATTTATGTTTCTCTGAAAAACAACCAACATGTTTTGATGATTTCTGAAGAGTTTAAAAACAATATACTTAATTGCTATGAGTAATTTCAGAGCTCATTAATGTAATAAATCTCTGGAGGGAAATATTCTTAGTTAACGATCAGCATAAAATCGGAGAGTCTCTCAGAGTAAATGAAAGCACCAGCTCACTTTCCAACGGAGGCAGAATGTTGGACATAGCAGACAGAGGGAGACTGTTTCTCAAATGACAAATGTCCAGGACTGTCCAGCTGATGGGGAACTGGAGCTCTCCCTTGTCCTCTGCATACTGTTTGCCCACTTCCTGGGCAGACCACACAACTTACAGTGCAGCAGAATTTCTACATTTAAATAGCCAGGGCCTCACTGGTGCCTGTGGGCTGTCAGGGCCCCACTGGTGTCCATAGCAGACTGTCGCCTTGGGACTGGGCGGCAAGTACTCTCTGCTGTGTTGTCACCAAACATTGGCTCGTTGTCACCATCATTAAAAGGTTTGGTGATCTTGGGACTTTGGAAGTCCGGCTTGGTGAATTTTGTTTAAAATGATAAAAACATTACCCATAAGGCATGGGTCAGTTTCTGTAAGTCCTTGCTGAGTGATTTAGGAAGCCTCAAAATGCTGTACATATCCTTAAACCAAAACAGAATTCCTGGTTCCTGAAATCCCCAGTGCATTCTCTTCCGGTCTGCTCCATGCTAAGAAAGACACTTCCATCTACCCAGTTATCGAAGCCAAACATCTCGGAACATTCGTGGCAAGCCGATCACAACAGTGGAGTCTGCTCCATGCTAAGAAGCGGCACTTCCATCTACCCAGTTATTAAAGCCAAACATCTCTGAACATTCGTGGCAAGCCGATCACAACAGTG
>NW_006205257.1:2905195-2910985 GCF_000334495.1 Tupaia belangeri chinensis
TGTGAGTGAGCTCTGTCAAAACCAGAAGAACCACCCAGCCAAGCTCAGCCTCAACTGCAACGTTCACTTTCGTGAGTTAAATAAATGCTTCTGTTTTAAGCCCCTGAGAGTGGGGTACTTTTTCATGCAGCATTATCATGGTGGGTAGACGGATGACTGAAGCACAATCTTTGACTCTTACCTTTCTTGACAAGTTCCTGATTCCTGTCACATGCATGTATTCGTTTGTGTGTGAGTGTGTTATCACTGAGGTTTTTAAAATTTTCTTTCTTTTAATTTTTTTTATTTCATAAAATTTAATTTTCAAAATAATTTATTATTTACATTAATTGTTATACATCTTTGTGAGGCACAATATGGATTTCTAAAACATGCGTGCAATGTACATTAATCTAATCAAGGATAATACCATATTAATTGTTTTCAACCAAGAACAATGCATTATGATGTGTACCATTTTCTACTATTAAAAAATTTTAATATATCTATGTGTGTATGTATTTGTATGCATGTATGTACATATATGTATATGTACTATATATGTGTGTGTGTGTGTGTGTATGATTACCAATGTTTCTTTTATTCATTCTTAATTGGTTTTCTGGTCCATAACCCATTTGCCACATCTACATGTATTCTTGAGACTGTCAAATGCTTTTTTGCTGAGCTCCTTCCCTGTCCTCTCATGCAGTCTCTGGTCTCTACATTGTCTACTGTACATTTATGCCTTTGAATCTTTCAGTTTCTGCCATAGACAGAAACTGACATTAGGTATACATTGAGTAAGGACATACAGTGTTTGTCTTTCATAATCTGGCTTATTTCATTTAGCATTAAATGAAATAAGATTCCTCCACTTTGTAGTGAATGAAGACTCTCACTGATCTTTATGGCTGAGTAGCATTCCATTGTGTATATGTGCCCCTTTGTTTCAATCCGGTTATCCATTTTTGGACACTTAAGTTTATTCCATGTCTTAGCAATTGTGAATAATGCTGCAATAAATATGGATGTGCAAGTGTGTTTCTATGATTTCCTGTCCTTTGGGTGAATACCCAGGAGTGGGATTACTGGGTCATATGATAGTTCTGTCTGTAAATCTTTGAGGAACCTCCTTGCTGTTTCCTGTAGTGGCTAAACTGATTTACATTCCCACCAACAGTTCATGTCTTCCATTCAACATCAGATCCTGTTGGCTCTGCCTCCAAACACATATATTATGTCTATTCTTCTCTACCTGTTCTGATCCCATCCTTGCTCAAACTGCTGTGACAGTTCACCTGGGACAGGAGTCCCTGTACCATTGTTTCCCACCCTAGATCTATTGAAGTCTAGTGATCTTTTTGCAAAGGAGCATCTTTGATTCATTTAAAATAAACTATCTCTTCTCAAACCTGGTCTACAAGGCCTCACTTCACCTTGTTTTTCTCTGCCCTTTGTTCCTACCACTCTCACCCTTCCTTATTCTGCGGCAGTAATGGGATCTTCATTCTATACTTTGAACACCTAAATCTTGGTGCTATCTTAGGGCTTTTGCAATTGCTCATTTCCCAAACTGGAGGGGACAGACTGACTTCTCCTTGTCCTGGCATCTCTGTCCATTTGTCTCCCATTCAGAGAGGACTCAGTGATCCCATGAGATTGGTGGGCTACTCTCCACTTCTAGCACATGACCCAAGGTAAGTGGCTTCTAACATCTGTCTCACAGCTCTGCCTTCTGATTGGAAGTCTGGATATTTTAAGTAACTGGGGTAAAACCCAACTAGGCCACGCATGGAGAGAAGTCTCAAGGATAGTTTTCTGAACTGAGAGCAGCACATCTTCTGAGAAACTGGGACAGCTGGGCTCTCTAGAGCTGGTGACCCAGCGTGGGTATCTGGCTGGCCTGGGGTGTGGGGTGTGAGTGGGTGTGGGGCTCCTAAAGCCCTGGAGAGAGAGACACCGAAGTCTTGATCTGGGACAGATTTTCTTTTCTCTTCTAGGAAACTCCTTACTTTTCTGGATATAGGGCTTTAGCCTTTGCTTCTACCTTCTAGGAGCCTTGCAGGGACCCAGGCTGGAGCTGAGCTACTCCTTTGGATTTCTGCTCTTAGGAGTATCTGTTTCCCTGGGATAACCAGCGGCAGGCAATACTATCACTGCTCTTTTGGGTGGGAAGCAGGAGGAGCAGTGAATGGTCCCCATGAAACCAAAGCCAAGTCATCCTGGCACATGATTCATTTGGGGGTGTATCTGTAAAGACACCAGTTGGGTGATTAAAGCTTTTGTCTAATTCATCTATAGCATGTTGACAGGTGAGGTTTCTTCAGAGAAATACCCCATTTTTGTGGTGGAGGAGTTTGAGTCCTTGAGTGGCATTAGTGTGGTGGATGTCCAAGTGAAGAAGGCATAGTGAGTGTGTGAGTTTGTATGAGGGTGGTTCTATATAAGACTATGTGTCTGTATAAGTGTGTGAGAGTGTGAGTGTGTGAGTTTGTGTGTGTGTGTGAGTGTGACAGTTGTGAGTGGTTTGAGTATGTGTGAGTGTGTCTGTATGTGTGCATATGTGCGTGGGGTGGGTAGACTAGGCCCTGCATCCCTGGTTGTGGGAAACTTAAAGACTTAGGGGCGGCAGCAACTGGCTCTAGTCTAATCCCACTGACTGTGTGTGAACTTCAGCAAATCTTCTAAACAATGGCTCTCCAATGCAGATACGTTTGCCCCCTCCCCTACTCCAGGACTGAACAAGCCATGCCTCACAGAACTGCCCCACATAGCAGAGCATAATCTGGACCAAGATGGCACCAGTGTCAAGGTCAAGAACACCACTTAAAATGTTCCAGTCACGTTTCCCTCATCTGAGGGTGTGCTTCCCGGAGTGTGAGGGCTGTGGGATGTATATGGCGGCTCGTTAAGTATGCATGACTATCACCTGTGCACTTTAACTCTGTATACTCAGGCCACAGAGTTATGGGGTGGGTTACCCACCCCAAACCAAACAACAAGACAAAACAAAAAGAAAAAGAAAAAAGAGAAAAGGAAAAATACCTTTTTCTTACACTCTGGGAAGGTTCCACCCACTGTCCCAGCTGGTGAATGGCCCAGAATGAGTTTTCTGGAGGAAGGAGATCAGAGTGCAGTGCCCTCAGTGGGTCTGGGTGGCTGTCTACCCCTCTTAGAGTGAGCCCCTCAGGACACTGAGTGAGGTCGTGGTGTTACACATATATTCTTTATGGGACACAATTTTATGGGTAAGCCAACCACTTTGTTTTGTGTGGAAGAAAGAGTGATTCATTCTAATAGAGGGAATGAGGGAGAGGAGGGAAGTCTGACTGAGGGGCTCTGTGAGGTCCAGGGTACTGATCTACATCATGGGAATTTTGAGGGGCTTCCAGTTCAATTGCCTCTTAAGGGGTTTCGGAGGTACAGTATCTTGGTCTGGATCCACTCTAAGGACTGTTCCATCAGCCAAGGAGGGGCTGGGCCAGTCTGGGTGAGAATGGCGTCCTGAGTGCTGGACATTTCCAAGGGGACAGTCTTAACTGTGCCAGTGCAGCTTTGTCTTCAAGGCTATTCAAGTTTGTCTGGCACCAGGACTTTAAAGTTTTGGCATAGCAGCAGTGTTTGGCTTGTGGAGGTTTGCTCCTGGGCCCTTCTCCATCCTCTCTGTCATCTTCTGGGTGTTCTCTGAGCATAGACGCATGAGGAGCCAAGAGAAATCACCTCCTTCCTCTGCCTTCCCCCACTGTTGTCCTGGTGGTTTCAGGTGCTGCTACAGAGCTCCTGGAGTGGATGGCACACTGTACCAGTGTACAACAGGGTGAGAAGAGGAGACAAAGGGGATGGGAGTCCCACCACAGGGCTCTTGGAGTTGGTGTCTTGATTCACTCTAGCTGTTGAACCAGGAAAACCCAGAAACCAGGACTGCCACATAACTGGTCCTGCCCTCCCAAGAACCATTCTCAGACAGCTACAATCTTGCATGCAGAAGCAAGCAAGAGAAATTGGTTCAGCCACTGTGGAAAACAATAAGCTGTTGACCCAGGAAGACCTTACCATGGCTTCACCAGAAAACCCAGAAACCAGGACTGCCACATAACTGGTCCTGCCCTCCCAAGAACCATTCTCAGACAGCTACAATCTTGCATGCAGAAGCAAGCAAGAGAAATTGGTTCAGCCACTGTGGAAAACAATATGGAAGTTCATCAAAGATCTACAAATAGAAGTACCATTTGATCCAGCAATCCCACTTCTGGATATCTACCCAAAGGGCAGGAGAACACTCAGTCAGAAAAGTGCTTGCACATCAATGGTTATGGCAGCATAATTCATGATAGCTAAGACATGAAACCAACCCAAATGTCCACAAACAGATGAACGGATTGAAAAAGTGTGACACATATACTCTATGGAATACTATACAGCCATTAAAAAACCAACAAGACTCTGGCATTTGATAGAAAGTGGTTGAATATGGAAGATTTGTTGCTGAGTGAAGCAAGCCAGGCTAGAAAAGAAAGATATTATATGTATCCACTTAATATATGCCAACTATCCGCATTCTATGGTAAAGATCGAAATATTGGATGCTGAAGACAGTGTGGAACGGAAGTGGGGGTGAAGGGAAGAGTATAGAGAAGGATAGAGAATAAATAGAGAGGCATGACATTAGTGAGACACAGAAATGGTTTATTACCTGTCGATGATAACATGGATAGTATTCTCTACCGGATTGGTGTGAGAAATATTTCATGTTAGGTAAATTCTCTGTACAACCCAAATGATGTATAGTGATTGAATTAAAAAAATGAGAATAAAATAATAATAATAATAATCTGAAAAAAAAGTAAAGCTATTTGATGATGATAACGTGGATAGTAATATCTTTGTCTTGATTGATGTGCCTGGTAATCATGCTGGAAAAAGAAATGTTATATACTGTAAAGATATATGTGATTAAATGTAATATAAAAAATTTAATTATAAAAAAGAGAGAAAGTGACTAGTAAGCACATGTGGCCCTAGTAAGGCCTTTGAACAAGATTTCTGCAGGACTAAGTTCTTCAGTGATGTGTATTTCTGAAAAGGAATGATTCTGATGAATTCCTATGATACTAGGAGGTAGCACCCCAATACTGTCTACCCTATTTACCTTTTAATTCAGTATTTAGTACTGCCAAAGAAGGAAAGGAGCATTAGGAATAGAGGTAGAGAAAGCTTTAAACTCAAAGTTTGGTTTCGGGCACTATACATAGTTTGGGTTGCAAAGAGAAGTTACCTAACATGAAATACTTCTCAGACCAGTCTAGTAGAGGATACTTATTGGCACCAGCAGTTAGTGTAATGACTATGTTGCTGGACTCCCATGTAGTTGACCGTGGTTCGAGTCCCGGACCCAGTGGCTTAAACTCACGCCGGGCGCGTGTGCGTGCATGCCCAAGATCCAGAGAGGAGAAAGGAGGAGAAGGGATTGCAGCATGGCCATCCCTCCTGGGGGGTGATTTATTGCTTTCTGTCTCTCTGTCTCTCTCTGTCTTTCTGGCAAGCGTACGCGCCCTAAAGCAAAAAACCTCTCCAAAAAATTAAAAAAAATAAAAAAAATATAAAGAGAATACTTAAACACACTGGTTGGTTTTACTCCAGACTTTCTCTATCTGCAATAGACGGAAGGGAGGTTTGGACAGGTTTTTGAAAAAGTGCACTGCAGCCATGTTGATGTGGATGGTGTATGAAAGTTAGAAAAATCAGAGTGATTTGAAGAGTGTGTTTGTACTTTATTTAGTTTTCTGCTCTGTGCTAGCAAGCATTCTT
>NW_006205257.1:2910995-2925606 GCF_000334495.1 Tupaia belangeri chinensis
TACTGTTTAGTTTTGTCAAAGACCCCGAGAGCAGAGAAATATGTCATGGCAGCCTATGAATTATCCATGGAGCTGGGGAGTGTGTTTCTTTACTTAACTTTCTCTATTCAAAGCAAACTTATTTTTTTTCCTCTTGTAATTCTAGAAAAAAAAAAAATACTCTAACCCCTCAGACAGTGACATTACTGTCACCTGCTTAAAATAGTATGACGTTCTTCAAGTCTTTGAATACTCTCTAGGGCTCTCTGTTTTCCATGAAGGCATTTATTTCAGTCAAAATACTTCATGTTTTTCTCCACTCCGACACTTCACCAAAAAGGAGTTGCAAGAGAATACAGCAGCTCAAAACTCCTGTGTCACTTTTAAAGGGACTATTTTCTTTCTCCACTAGTAAATCCTCTTCATCTCCCCGGGAATTGCTGGTGGACAGGTGTGGTCGTGAGGAAGCGCTGGCCTCTCAGCTGCCTGCCTGCCTTATACATGTCTTTGGGGTTTGGAACATGCCTGGGAGGGTCCCCGGGAGCTGGTGGGGCCTGGCACTCCCACTGCCCCTCACCCGGAGTTGCTGCTGCTGCTCTGATACACCTACACTCTTCTTCCCTGACCGAGGACAGGGCTGGGTGCTCCTTCCCGACCCCCTCCTGCCTCCTGCAGGCCTCATCCTGGGAGGCTGAGAAGGCTGCCTTCATCACCCGCATGATGAACCTTTTGAATATTTGGACGTGGACTCCTGGCCGGAGATGTCATGTCTTTCCCTCTGTTGTTAGTCCGGAGACAACACGGACTCCCCTGGTTTACCTGTGTAGTCCCAGGGCGTCTCAGGTGCCAGGAGCCGCTGCCGGGAGTGCCTCGTCTCCTGTCAGATGTGGTTGGTGAGAGACGAGGACAGCATGACCACTGGGCACCGCACACTACAGAGGTCAGCTCACAAGGACAGCGGGACGGCAGTGATGTGGCCGTGACTAGTTGTCAAGTGAGTGGAGAAAAAAAAAATCTGGCAGGGGGGGAGGAAGTGGCAGGGGGGCAGTGGAGGAGGGGGGAGGACTGTGCAGAGAAAAGTCCTGTCATCCCTGATGAAATATTCAGTGTTGTCGGGATGGTCCATAGGCTGTTTCCCCCCAAGGGGGTGGATTTCTAGATCATTCTTCAGGGCCCCTTGCAGGCGACTGGAGCACTTTGTTTAATAGACTGGCGGAACTCATCAGAAACATCTGTAATGCATTATGAAGGGTTTAATGTTGGAGGACCCTGGAAGGTCCAAGCAGGTTTTATTGTGTGTCAGTATCACACGTGTGCGTGGGTGCATGCGTGCAAGCAAGCGAGCCCTCGCACCCTCGCATCCCTGCCAAAAAATGACTTTTGCCTCCAGCACGCCACCTTTTTAAGCCTATAGAACTCCGAAACTGCTGTATAGTAACAAGTTTGTGAGATTTTGGAAAGGAAACCACAGTAATGATGCCAGTTCTTATGATCATAAATAATCATAATTAACAGGACTGCTGTATATTTATGTTGGTTTGTTTTCAGACACTTTTCATTTTATTTTGAATTTTTTCATATTGTGTTGACTTGAAACACTTCTGTCTATAGCGTGGCGTGCTCTGTAGAACACTGGGGAGCAGCATACTTTATTTGTCCTCGGAAACAGACCACAATAACGTGGTAACTTCTATCTGCTGGCAGGTTCACAGAAGAGGGATATTAGTCTCGTGAAATTTGCTTTTCTCGTAGACAGTTACAAGCCAAAGGTTCTGAATTCTTCCTTGGGCCAATAACGTTTTCCTGATTTCTTCACGTATCCAGAGGGCTGATCCAGGAAGGCTCGTCTACCTTCCTTCCAGTTTCAATTCTTGATAAGCTTGGGTAGGAAAACTTAATAATTGCTCTCTGAAAATGTAGGATGACTCATGGTTAAAAGGCTGGGAACGAGAACAATAGCTGTCAGCGTGACCTGGAAAGACAGGTTGTGGTCCGGGTCCTTAGCGATCAATAACCTATAACCCATACGTTGATTCTGGAGGGACCGTTTGGTGAGATGCTCAGAAAATATAATGTCGTGCTCAAGTGCTCAAGTGCTCCTGGGGTTAGAATGAGACCTCATTGACATGAATCTGATGTCAATAAGCATCCCATTGCTTTTGTGTGTGGAGGAGAGACACGTCCGCTATAGTGGATTTATGGCTGGGAATCTCTCCCTCCGAATATTCCCCTCTGCCATTCTGAGGAGGGGATCCCTTCTCAACACTTCATCTGCAGTAGGCACCCCCCTCCTGGCTCAGACTCTACCTGGGGGAGGCTGTGGTCTGCTTCAGAATGCAGAGACCTTTCCAGCTCCAAGAAATGAAACAAAAGTTGGTTTTTCCTTCTTTTGCTTTCTGGCTTTCCCTCGGTTGTGATTTTAAACTTTTAATATGTGCATACTGGTGAAGCATTGTCCCTACTTAAATTATTTGTCTCCCTGTATGGCAGTTTTGTTGGGAAATGAACTATTCATGTAGCTTTTAGAGTCACTGTGGGTTTAAATTTCAGCCTTAGGCCAGGTCTACACAGGCAAAGACCAAAGATGATTATGATTATGGTTTCAAGCTCTCCTTTCCTGTGATTATCAGGATATTTCATCCAGAAGCAATAGCGATTTTATTCTCACTCTCTCTTTTAAAATTGTTATTCTGTGTCCTCTGGTCAGTGGGGGCTCCCTAGTCATGGCCTCAGTAGATGTTGGGGTGTCTTATTCCATAATGATTCATCAACTCTGGACAGCTGAGCCCTGTTAGACTGTGTGCAGGAATTGATCCCACAGTGTAGCTGGATAGTGGAGGACCCTATGGGGAGCCAGCCATTTGGGGCTGGGCAAGAGGAGTGAGGTGATGCACCATTGCTGAAGAGGGAGAAGCAGCCAGAATGCATGGAAGAGTCTAGGGAAAAGGGAGTGACCAAGACTCATTCTCCCCTCCTTCAGTATCAGAGACACTTTTCTGGTGCCCCCGAGAGGCCTGGAGACAGCTTCTTGGTCCAGGGACTTGACAGGCAGTTTTCATGGAAACAGACATGGGCCAGGGGAGCCAGAAGAGATGGGAAGAACTTGGCATTAGCTGTGTGGTGTCTATAGTGGATCCAAAGAGCCAGCTGTGAGGGTTTGAAAAGTTCCCAGCAAAAGACTCCCAGGGATAACTAGGTGGTTTGCTGAAGGCAGGAGAAGAGAGCTGGCTTCCAGAATCAAGGTGGTGGGACATGGGACCCCCCCCCCAATTTAGCCTCCTGGATGCTGGTGACTTGTGAACATATCAGTTACATGGCCTTGCCCAGGTCTAGACCAGTAGCTGGAGCAGCCGACCCAGTCATGTTTTGCTCTCTGTCCTGCCTCTGTGGACTTGGATCCCCTCATCCCCAGGACACTGTTGGAGTGTACAGAATGTCTTCCAAAGGTCACAGGAAATGTGTTTTATAAAAAAAAAAAAACTATGTATGGATTTAAAAAAGTTTGGGAGGGGGACCAGCAGATGGCACAATGGCTACGTTGCTGGATTCCCATGTAGTCAATCGTGGTTCGAGTCCCGGACCCAGTGGCTTAAACTCACGCGAGGCACGTGTGCATGTGTGTGTGCGTGTGCCCAAGATCCCGACAGGAGAATGGAGGAGAAGGGATTGCGGCATGGCCATTCCCCAGGGGGGTGATTTCTCGCTTTCTGTCTTTCTGTTTCTGTCAAGCGCATGCACCCTATAGCAAAAATCTCTCAAAAATAAATATTTCTCTGTTACACCTAAACAAACTTATACTTTAATTTCATTTTTCTACAAACTTTTGGAAGTTCCCCTGGTCCTTTTACTCTCCACAAAATGATGGAAGGAGTTTTCTTCTCGGCTGACTCACTGAATTCTCTAATCTAGTTGGATACCAGGTCGCAGCAAAGGATACATACTTGGTGTGGCCGTATGGATACATACATAAGGCTCTTATTATTAACAGTGATGTTCTGATGATCTGGCAAAAATACACTTTTTAAAAATTGTTTACTCTGTACCAAACATGTTAATGCTCTCTGACATAGGTAACTTTTTTAGTATCCATTTGTATAGGTGAAGAAACTGAGGCTTAGAAGACTAAATATTTTGCTCAAATTCACACAGCAAGTAGAACAGGACTTTGCACTCAAACGGGCTAATTCTAGAGCCCGGATTTTTATTCCCTCTGTATTGTGGCAAAGCTCTCTTGCCATGTGTCTCCACATGGACCCTGTTCAGCTTGGGGTCAGGAACCAGAGAGCCAGAGTTCTTCCATGGCTGACTCGCTCCATGGTCTTGAGAAAGACTTTCTCTTTGGCTTCTCAGTTCCCTCTTCTGTCAAACAGAGTCTTTGACTAGGTTAACCTCTAGGATCCACTCAAGTACCAGCTTAGGATATTCTTCTGGAATAAAATCCTAGAACATGTCAGGATCCTGTACTGGGGACTTCAAGGCTAAGCAGGCATTTGGGCATGCCCTGGTCACTCATGGTACTAGAAAACTGGACCAGATGTCACATTTCTTCAGTGACACCAGATTGTCAGAGACCAAACCAACAGATGTTGGGACGCTGGCTGTGGCTGGTGACTTGTCTTCCATGGGCAAGCACTGCCCCTCACCTGCCTATTCTTGGTCTTCCTCTCTTCCAACTCAGGCCAGTCTCCAACCTCAGGGTGACAGAGGAGAGGTAGGTGCTGCTGACCCTTGGGCAAAGTACATGGAGACTCTTTGAAGGCACATACCCCTTCTGAAATTGAATATGAAACAGCTTTCTTGGGCATTGAATGTTCCCAAGGTGGGGGTTATTAATCAACATCTGACTGAAGTTGCCTCTCATTGGGAATTAGGGGCTTTGAGAATTGAGGGAAACTGAGTTCAAGGGATCTTGAAGACTCCTGGCAGGGAAGAGGCATGCTTTTCATACCTGGAGTGGAATGGAGATTTTAACTCTGTAGAGGCTTCTGTGCTGGTAATGGCTCTCACTCTACCCACTTTTCCGCCTTCTCTGCTCTTCCCCAGGTCCCAGGAGGCTGACCTAGTAGGCTGCCCTTATTGGTTCATTTCACTGGCATTTGGCCATTGGGAGGCCTCAAAAGGAAATCAGCGGAGAGCAAGGTGGGTGTATCTTAAGCTCTCTCTCTGCTTTAGGGCTATATGTCTGTCAACCCCGACAGCTTCAGCTCTTACAGGAGTGTGGGAGGGTCCTTCTTCTGCTATTCCTAGGCTCACTGGGCTCTGAGGTCTCTACGTCCTCCCTGCTCCTTCATTCACTTCCCTGTCCCCTTTTCTCCCTTAACCAAACTCACACCTGTCACTCCATTGGGGATGGCTTCTGTTTTCTTCTGCTTCTTGCTGTGTGGAGCCCCTCTCACCTCATAGAGAACTACCAATACCCTGATTAGCAAGAAATAGGTAAAGTAAGGCTGTTTCCGGTTCATGGAGGAAACCCTAGGGAGCTGCTTATGGGCCACGTCAGGGAATAGTTTAATGCACTAGCTAAGACTCACACTAAAGTCTTTGATTCCAATTTTGCTACTATTTCCAAAGCTCTTTTCACTGAATTCTGAGGATTACCAACAACTTTTGGCCGTTCACAACAGAAGAGGTTTCTTAAGTACTTAGCTGGGCAAATAGAAGCAAACCAGGCATGTAATTCACAAATTTTCCAATTGTTGCCACTGCCATAGGCAATAGCCCTCATTCAGTCTTAAATGAGAATCTATAAATTTTAAAGAATATTAATGATATTGAGATACATTTGAAGACGATTATTTACCCTGTTGACCAACATGAGAATAGAAAATAAATGATTAGCGAAAGACAAGGGGAATGTGTATTTACATGTTGTGATATATGCAGAGGTAAAATGAGTGGTACAAATGCTTTTTTAATTTGAGTGTATTTATTACTTGTGAAAGTGAAGACTAATTATGCTGTCTCCATTCTGGCATTGTGAGAGAGGTTCATGAGCAAGCCCCCCCCCTACGCCCCCACCCTCTGTTGCATTGCTTCAAGCACTATAGGCTGCCTCCCTGCCTGGGTGGGTGCTGGGATGATTTCTGGAAGGAGACTTGAAGGACAAAAGGAGACAGATTTAGCTTCTCTTGTCACCTTCTTCTCAAATTGCCCAGCCAGGTCCATGCATAATTGCGACTTCCTCCTGCAACTTCTCAGTCTTGCATCGGAGGCCATAATTCAATTCCTCCTCCGTGGACAACAGAGGGGGCACCCTACCAAGGGATGCATGTTAGGTGTGGCGAATCTGTCCACCGAGGTTTTAAATCACTGGGTGAAAGCCGACACTGCTGGAGTCCTGGGCTGTAGATGGGCTGCGAGTTACTGGAGTTGTGGTGAATTCTAATTATAGCCTCTCACTGGCATCCAAAGGCCATTACGAACTTTAGCCAGGGCAAGCAGTTATTCTTGGCAGCTCACACAGACACCTGAGTTATCAGGAAGTGCCATGGCAGAAGTCAGTGAAGGAGTTGGGGAAAGGATGAGGCAGGGGTCTTCCCTTGATGGAAAGCATTCCTCTGTCTCTGGAGACTTCTGCTCAGCCCTCGGTGGGTTGCTTCTCCTTTCTCCATGCTGGTCTTAGCTCAGATTGTGGGGCTTCCAAGTTCTAGTCAACCTTGACTGCACAGCAGATGTATCTGGGGAGCTTTAGAAATCGCTGTGTCTGAGTGGCACCTAGACCCATTAAGTTGGTATCTCTGGAGTGAGACTCGAGTGATTCCACTGTGTTGCCAGGGCTGAGAATCATTGCTTGAGGTTGTGGGAAGAGAAAGGGGGACTTCTCAGAGGCTGTCTCAGCAGAGTGGAATTTTTTTTTTAGTGGTTTGAAGTTTGATTCTCCACCTCACAAATCTAGAAAACGGACTTTATTCAGACTCTGAAAGTAGATCTGTCTTTTAGGAACAGGCTCAAAAATCGTAAGACTGATGTATAAGCCTAGAAACCCAATGTCTTATTTAACGGTGAGAAAGAGCATGGTATGAAACCTGGGCTTCTTGCAACAGCACTAGGTGGCCTCTCTGAGACCGAGCTATTTTCTAGCAGCAGCAATTCCTGTCTGTCTAGGCAGGGAGTTGCACCAATCGGTGGGATTGCCTAGCCCATTCTTCTCACATGACCGATTCACTCAGTCAGGGCCTCATCAAAATAATGGGTTTTTGGACAAGTTGTGACATACTTTCCTATGCAAAAATGTGTCATGACTTTTTCAGTGACCCAATAGTTGATTCTCTCCCCTTCACTCCTCGCTGACTTCCTGCAAGACTGAGAAATTAAAATTTACTTGGGGGAAAAGGACTGTGTTGGTTCTCTGGGCCTTCCTGGATTCTGGAGACTTCATATCACTGATACCTCTTTGAACAAAGGCAGAGAAAGGAGGAGTTGGAAGCATAGTGGAGAGTGAGGTCGTTCCTTGTGGATTTGTTTGTTCGTTTTGTTTGTTTGCTTTTGTGTGTGTGTGTGTATGAGAGAGAGAGAGAGAGAGAAAGAGAGAGAGGGAGAGAGAGAGAATTTTCCTAGGCATTACTCTTTCTCAGCTTAGGAGCTCATATTTGAATTTGAAAATGGCAAAGAAGCCAGAGGTGAACGAGCCATGGGACGTCAAGGCAAGTGAAGTCACAAAGAAGTGGGAATATAGGGAAAGCAGAAGTGCGGAGGCAAAGAGGGCATGCAGGCGCTCAAAGAGCAGCATGAAAAGAAGGGCAGCCCCGTGAGGCCAGAGCTGATGTGCAGAGTGGCAGGCAGGGCCGAGGGTGCAGGTGCAGAGCTCTCCTTGAGGGCGAGGCAGCTCCATTCCCCACCCCTTTTCTCAGAGCTCCATTTGCCAGTGTGTGGGTGGCACTGCATCTTGGGCTTCCTTCTGGAGAATTTGCTCAAAGACAAAGACAAAGCAATCACACCAGAGAAAGGATCTATGGGACAAGTCAGTGGGCTCTTTTGCAGGCTTCACCTAGTGTCTCTCCTGGTGTAGGGGGAGCTCCTCCCCAGCAAATCTGCGTCAGTCCTGGGGAACTCTTAGAGCACAGTAGATGATTCCAATGATCCCCACTCATGACCTGGGGATGTGTGTGGACTCTGAGCAGGGCTGAGAGAGGCCAGATTTCCAGAAGATGCCACAGCCAGCAGCTGGCTACAAAGCAAGGCTGGAGTTAGAGAATGTTGGCTGGTTTAGAAAACAAATGAGAAAAACTACCTTTTGCATCGTCTAGACCAGTCGTATTCAATAATAGGTATTACTAATAGAATAAATGAAAAATGCATTTCTTTAGCACTGTCATCTCTCAGGGTGACATGCATCTTGAGCTGATTTGCAAATGCGCGGTTCTAAGTGGCGCGTGGTCGGAAGCAGTTAGCTCTTAATGGTATGCTGCCGCATGGGCAGCAGCCGAACCTATTAATGAACTAATCCCAGACTCTCCAGTGGATGCCGTCTGGGCTCTTCTGAACTACACTTTGCATTTCAGCTAAAATCAACAACGTTTGAGAAAGAAGAACTTAAATGGATTAGGCTGCTTATCTCTGGGTTCAGACAATGTGTTCAGCAACAGTAAGAGAGAGACAATGGGTATAGAAGATTTCTGGGCTCAGGAAAGGAGATTAAAACTTTGCTCACCATGCATCAGGCAACCTGCCCCCATCAAACATTGGCTGTGGAGGTCAAGGGCTCGGACTCTGTAGCCAGACATCCTGGTTCCACCGCTTGCTAGCTGTGCGACTTTCAGGCAAATTACTGGGCCCTTCTGAGCCATGGTTTCCTCATCTGTGAAATGGATTAGTGATAGTCCCTACATACAAGGGCTGCTCTGGGGGTTAAAGGAGAGTTAGTATTTTCAGGGTGCATAGAACTGCTTGGCACACAGAACAGGCTATAAAAGGGGTTGTTATGTTAATTCATTTATTCCACAAATACTTGTGAAGTATCTATCACATGCCAGGCAAAATCCTTCGTGCTTGGGATTCAGAGTGAGCGAAATGACATTCTTACTCACATGGAATCTACATTTGGCACAGGATGATAAGAAAGAGGTAATTTCAGGGACCAGCAGATGGCATAATGGTTATGTCTCTGGTATAGTTGACCTCTGTTCAATTCCCGAACCCGGTAACTTGAAATTCATACTGGGTGCGTGTGCGTGCATGCCCAAGATCCTGAAAGGAGAATGGAGGAGAAGGGATTGTAGCATGGCCATGCCTCCTGGAGGTGGTTTCTTGCTTTCTGTCTCTCTGGTGAAGGCACATACCCTATAGCAAAAATCTCTTAAAAAAAAAAAAAGACGTCATTTCAGATTATAATAATAAACGTGAAGGAACCACCAACTTTTAATAGAATGGTTACAGGGAGGCTCCCTGGGAAGAAACCTGTGGGAGGACTGAGAACCATATGCACCAATCTAGAGAGACGCGTGAGAGCCAGGAGGCCATGGCAAGGGGTGCGGAGATGGGTCTCCATGTCCTTCTTTCCATTTTCATCTTTAAGTAGAGATGCCCACAGCAAACAGACACTTTTTGACAGCTAAGTATCAGTCAGGTTCTGGCTTGGGGCCAGGGAGCTGCCTTGTAGAAACACCTCTTCACACCGTCACGGGCTTCTGTGCAGTGATGTTTCAGGAGGCTGGCCTGAAAAATGCATTGGTTTAAATCCACTGTAGTCCCGTGGTGGGGATGTCTTCTATTCTTTTGGAGGGGATTCACTAGAAAAAGTTCTCTGAAGACTCAACTGCAGAAAGAGCAGATTCACAGCCTTCTCATTTTTATGGTCAAGGCACTCCTTAATGGGTTTTGGGTTTTGTTTCTCTCCTTGCTGTGGCCCCATGGGAAGCTCAGGATCGCGTTTTCAGTGTCCTTGTGGTGCTGCATGTTTATGTGACTCGGCGTGGACCTTATTTCTGGATTTCTAGGATTGACTTTCTCACTCTTACATTACCCTGTTCTGCCTATCTTATATCTTTACTTAATCCTTTTGTTCTATGTGTATCTTTTAATTCTATTTTTTATTTATCTATTTAGTTAGTTTCTGCCACAGGGTACATGCACTTGCCAGAGAGGAGAGAGACCAAGAGATACAGAGAGAGGGACTGAGATATCATCCCCTTCAGAAGGATGGTCCCACTGCAATCCCTTCTCTCCGATACTCCTCTAGGGATCTTGGGTACACACGCACTTGTACCTGGCAAGATTTTCAAGCTACTGGGCCTGGGACTTGCATGGTGGTTGGCCATGTAGGAATCCAATTGCCTTAACCATCATTTCACCTACTGGCTCCATGTGTATCCTTTTTTCTTTTCATTTTCTTTTCTTTTCTTTTTTTTTTTTTTCGAGGTTTTTGCTTTACAGCTGACGAGAGAGAGAGAGAGAGAGAGAGAGACAGAGAGAGAGAAAGTGAGAAATCCCCCCTCCCCCGAGGATGGCCATGCCATAATCCCTTCTCCTCCATTTTCCTCTCGGGATCTTGGGCATGCACGCACACGCACCAGGTGTGAGTTTTAAGTCACCAGATCTGGGACTCGAACCATGGTCCACTACATGAGAGTCCAGTGACATAGCCATTATGCTAACTACTGGTCCCATATGTGTGTCCTTTTGAGAAGGGAGTGAGGAAAGAAGGAAGAAAAGAAAGAAAGAAGGAAGAGGTTTTAGTCATGAGTAAGATGCTCCTTCCCTGAAGTTGGAAGCCAGGTGGAGCTGCTGGTCTTGCAGAAAAATAGTCTGGCATGGTGTGGAGACCCAGGGGGAGCCACAGTCTGAGCTGTCCCTATTACTGGCAGACCTGGCAATGTGTACCAGGGACTTTGGATGGTATCTCTCAGAGCTGGAGCATCTTGCTGTGTGTAATGGATTGTTATTTGGTTAAAGATACACACTTGAAAAAATAAAATCAAACAAACTTTTTGGTTCTAATGGCAAGCCAACCACTTATCAACTATGCAAGTCAGGAAGAAATGACTGGCCAAAGGAGAAGGAAGTCAGGATAATGTATGTTTGTCCAGTGCTATGCTGTCTTGAGGGCTTTCAAAGCATCTTGCTGTGTGTAATGGATTGTTATTTGGTTAAAGATACACACTTGAAAAAATAAAATCAAACAAACTTTTTGGTTCTAATGGCAAGCCAACCACTTATCAACTATGCAAGTCAGGAAGAAATGACTGGCCAAAGGAGAAGGAAGTCAGGATAATGTATGTTTGTCCAGTGCTATGCTGTCTTGAGGGCTTTCAAGTTTTTTTTTATGGAGAAGGAAGTCAGGATAATGTATGTTGCTCCAGTGCTATGCTGTCTTGAGGGCTTTCAAGTTTTTTTTTTTTTAAGTTTATTTATTTCCTTTGAGAGAGAGAAAGAGAGAGGAGAAAGGTACCTTCAGTAGGGTCTTCATGCCACCATCCTCCCCCAGCCTCAACCAGGATCATAAGTGCACCGGTAGGCCCAGGACATGAACCTGGCACCTTCCTACATGGTATCCAGCACTGCACAGCAACATCCCTGCTGCCTGTACCACCATGGCTGGCCTCCAGTGGTACTTTCAAAATACCCTTTTCTATGCCAATGTTGTGGTATGTATTGACCTTGGAAGCGAATTTCACTTCAGTGCTGACTCTACTGTCTGTGTAGATGGGGGAAGTGATGAGAAGATAGAAGGACCAAGCAAGACTGTTACAGTCCCCTGGGCTTTACTTTCTACCAAGAGAATTGTCCCCAGAGCACCCCAGAGAGGACAATGGCCAGCCTGTGCCAAAGCTGGTTCTGGTTCCCATGGGCTTATTAAGCTGGGAGATGAGCCTCAAGCTACTAAGCCTACTTGGGTCAACAGAGCATTGCAGGTCGCCCACTGGAAGAGGGAGTTGATTCTGGGCCCTGGAGGAGGGTGGTCTTGGGTGGTCTTCTACCATGGTGATACAGGAAGCAGGGATGTGGCTGCGCAATGTTGGATCCATGTGGGAAGGTGCAGGTTCATGTCCTGGGCCTACCAGTGCACTACCGGTCCACCCAAGACCAGAGGGTAATCCACCCAAGACCACTTGAGTATACTGAGTTCAGGTCCATCTTACTGAAGAAAAGTACTGGTGAAAGTTTGGAGTCATTCCTATTCTTTTGTTCCAGGATATTTCAGCAGCCCTCTCCCCCTCCTCCCTTGTGATGGCCTTTCTCAGACTCACCTGATGTCAGTGTAGAGGGGCCAATAGTTGGTCGCTCACTATTGGAGGCCCATCTTTCTTCCCCAATGCAGGAGATATTGCCACACAGGTCTCGAAGCCAATCTCTGCAGCGGAGGCTTGGGGAGTTCAGAAGCATCCAGATGAAGTTTGAATGTTTGAAGATGGGTCCATCAGCCCTAATTTGCACTGCATCACATTTGCAAGTTGCAAAATGGAATTTGCAATTGCTTTTCGCCAATGTTCAAATTAGCACTTCTTAGCATATTAATGAACTACTTTTCTTTTTCTTTTTTTATTTTTTTTCATTATGTGACCAATTTTAATGTAAATAGCAGTCTCAATGCAAAGATTAGGTCAGTGTTTCATGGGAATAAAGTTCCTAAACTGAGAATCTAGATTTTGAATCCAGAATTCAGCCAGAATGTGTGGACTTTTCAGATTCCTAAGTCAGGCAGGACTTAGGTCCAGGATGAGGTCTGTGGCTCTTGGCTCATTGGCTCAAGAGACTGAGCAACATGAGGGAGATTGCAGCCTCTTGCCTGACCAGTCTGGTGACCCCACCACTAGGATAGAAGACTGTGGATGTTCATTTCGTGCCTAAAAATGAGGTCAAAGTGTGGGTCATCTACTACAGATCACTTTCACACCTACAAAGGGAGCAAGTTCCTTCAAAATAAGTCAAAGCCAGCTATGATGGAGGTTCAGTGTGAATTTCTCTTTCTAGGATGTTTTCCCATAGTGATGCTCTTCTGGTAAATACTTCATCTGGTCCTACATTGTTTGGGGGCCAGCAGGTGGTGTGGGAGTTAAGGGCTAGACTCCCACATGGCCGACTGTGGTCTGAGCCCAGATACAGCAACTTGAGAATCATGTCGAGTGTGTGTGTGTGTGTGTGTGTGTGTGTGCCCCAAATCCTGAGAGGGTAGGGAGGAGAAGGGATTGAGGCATGGCCCTCCCCCTCTGGAGAGAGTGATTTTTTACTTTCCCTCTCTCTGTCTCTCTCTGTCTTTTCTCCAGTGAATGTACTTGCCCGGTGGCAAAAACCTTGAAAAAAGACAAATTGGAATACATTGTTCAGAATTCACCTGAACATTTTCTGGAGCCATGACAGCATACATTGGAAGGATTCCTTTGTGAAATTAAAGAATAATAATAATTAAAGACCTCGTTTGTTCTAGAATGGGGCTGAGAGGCTGTCAAGGTGACTGAACTCAGGCACACAGAGGGTGACCAAACACGCGATGTACACTCTGGGCACCTTCCCCCTTTGGCATTGACTTTTTGGGAAAAATAGAACCAAGTTTCTCTGTGACTTCTACCCTGTTGCCGTCTCTTAATCACCTTTGATCCTGTTTCTCTGTCAAAGTACAGAAAAGCATTTCCTCCCATATTCCGCTCATGGCCTAGGGGGGAAAGAATGATTCTCTCCCTGAGGTTTCATGAATTAAGCTCCTATCGCAGGAAGGAAGACCAGAATTCCACACACTTGGAGTTTTGTCTGGAGCTAGTGTCCATTTTCTAGGGAGAATTATCTACTCACCACTGCTGGGCATTGAATCCATTCTTTCTTCCTCCCCAGTCATGACTTTAGCCTTTAAAATCATCCTGAAATCTGTAAGACCTTGGCACACATTACTGGGGCAACTTGGATGTTGTGTGTCTGTGTGATCGTTTTCATCTTTGGCCTGAATAAACTCTTTTGCTCTACTTTGCTGCACCCTTCCATTATAGTCTCCCTTTAAGATCTTGTTCTCCTGGGACCAGCAGTTAGCGTAATGGCTATGTCACTGGACTCCCATGTAGTCAACTGCGGTTCAAGTCCTGGACCTGGTGGCTTAAACTCATGCTGGGTGCATGTGTGTGCGTGCCCAAGATCCTGAGAGGAGAATGGAGGAGAAGGGATCGCGGCATGGCCATCCCCCCTGGGGGGTGATTTTCCTTTTCTGTCTCTCTGTCTCTCTCTGTCTGGCAAGTGCACGTGACCTATAGCAAAAATCTCTCTCTCTCAAAAAAAAAAAAAAAAAGATCTTGTTCTTCTGCCTGTGACCACCATTATCAGGGTGTCAGGGCCCAGGGCCAAGGGGTTTTTCAAACCTTTCCAGAGACCACAGACAAAGTTGTGTACAGTCTGTCCTATAGAGCCAGTGTTTGAGGAACCCAGAGGCCTCAGTATGGGCTAGCACTGAAGACAGATGAGAAAGGAGAGCCTTGGAGTCTGCCTGAGTGTATTATACAATAGTTGGCCCCGCCTGACTGACTGGAGGAGACCGTGGCCTGAATCCTCTGGAAGGGCTGGTGACATTCTGTTTCAGAGTGACAGAGCCACGTCAGGTTTTCAAAGACAAGAATGGACCCCAAGTTTTCCAAATGACAGTGTTTTCTTGGTTCATTATTCAAAATGAACTGATTATTCATCCCCAGCTTGAATGACCAGCTAAATAGTATTT
>NW_006205257.1:2925637-2934011 GCF_000334495.1 Tupaia belangeri chinensis
CTGCTGAGTGTACATTTGTAATGCTCTCCATTTCATCCTGCGGGATTAGCATTTACGTTCCAGGGGCTTCAGTTACCTCTTCTTTACTATCTATAGATGGGTGTGTGGGTGTGCTGATTGCATTTTAAAAACAAGAGTTTGTGTATCTGATGGATCTGGAAATAATCAGTAACTAAGGTAGCAGAGAGGAGAAAAAAAAAATCCAGCTCTTGATGAGTAATTTTAAAACTGTGAATACTTCACAGCTTGATATATTCCTGGGGAAGGAGTCCTTCAGTCACAGTTTATCCCAAAATGCAACTGGGCCAGCACATACTTTTTTTGGAGTCCCTGGGAAGCTGGTAGGTGTCATGGACCCTGGGAGAGGAGACTCTTTTGTCTCCTACAGATTCTGTGACTTCATAGGAACCATTACCCTTTGGTTTGTATGTTATCTCCTCAAAATTCAGGTGTTAAAACTTAATGGAGGCTGACTCTGTAGCTTGGTGGTTAAGGCGGCTGGATGCCACATGGCTAACTGTGTGATTTGAATCCCAGGCCTGGTAGTTTGGGAAACATGCTGGGCATATGTAATTGTGTGCCCCAAATCCTGACAGGAGGTAGAAATGGAGGAGAAGGGATTGTGATGTGATCATACCACATGGGGGTTGCTTTGTCCTCTCTTTATTTCTCTGTCCCCCTGTTTCTCTCTAGTGAGCGTATATGCTCTGTTGCAAATTCAGTAACAACTTAATGGTCATTGTGATATTGCGGCTAGGTATGGCTTTTTACAATTTTTTTTTTTTTAGTTTTTAAGATAGAGTCTTGCTGTGGCAATCTTCCTGCCTCTCAGCTTCCCAGCTGGGACTATAGGTGTGTGTCACATATCTGGTTCGTTTTTAGACAAGAGTCTCACTATACTGGCCGGGTCAATCTTGAACTCAAGACTCTTCTGCCTTCATCTCCCTGATTTCCTGAGGAGTGTGCCACTGTGCTTGGCCTTCATATTGGATCAGAACTGAACCTGGGCCCTAACGTGTGGTCCCACCCTGTGGAGCCAGTGTTTTGGCACACTCACCACCACAGCTGGTCCAGGTGGGGATTTGAAGAGGTGATTAGGCCGTAAGGATTCCTCTCCTAAGACTGAGATTAAGGGCATATGAAAAAGGAGTCAGCTTGCTTGCCCTCCCACCATGGGAGGCCACAGTGTTCCTCCCCTCTGGAGGATACGGCAACTTGGAATTCCTCATCTTGGAAGCAGAAAGCCATTCTCACCAGACAATCCACCCTACAGGCATTTTGATTTTGGACCTCTCAACCTTTAGAACTGGGAGAAACTAAATTTCAATTCTTTACTAATGACCTAGTCTCAGGTATTTATTTTGTGACAACAGCACGAACAAGCTAGCAATCCATCAATGAACAGGTATACTATTAAAGGCCCCTGCACAGACACTCACATCAGATAGGCTTGTCAAACAGATTATTTTGGTTTCTGTAACTGAAAAAAAAAAAAAAAAAACACCCAAGGGGTAGAGCTTCAGGTATGGATGGATCTAGGGGCAAGAATGCTGTTAGTAGCATTCAGCTTTGCTATTCTTGACTCCCATTTTCAGGCAGCTGGGACTTGCCTTTTGTGGTGGCAAGATGGCTGCTAGAAGCTCCAGACATTTATCTATCCTCTCAGGAATTCCAGTGAAAAGATGATCTTTTTACACAAAGACCTGTTATTGAGTCAGGCTGTTTCTGATTAGGTCCTATCCTAAATCCTGAGCCAGTCAGAGTAGCTGGTGGGATGGGATGTCCTTATTGTTCTGGTCTGGGTCACTCGACTATCCCTGGAGCCGGGGGTGGGTTCAGCTCCACCCAAGACCACATGGATTGAGTGTGGGGGAGGAGTGATTCCTCCAGGAAAATCAGGATGCTATTTCCAGTAAAAGGAGGAAAGCGGCTGGGCAGGCAAAAACAACAGATGTCCACTCCAACAGCTTTTCAGTTAACTATTCACAGAAGTCCAGAAGCAAGTTATATCCAGAGAATAGAAAAGGAGGCTGATTCTACAGATTTAACTATTTATATTTTTCTCAGGGAGAAGTTGGCCCATGGGCTGTGGGTTTCCCTTGGTACAGAGGCTACTCACTTTTACCCATCATGTGCAAGCTCATAGCATCTGCTGGGCTCACCCGAGACGCCCCAAGCTCCCCAGGCTGGTGACAGATTGGACAGGAGATCTTGCTCTGTCACTGTTTGGGGATCGGGTCTAGTGCCCTCATGGCTGTTTCTGCTCCAGCTTTGTGAGTATCAAAAGGCTGCTCGTGGAGTAGGAGAAAGGGTGCTATGAAGAGTCCTTCCAGAAGAGCCCCATATTTTTAGCATTCTTTCCCTGAGACACAGCTGTACTCTCCTGTCCTCCCAACCTAGATGTTGGCTCCTGGGGTGTTTTCTGGAACATGTGACTCATCTGGTGACTATAAAGCTGGTTTTTCTCCTCTAGCTCTTGCAGATTTAGCCATTTGGGTCCCCCCCCCAACTGCTGAATAAAGCCACACATTGCATCTCTCCATTCAGGGGATTGAGACAGCTATGGTTGGGGGACTTTGTCTCTCTCTATTGCTCTCTTTTTAAGTTTATTTATTGATTAATTCCATGAGCAAGAGAGAGACAGAGAGACACAGAAAGAGAGACAGGTCTGGGCAACAGGGTGCTTCGTCCAGTCCTAAATTGCCATTCCCAGGGAGGTCTCCACATGTAAACCTGGCACTTGCCCATGTGGGTCAGCCTCTCAGAGCATTGTATGACCTCCATGCCACTGGCCAGCCCTTGTCTCTCTGTCTCTCTTTGTCTCTTCCCATCCCGCTCCTCCATTGCTCTTCCTCTTCCCTTTATTCTCTCCTCTTCTTACCTTTCTCTCCTTTTCTCCTTAAACTCCTCCTCTGATAGATCATGGAAAGAATTACTGGTGCCCCCTGGCCCCCTTAGTTTCTGTTATTATTCTATTTTTTTTCTGGGATGTCATGGCTTTCTGGAGGGGGGACTTGGGGTTCAAGATAGTGGAGAAGGGAGAGCTAAGAGAAATAGGTCAGAGGCTACCCTCCTGGCATGTGGACCCCCACGTCCACCCTGGCTTTCCCCAGGAAGACCAGGAGAGGGGTAGGGGACAGATTTTAGCTGGTTCAGGTCTGGAAATGACCTACACGGCCTGTCCTCTCCAGGTGTTCAGCCTCTCTTTCCACCTGCCTGGCTTTTCTTCTCTTCAACCTGTCTTCCCTCAGAGGCTGGGCCAAATCCCATGAGGACAATTCATAGGCAGGGAGCCGTGGACACCTCCTTCCCACTTATTAGGGCAGAATCGCTCTGACGAAGCTGCAACAGCCCAGCCAGAGCCTCATTATTTTGGGCTTCATTGAAATGCACAGCAGAGCCATCCCTAGTACTTTATGTACTAAACTTAACTACAGTAATGTATTCAAATCATTCTGAATTTATCTAGCCTGAGCATCCTTTTTTTTCCCCATCTTCCTCCTCCTCCTCCACATTTTTTTTTTTAAGACAGCAAATATGCTTTCTGAAACAGCAGCTGAGGGCCACCTATTCTGTGTGGGAGGGACAGGTGACTCTTCCTGCCCATTGTCTTCACTGGCTTCCCTGTCCCAGCAGTGGTCACCCAGGGCTTACCTGATGGCCATGATATTTTGGGATCCATGGTGTCTTTTCTGGCTGGCGTCCTACCTTCCTTATGGCTTTTCTGCATCCCTACCATTGTTGGAGGAGAACTCTGCACTGTGAGTGACCAGCGGGGCTCAGATATCAAACTCCCACCTTGGGAATCCAAAAGGTAGCACCATCCAGAGAATCGAAAACAAGTTCACGAGACGGAAGAGAGCACCGAGGACAGGAGTGCTCAGTAAAAGGGCTTTACCTGGGAGGTAGGAAATGGCTTCTTACCCAAGTTTGCACATTAGCCTTTTGGGTGGCTTTGGGATACCCTGAGCCACAATTTTCTTTCCAATCAAAATTCAAAGTGTTGAGGGTAGTGTTTTGAGCCAGATCAGGGGCTCTTAGCCTGGGGCCCATTCATAAGCTTTGGATATTCCACGAATCTCTTGAAATTTTAAGCAACCATGCACTCCTGCCCCCTCTACCCCACTCTGCCCTGGGAGAAATTCCATAGCTTTCATTGGATTTCATTTCTTTCTTCTTTCTTTCCTTCTTTCTTTCTTTCTTTCTTTCTTTCTTTCTTTCTTTCTTTCTTTCTTTCTTTCTTTCTTTCTTTCTTTCTCTCTCTCTCTCTCTCTCTCTTTCTTTCTCTTTCTTTCTTTCTTTCTTTCTTAAATTTTAAGCAACCATGCACTCCTGCCCCCTCTACCCCACTCTGCCCTGGGAGAAATTCCATAGCTTTCATTGGATTTCATTTCTTTCTTCTTTCTTTCTTTCTTTCTTTCTTTCTTTCTTTCTTTCTTTCTTTCTTTCTTTCTTTCTTTCTTTCATTTGCCAGAGTAGACAGAGAGAGAGAAGGAGAGGGAGAACACATTTCTCAAAGAGATGTGATCACTCTGTAATCCCTTCTCTTACATTTTGGGTATGCCCATGTACTGGGTGTGTTTTTCAAGCTGCTGGAGTTGGGTTTCAACCACACAGTCAGCCAGCCACGTGGGCTCTGGCTCCCTTAAACAGTAGGGCACTGGGCTGGCCCTCATGGGATTTTCAAAGGCCTTTCATCTATCAGGGGTAAAGATTTCACATATTTGCAGGCTCTAGGGCCCCACGTACCTTCAGGTGTTTCTGTTCAATGTCTTGGTTTTATAGGTGGGGCCATGGAGGTTCAGAGGGGGATCAGAGGTGCTCTGCGTGATTCTCGTGGTGACCCCTGGAGATGCGTGCAGGCAGAGATCCAAGGGGAAGGAGGCTGGAAGGGCCATCTGAACCCGAGTAGTTCTCTCTTGGAACCTGACCTGCCAGAGGGGCACTGGGAAATCCAGTGGAAAGGAGCTACATGAAAATAAGAGAAGTGGGACAGACAAGCCAAAGTTTTTGGGAAAAAAGAACCACGCTGCGTGATATTGATGAGTGACTTTTGTCTGACATGGGTTTTGGCCTGCACATCTGCCTTCTAGCCACTAAATGGCTCTGGTCTACCACGGGGCTGGAATATAACTGAAGACACAGAGCAACTTCCAGACCATTTCTCTTCTGGCTGTAGATTGGTTCCTTCACCATCAAGAAATAACCTGGTTTCTGTGACAGTGGTGTCTTCCTGCCCCTTCTTTGACCACTTTGCCTCTCTTTAGGATTCCAGCTTTTGTGGCTACAGTCAGAAAGTGGGCCTCCTTGAGTGGGTTAAGCAGAAGGATCTCTGCTCTTCCCCTCCCAGGTGGAATATGCTTGTCTTCCATTGGCTTGCTCCTATGGGACTTGGTGCATGCTCTCTGGTTAGCTGGGGATGGAGCATGCTGGGACATGCTCTATCCTGGTTGGATCTATCATCGTGTGGCTTCTCTTGGTGTAAAACAGCTAACACCCCACACCCTACCCTCATTCATTCTGCCTGGACTCCTTCAGATCTGAACTAGGAAAAAAAAAAAATATATATATATATAAATCTCATGAGGGTCAGCAGGTGACATGGTGGTTAATATGTGGGGTCCCACATGGCCGAATCCATGGCTTTGGACCCAGTGGCTTGAAAAACATGCCAGGCAAGTGTGTATGCGTGCCCCCAAACTCCAAGAGGTACATGGAGGTAAGGTGATTACAGCATGGCCATCCCCCAAGGGGATGTCTCTCACCTCCCCTCTCTCGGTTGCTATTTGTCTGTCTCTGGTGAGCACACTTACCTTATGGCAAAATTTAAAAGAAAAAGATAAAAAATGATGTTACAGTGGAGGTGTGTGTGTGTGTGTGTGTGTGTGTGTGTGTGTATGGGGGGGGGAGAAAGACCTTTCACAGGGCTCAGTTGTGTCACAATATCCTTTCCCTAGTCTTCCAGCCTGCCAATATCCTGGGCATGAACATGCATGCTCTACCTGTTTTCAGGCCAATTGCAATGGGAACTCGAATCACAGTTGGGGTTTGGCTTCCAGCTCTGTAGTCGCGGATGCTGCCGAATGTGCCACAGAGGCTAGGCCCAGATTGAGATTACTACCTGGCCCTGTACTAAATACTCCAGGGGTTCTGTGCAGCTCCAGGTCAAAATTGGTCTCAACTAGGAAATCCTAAACCTGCAGTCAACGTCCCTGTTTGCCTAGAAAATATCCTTCTCCATAAGTTGCCAACCAGGAAGGCCTTCTGGAAGTTCTTTGTTTAGTATTTATGCCCAATAGTTGGCCTAAGTCATTGTTTTCAAGAGAGCTGTTTTTAGCGTTAGTTAAAAGATTCAGTTCTATTGTCTTTCAAAAGGCACGGACAAACTTCCTTTCTGGTTATGGAAGTGCCATTCTGTACAACTGAGGAAGAAGTTCTCTGTGTGCTCACCATTAAATAAAATTTTATAATGAAAATTTTGTCTTATGAAGGTGAAACTTTGAGACCATATTAGAATTCTCATTTTTCTAGGCGTAGCAATCAAATGACCTTCCTATACAGCTACATAAAGTATAGATTTAAAGTTAAATGATCCAGTCAGTCATTTAACATTTTCTTAAAGAGTAATTTCTTCTGTAACTATGGATGTTTACATATGGTTTTCTTTTTGGTATTTACATTTTGAGAATTGAAGAAAAACTGACATTCTTTTTTGGAACTGTTTTTTAATAGCCTTTGTTTATTTTTAATATGTGGCGTTCCAGGCCCTTGCTCTAATGATTTTTTTCACACTGCATTGATAATTAAATTCATTCATTTTCCCAGCTGCACAATTCCTTTAAATAAAAAGTTATGGGTAATAACACCTCTTACGCTCAAAGTACAGAGGAGAAAAGGGCATAGCAGATTCTCTCTGTCGAGGAGAATCACACAGTTTATGCAGGTCACGGGTTAAGACAAAACTCTGTGTACAGGTATTCGGGTATCTGGGTCTTTGTAATTCATACATTGTATCCTGCAAGTTTTGATTTTCTGATACTGAAACACGTGCCCCCCCCTTATTTTTTTTTACTTTATGTTCATAAAGATATAATTTATCTCCTTGTATCTTATTCAGATTTTTGGTTCATAATTTGTAGTAATAAGTGTCATCAAAAGCCTAGAAAATGTTGGTTTCGCTTAAATGATTGGAGACTGTTTGCCTACTGTCGGAAAGTGTTGGTTTTGCTTAAATGATTGGAGACTGTTTGCCTACTGTTACCAACCAGCATATATATAAGGAGGGCAGTAAAAGTGAGCTGAGATATTTAGTGACATAAAAAGAACCATGTAGATTTGTGAAAATGTAAAACTGTGATCATGGAAGAGGTTCATGAAGTAATGAGGGAAATGCTTCGTCCCTGGGCTAGTGATTCACTTGTAGCTTCTGTAATTTCATGGATGCTATAAGGATTTGGTTTTTACACATTTTAATTTAGTCCAGAGATGTTCCTATTTTAATTATCCATACACAAGGGCACAGTATCTTTCTACGGTTATTGCTATATGTTACATTTATATATAGCAATAGCAATTTGAAAAAAAAAAAAAAAAACCAACAAAATGCTTTCACCTAGATGACCAAAGGGTTATACTCATTTGTTTTAATGACACTGTATGGACCTTTGCATTCTTAAACAGGATTTTCAAATACACGAGATGCAAACGCTCACGGATGTGCACACAAATAGATACATACCGGAGAATAGAAAAAGGATTTGTTTAATGTCTTCCCTTTTGGGAAGGATCTGTAGGTGCTTGTGAGGTAGCCCCTGATTAGGGGTGGCTGGAGCCCCTTGCTTTCTTCATTGAAATCGAATGGAGGAACTTGAGAACACATTGATTCCCACTGAGCCTCAGAGATCACATTTCAATACATAAAAAAATCCATTTGGAGACATGTGATATTTTAACTATTGTGTTGGGCTTAATCTGTAGATGTTAGCAGGGAAATACAAGAGACCAAAAAAATAAATAGACACACACACACACATACACACACACACACACACACACATATAGATAGTAATTTAATATACTGAAATATATTTATATGGATTAAACATCTATTTATAAATAGAAATATGTATATCTATAAAAGAGCAATCCGATGAAAGAGCATGTGGACACAAGTTGAAATTTAAATCACCCAGTCTATACATTCTCTGCTTCTGTGTAAAGGTGATTCCCTAATGACCGGGGGATATTTCTTCCTCCTTCACTGAGAAGCAGCAAGCAGAAATCAGCTGCGTTTAAACAAATCTCTTGCAGCTTTCTGCGCTGAGAAGCTACGGAATGTCATGTCGAGCTGGGGCCCGTCCTCCCAGCCTCTCTG
>NW_006205257.1:2934610-2958260 GCF_000334495.1 Tupaia belangeri chinensis
ATGCCTTGGAGATGGCTCAGAAGCAGGGCCCCCATGTCACAAGCTCAGAGGGTCATTTCTACTCAGAAAGCCTTTGCACTCTGGCTGAATGATCTGGTGCCACAGATGACTCCCATAGCCCATGGATAGAATGTCACCCAGAATGTCACCCAGCTTCACCTGCTAGGGACCCTGCTGACCTTTACCTCAGCTTGCTAGTCCATTAACAATGGGGCAACCCCTGGCTTTGGGGAACCGAGAGGAACAAAGGGGTCTGGATGAGCTTCCAGGATCCTTGAAGGAAAGGCTTATACCAGAGTCACAAAACGGTTGTGTGGGGGAGCCCAATCTGCCCACCGATATGTTTTGCTTGGTTCTCAGATTATAGAAAAGAAACATGGATTTGTTGCCAACATTGAATAATTGGAGATTTCACTTAATTATCTATGCGGATTTCTGGCTTCATTTGAATGTGTGGAAGAGCAGCGGACACTGATCCCTGTGTCCAAGCAGAATGATCACTCTCCTTAGATAGTGGCACAGACCCTCCGCTGGCCCCTCTGGCCCCTACAGCCTCTGAGACCTCTCATGCTCTGTGCTCGTCCTCTTTCGGAACCTGGGGAACTCCTGCCACTGCAGGTGTTTCTATAGCCCTGGTGTCTGCTTAGGGACTTTTCTCCCTGTTTTCCTGGATGGTCGGTCCATGGCCTTGGACAGCCTTGCCTCTTCTCACTGTATAGACAGCTGGGATTTGTTACTAGTGACAACTGGGCTGCAGTGTCAGCTACATTGCTCAGTGGTGGAATCTTCTCTGTCCTGGTCATGCCTTTCAGTGTAGATGCAATCATGCTCTGGAGAAGGTGATCCTCCCAGTCTTCCTGAAAGACCATCAGGCTCTGAAAACTCAGTCTTCAGAGAAGGATGTGTAAGGGATTTCCTGTACAGCCTTCCTGCAATCTGCAACAGCTGGGGTGGAAAGATCCATGTATCTGCCTCAGCTAGCAGAGCCTTCCCCCTGGGAGTTAAATATGCAGTGGCCTCAGAAATTGGAACTTACTGGGGTCTGGGGCCCTTGATGTTGTTTCCAATGATTTACTTGTTCTTTCGCTTCTAGTAGTGGTAAGACAGGTGTGCTTGTATTCATGTGTATGTGTGTGTTTCTGTGTGTGTTTTTGCAGGGCACAGCAGGATGGAGCCTAGGCCAGGAAAGCCTGGGCAGGGGTCCCTGTTAAGGCTTCCTGTCTAGTACGAAGGGTAAAACTGCAAGGGTCTGGATGGCTTTGTGCAAGACCATCCCCACTGCTGGGGTATGGCTCCAAGGTCCTGTTTACTGTCACGCTTGGTCCTTGGGCCAGGGGTCCTTGATGATTGGGGTCTGTATCACTTTCATCTTTGTATCTCTGGCACAGACTCAGCTTCCAGTGCTAATTAAGTGCCTGGGTGGATGGGCGGATCAATTCAGGGTGGATTGGTTCTGTCTTCTCTGTGCATTGAGGATGGGCAGTAGCTAAACTGGCATGGCTGTTGCAACAGAGCTTGCTTATTTAATAGTTGGGCTGGAGGAGGTGTAACACGAGGGCCTAGGGTCCTGGATACAAGCCGGAGTTCTGCCACCTCTCAGTGAGCTTCTCATCTAAAAACAGGGAGGGGCTAGGGAAGATTTTTTCATTTTTAAAAAGAATTATTTTATTTAATTTATTTTAGTTTGACGAGAGAGAGAGAGAGAAAGACAGAGAGAGTAAGCTGCGAGGGTCTAGGACATGAACTGTAGTCGACCATGTGGGAGTCCAGTGCCTTTAACCACCACGCCACCTGCTGGGCCCAAGAGTTTTAAGATGACTCTATCAGCTGGACCTCTCCATCCCCACTTCTCCTTCCCACTCTGCCCAACACAACTGCCCGAGCTTGAACCTGGAACTCAGCTTTATTTGTTTATTGGGTCCCAGTTTTCTCAGGAGCCTCTGAGACCTCACACGGTTCTGTGCCAGAGGCACTGCTGTGTACCTGGCTGTTGGTGGGGAGCAGGTGTTACAAAGCCTTCATTATCAAGGAGAGCTTGCTATCCTGAAACTGGACACAGGCCCTGCATTTCCTGGATCCTCTAGGAAGCAACCACACTTGAACCCCTCTGAAGAGGATGTTGGTGCTAGGATCTGATTCTTTGGTGAAGGGGAAATGAAGCTCCTCTGTGGGCTGGGCTCCAAGCACCATTACTCACATCCACAGCTGGCAAACTTTTGTTGAGATGGCAGGGTCTTGAGAGGAGTATCAGACCCCAGCTGGGATTGGTATCATTGGAAATAATATTCAAAAGGTTTCGGGACCAGTAGTTAGTGTAATGGCTATGACGCTGGACTCCTATGTAGTAGACCGTGGTTCAAGTCCTGGACCCAGTGACTTAAACTCACTCTGGGCGCGTGTGCCTGCATGCCCAAGATGCCAAGAGGAGAATGGAGGAGAAGGGATTGCGGCATGGCCATCCTCCCTGGGGGGTGATTTTTCACTTTCTGTCTCTCTCTGTCTCTCTGGCGAGTGCACGCGCCCTGTAGAAAAACAAAAAAGAAAAAAAAAAGGTTTCAGTTTTGTTCATTGTATCTAAGGAGAAATAAAGACCAACGGAACATTCAGAAACCTGGTGCGGGGACCAGCAGTTAGCGTAATGGCTATGTTGCTGGACTCGCATGTAGTCGACCACAGTTCAAGTCCTGGACCCGGAGGCTTAAACTCATGCTGGGCGCGTGTGCGTGTGTGCCTAAGATCCTGAGAGGAGAATGGAGAAGAAGGGATTGTGGCATAGCCAACCCCCCTAGGGGGTGATTTCTTGCTTTTTGTCTCTCTGTCTCTCTGGTGAGTGCATGCACCCTACAGCAAAAAAATAAAAACTCTGTCTCTCTGGTGAGTGCATGCACCCTATAGCAAAAAAATAAAAACCTCTCCAAAAAAAAAAAAAAAACAGAAAAAAGAAACCTGGTGAGGACAGAACCTGTCTCCTAATAGGTTCAAAGGGTTTCTTACTCAGACTATAGAAGAAGAGGATTTGGAGTGAGCTTTGAGGGGATGCACAAAACACGGGAACAAAAAACCCACCTGGCCAAGTAGTTATAGATGGAAGAAGGACCGCGTTTTAAAATATGTCTACAGTTCTGAGTTTCTGAAAACAAGGATTTGGAAAAAACGGAGTTACCAGAATGCATAGGACAAATGAAATAATTCTTCACTGATGATCTTAGAAAAGAAAATATTTTTTCTCATTGTCAGCACTAAGGGTTTCCTGTAAAGGTGTTGGAATAGAAAGTGGAGGACCTATCTCCACCAAGGGTTACCTACTCAGGGGACCACCCAGGCCAGGCAGGGGAAATGTGAGTTGGGGACTGCAGGCTGGGTGTTCCTGGGGCCACTGTCCTTGTCTTTGCCTGGCTGAGCCCTAAGAGCAGAGCAGAAGAGTCATACCTAGGGGAGGGAGGCCCAGGCACAGGTTAGTCCGCACATGTTATTGGAGACTCATACATAGATATGTCTCTGCCATACACAGCCTTTGCTACCGCCTCCCCAAAAGCTCCTGCAGCTTTTACTGCATCTGTGTCCTCCCAACTACCAAGAACTATTAGTTAACCTAGATTTGGTCTCTGTGGGCATCTGAGTTTTCTTGCCTTGTGTCTTTTACTCCCTAATCTCCTTTTCCTCTCCACACATGCACGTCCACCGACCAGACTGTAATATCTTCGAGGACAAGACTGAGTGTCACTGTCCCGCTACAGTGCCCAGGACTAGAGAGTGCAGCAGATACTCACATATCTCTCTTTGCTGGTGGGATATGGAAGTCCATGGATATTTGACCTTAGAGGTTTGGTGAGCCTGAAATTCTCACCATCAGATCATCCAAGAGAGCCTAGAAACTACTTTTAAACAGACTGGCTTGAATTTGAAGCTAACACTAGATACAAATAGTCTAGAGGTGGTTGAAGCTTCAGGCTTTCCAAATCTGGCTGTAGAGGTAAATGATTTACTGGAATGCACGCATGTTCTGCTTTTATTGCTCAGAGCGCCCAGTACTCAAGTATCTGTCTTACACATTTTCCCCATTAGAAAACACAACGTGGCAATTAAAAGATGACCCGACTGTTCTGCATTTAAGGGTGTTCACGTATGTGCGTGGTAATTTTGTATCTGTAGCCGCTTTGGAGTAGCTTCCTTACAGAGTCTTGTTTGGATTTGTCTGGATGAGGTTTTCCAGTTCAGAGTAACTGCTCGAACCATGAGAAAATGCCTGGCAAAACCCAGATCTGTTAGCCTTGCTGTTCACACCTGCAGCGTCTCTCCCTCCAGGTGTGGGGTGAACACAGGCACCTCAGAAGTACACAGGCATTCTTTAGGGAAAAACAATAAATACAAAGGGAGAAAAACCCAAGATGCCTAATCAGACATTACCCCACTGGTAGTAAAACCCAAATTCATGAGAATGTATAAAAATAGATTTCTTTTAAATGCCAGAGAAGAGATTTGGAAGCGTTTTGGCAGATTGGCATGCATGGACCGACCTGCGCCAGGTTCTTGCTTACCTTAATAAATATTCATTTTGGTTGGTTTGCGGGGGAGCCCAAGTGCTAGGCAGAGGGTCCTTGTTGTAGAAGATCTATTTCTATAGCAAGAAATCCAGATTCTTAAATATCAGGTATTCTTTTCTGGAAATGTAATTCTTTCCTAACAATTCCAACCTCCAGTGGGAGATCTGTGCAGGAGACGGATCCGGCCATGGCCTTTCCTTCCCCTGTGCTGTTAGGTAAAGTCAGGTATGAAAATGGTGCTCTCTCCCTTTCTCAGCCACCTTTTTTTTTTTTTTTTGGACACACAGAAAAAGCTTCATTCAATATTGATAGTGTTTTGATACATTAAAATCAAGAGCTAGTCAGGAATCTTATATAATATGTGTATAGGTGTCTTTTTTTTTTTTCCTGGTTTCACCATTTCTGACCGGAAAAGTCAATATTTTAAAGGAATTGCATTTCTCTTCAAAGCCTGCAGGCAGTCTAATTCTCACAGAATACATGTCCAGTTGGAATTGAAATGGTCCCTCCCAAGATATGTCTGTGGAAATGACATTACTATTATTTTCTTAAAAACAATCTATTTTCTACTAGTGTGCAATTTAGCAAATTTGGAACTTGGAAAACTTCAAAATCATTTTCGTTCATGTGGTAGAGACTAACATTGCTCTTGAAAGGTAAAAAATAAATGCTTTGTTATTCTAACAAATATTTTAAACCAAGCCAGTAGTTATATTCCAAATCTGTATCTCCTTAAATTTATTTGAAAGACAAAAGAGGGGGGAGAGAGAGGGAGAGGGGGGGAAAAGAGAGGGAGAGAGACCTCGGTTGCAGCTGTTTTCAGAGTTTGGGCACAAATGTTCTTTCATTCCTTTGCATGATTTCGATAAAATTAGGTCAAAGAAATGTTCATTTGAAAACAGTGCTTTGTCATATTATCTACAACACATGTCTAGCAAATTTATGAATCCAGTATTCATCTGCGTGAAGTTCCAAATCCTAATGAATGGTTTAGACAGCATTGTCATCAATTTTCCGCAGGTGCAGCTGAAGCAATCAGTCAGTTCAATCAAAAGCCTCCGTCAACTTGCGTGGCGCTGTCATTTTTTACATTCGGATTGCTGAAATTAACAAAAACGATCACTCCCTGAAAGTCTTTACACCCCTCTCGCCTTTGGGTGGCGCTTTTGAGCAACGCTTTGCTACCGGCCGCACCGTAGATCTCGCAGCATTTTTTTTTTTTAAACTTTATACTAACATAATATTTCTTTTGTGATATTATGGAGATAAAATTGCACTGTGTGTTTTAACACACATTACAACAACCTCTTAAGGCAAAAAAGTAAATTCATGCAAATGAGTTATAGAAAGTGAAAAGATTGGTTGTTGGTGCGGTGCGGTGCGCGGTGAGAACAACGCTGGGCAACGCTCCGGCCGCCCGGCAGTTGTTAGGTTCTTGAACTTCCTAGCCCCTTCCCCTGTCAGACTATGCGGTAAGATTGCAATTTGGGCTCTCAACTTGGGAGCTGTTGCTTTAAGATTTACGAACCAGGCTACCTGGTTCCTTTCGCCTGTGTTTCCTCTGGGTTTAACCTTTCGCTTGCTTGCTTCCAACAGCCTGGAAACCTTCTCCGGGGTAGGCTTTATTGGTACTGGGAGGCGAACGTTTTATTACAATGTGGGTGGCGAGAATTATGTATCTATTCCTACGATGAAGCTTTTGTTCCTCAAAGGGTTAACAGCAACTTTAAACCCTGCCACTTGCTCAAAAGACTCACAGAAAGGTTCTAAGAAGGAAAAGCTTTGGCTTTCCATCTCACTGAAAAATAACCTTGTTCCCTAACTTGATAGTCTGAGAAGGATTTCAGCAGCACCAGCGAGGTAAAGAGGAAACTGCAAGAGAAACTCTGCATATGCCAAAGACGAACACTCCTGTCTTCTCTCCCCTAAGCTCACTACCAGGTGGCTTCTAAATCTTTAAAATATATGGACAGACAGAAAGCACTTAGCATCAGTTCCTCCATGATGAATAGAGTTAACCTTTGTAGTTTGCCAAAAGTCAGTAAGTTTTTCTTTCCCATTTGTTTCCGTAGATTCAGGAGTAGAAATGCAGGTAGAACCAGATAGACTCTCAGCGCGCCTTGGCCTTTTTGCTTAATGACAGCTCACAGCAGCCTGCAAAAGAGACAGGCTAGTATTAACTTATTTAAATGATGGAGTTATTTGGAGTGACAGAAGGACTTGGATTTGTTAAACTGGCCTGAAAAATTTGTAGGCGCCTTCTCCTTGCAGACGTCATGAATGATCGTCATTCCACCATGTCTAAGGCCACGTTGCCCCCGCCCTCCCCACCCCCCAAAAAAAGAAGAAAAGAAAAAAAAAAATACACCTGGCTTCTAGAAGAATGCAAATTCTACGGAATAGAATAAAAATGTGCTTTTTAATAACGAGTCATGTCACTTGGCAAATAGCTTTGATGGAGCATTGCTGCCTGCATAAAGCTGAAGCTACATCTGTGTCATCTGTACCTGCATTTATGACACCTTCCCTGAGAGAGCAATTAGGGGCTGGTGAGGGCTGGAGTTCTAGCTAATATTTGAAACTACATGTGCGTCTGCAGCTAAAGGGGGAAGGAGGGCTGGGATCATCTGTGAATAGAGAAAAGAAGCCTAACAGCTCCCACCTTTTAGACACTTGATAAAAAATGCAGTTGGGGGTGCCTGGAGAGTCTCAAGGGGGTGGCTTTTCCACTGAGAAAGGAAGACTGCTACAGAACAGCCAACGGGACGTGCTGGAGGAGGCCTGCAGTTCGGCTCTCTTTGGCAGAGTTGGAAGTTAAATGGTCTTGTCTGTTTCTTCTCTTGTTTGTGTACTTGTTAAAGATCTCTTGAAATGCACCGTTCCAGTTTCCTTTTAGTGTAGTACAACAGAGTTAAACTAGTCATCTTGCATTTCGGCTTCCCCTGATTTCCTACAGGAGCTTATGGAATAGATTTTTTTTTTTTTAACTACCAAATATAGAAAAACATTTGACTTGCTATCACTCTTAATTGTAACTGTAGCTCTTGTAATAGAAGGTGAAGTGAAATGGGGTGTCTATAAATCAAAACAACGGATGCATGGAAAAGAATCAACAGTACCTACAGTCACACGTATATGCGTCTCAGAGGAGATGCTTTGCATTGTGTGTGTGTTAACACGAAGCTCTTCCTCTATTAGGCTCTTCTCTGTTTTCCAGAAAAGGCAAATATTTCCATAGTTGATTTTTTTTTTCTTACTCTTCCAATCCAAAAGAGAATTATTTTTGTGATTGTTGTTATTTTCTTTCTAAAAGGAAAGAAATTAACATGTTTTTTTTTTCCTCCCATGAATATATGTGGTGAAAAGATTGCAGCGTGTTTTGACTAAGCATGCAAAATGTTTTATTAATCAGAGCAATACAGTAGAAATGAAAGCACTACGTCTTTAAAAGCACCTCGGCGTCCAGGTACACGGGGAGATCCGTAAAACCGTTGACCAAGCACAATGTACGCAGACAAATGTCTTCTCATTGTGTGATGCGTGAAGGCCATGATAGATGGCTTCTAACAACAAAGCGTGGCCACGGAGACAAAATTAGTGTTGTTTTAATTACCAGTGTCTGTAATGTTATCTATCCATAACTGCCTGAAATAGACCGTCACAGAGGGTCAGAAGGCAACCCAAGCTAATACCTCCACACATAACTCTTACCCGATCCTGAGTGATGGCAATGTGCTAAAAAAAAAAAAAAAAGAAGAAAAAGAAAAAGAAAAAATTTAATGCTTCACTTGAAACATTTACGTACAGCAAAAAAAAAAAAAAAAAAGAAAAGAAAAAAAATTGTTTCTTGTTTAAGAGAAGTGCCTTTATCTTTTTCTCTCAAAGTGAAGAAACCAGCAGATCTTATTAAATGCTATTTGGAGGTCAGAGTAATGGGCAAAAAATGGGACTGGCCTTGACATGCTTCAAGGAAAGTTTACACTCTCGGTGCGGTGTTTTTTGTCAGTCACAAATAGCATTATGACACTAATAGGAAGGGAGATTCTTTATTTTTGAAACCTCCTTGAGCTGAGATGGGCTGCTCTTCAGACATTAGTAAGTGTGTGTATTGTGAAGATGAAGTATCCCTTACTTTCTGAGCTTGCGGGAGATGAAAGATAGGCCAGCTTTTGAAAATGGCCTGCGTGGCACATGCTATAAATGAGCAGGGAAAGCAATCGAGCTAATAGATTACAGTAATTATCCAATCTTTGGCTAGTTTGTATTGGCAAACTATAAATACAGTACACATTAGAACAAGGTGCTTACAGAATGTACATGAAAGGTCATTGTAATTTGCAAGTCGCTAGTCATTAGAATATGCTAAAAACCATTGCTTCAGGGCTCAGATTTTAATGATGAATACATTGATTATTAAGTAGCAGAGGAAAAATGTACAAGAGCTGCTGTGGTGTAATGATAGGTCGCTTTATTTTGGGAAGGAAATCAACTCGGCTTCAGAATGCATGCGTTGAGGAATATAATTGCAGTGAGGAAAATTCCTCAGAGGAGCTTGGCACATATTAAAAGCAAAAACTTGAGACATGTTTGTGATAAGATTACTAATAAATCTCTGGTAAGTCTTAGACTCCTGACAATAATACAGCAACAGAGTACTTCATCTTCTCCAAGCTTTAGAATTTAAGATCAGTCACAAACAATCTAAATTACGACTGATCCTAGGCAGATGCAGTACCGGACGATGTTGCTCGTCATAAATCTCTCGTTCCTTATATGCAAATTAAACTCCATTTTAAAAGATAATTTTTCACATGGTGATCGCCTTTATTTGTGAAATGCTGGTGATTTTTAATGGGGAGAGAAAAAACCCAGGCTTCGTATCTGGGAGTGATTTTGCGCAAGAGGGGTGGCAGCAGCGTGGGATCTGGATGCTTTTGGTGGGGAGCTTAGACCGACTTTGGAGAGAAGTTAGGGACCAAGTTGGGTTTGGAAATGGCCTAGCTGTGTGGGGTCATGGGGGTGTTTCTGGGTTCTTCTGTGCTGCCAGGCCTTCTGAGTCTTCTGTTTCAGAGTGGGGGTGCCTATCCCTGCTGCCGTGGGAGCCTTTTCTCTGGCAGCGCCTGCTGGCCTCTGCGCCTGCTCTGGAATGGGTTTGAAACCAGGAGTAATTCCTCACATGGTTTTCCTAAGTATCTTTTTCAAAAAGAAGTCAGCGTGGAAATGGGCCTGTAGTCCCGAGTGCTGTGCCAACAGTCATTACTTGGTGTGTGTGTGCATTTTAGAGGTAAGGCAGCTTCCATCTGTGTCCTGAGAGAGAGAGGTAGTATGACTTGTTTCTTCCCATCACAGTCTGTACTCGTGAAATGTTTGTCTCTCCAGCCCTGAATTTTTACTGCAGGGCTGTTGGTGGAAAACTTGAAAAAAGAATAACAAGAATTTTGAAAGAGTGGGAAGCGCCTCCCTTTTCTAAAATCCATCATTCCATTGGCTTTGAGGATCATACAGAACGCTCGACCTCTTTGGTGGAGCCATGGGGCAGTGAGACTCAGGTGTGTTGAAGGCCTCTCCAGGTTCCCAGGGACCTGGAAGCTGCCTGGCATTTATCTGGCAAAAGAGCCAAGCCAAGAGGTTTTCACACCCCACTGGGCTTACCAGGACAGCTTGGTGGCACGTTGCATCGGTCCCTAAGAATATAGGGACCAAGGGGCAAGGTGGTCGTGGTGGTGTCCCCAACAAGCAGCAGTGCCACGCTGCAAATCTGGGTCCCATCGGAGGCAGGGTGCTTTCCTGTTTTAGGTGCTTTCCTGTTTTACCCTGGTGCTATCAGGAGGGGATTCTCACTTCAGATTTTTCCATTGTTTTCTTGGAAATATACTGGCAGTTCCCTGGGAAGTGTTACGGAGTCTGTGTTTGTGCTTCCCTTTGTCTGTCATTCTCCCTCAGACCCTGCCTATGCACACTCTTCAAATGAACAGACTTAAAACCAAGTGCTTGTTGATCAGTGCTGACACAACCCTCTCCACCAGGAAGGGACTAGTGGCTCCTCCGGGGCGGACGCGGTGAGTATCAGGTGGTGCAGCACATCCCTCTGGGTCCCGTGTAGCTCGTCATTTCATCAGCCTGTGCATTAAGGGGCAACACCACACAAGGGTAGAAATATAAATATGCTTTACAATTCTCAGCTCCCTACCATAAGAATACTTCCTGAGTGGATGTAAATTTACAACAGGTGCTTATCAAATGTGAAAATGCTTGCAAATCAGAAACAAACTTTAGGGCTGTGAGCGTATTTCAGTGATGGCTTTTGCAAGGGCTGTGCTTGATGCTGAGCAATCATGTTCTTCCTCTTTAGTTTCTACGGGCAATGTCTTTCCCATGGTTTTGCATGGGGGAGAATGATGAGGGCTGAATGTGAGATTCTGGGGTGAAGATGCCGATTTGTGTAATGGAATCCATATTTACCATGGGGGGGGGCACATGTGTGGCTCATATGCCTACATAGAAAGAAGAAATCTTTACTTTCAGAAGAACGGATATTTTCATTCATTGTGTGTCTTCCAGAAGGCAGGCACCCTCTAGCCATCTTGGTCAAGTAACTAACTGCACTTGTGGTAGAAATGTTTTCAACTATCTTATTCTTGATGACTGAAATGTGTTATATCCATAAAGTAAAGGAATAGCTGCTTTTCCTGGTTTGTCTGCTCCAAATGGACTATTTCCCAGTATAACTGAGCTTTGAGTATTTTTCCTGAATTGTACCTTTTTTTTTTTTCCTTTTTGCAGCTTTAAAACAGTCTCCACCCCTTTGCCCCCCAAATCTTTAAGGTTTTCTTGCAAGATGTACTTGTTGTGCAGGGAGTAATTAGCCTGTTACAGAGATATTAATTAACATGTTGGAAATGTTTTCTTTATTAATGAGAAATTCACACATTCTATTTAAATTAATTTGTATAGTTTAAAATTAATTTATCGTGGCCTTTGATGACCTCAAATCTACGAAGACAAAACTGGAGTATTGTACTAACTGTTCAACCATTCATTAAACATTTTATGCAAATAGTGTTTGTTTATAAACAAATTAACTGCAAGGATTTTCAAAACAGGTGCTGTGTTGTGAATGCGTACTAAATGATGTGGTACTGAAAGAATTAATTAGACCTTCAGATGTAATTAGTTGCAATAATTTGCGTGATTAGCGGCTTGGTTAAGAAGTAAGACACACACATTGTAATGCATGGGAGAGTCACTGCAGTAGCTTTGTTTTTCATATGGTGAGGATGAGCCTTCTCCATGTTTAGGAAATTTTTCAAAAAATTGCTGACATAGCTGGAGTTAATTGCCAAGTATCCTGTGGGGGGTAATGTGGTGGTGGTTGTCTTTTTTTTTTCCCCTCTTTCTCCCTTGGCTTCTTCCAGTGTGTAGCCACTGGATGTAATGCTGTTTGTTTGCACCTTTATGAATTTTTAAAAGAGAAAGTTGTTAACCCCAGATCTTTTCGTCCCCAGAGGAAATGACGATACTTAACACTTTGAGGGTTAGAAGACGGAACACAATGATTAGAAGCCGAATGAAACATTGCCCGCCTTTCAAGATCGGCTGCTATCGCTCAGGGAACAGCTGCAGTCAATTTTTTGACATTGCAGGGGAAGTGTCTCGCCTGTTCTAGTGGAAGATGGGCTGCCACCGTGAATGACTTCGTCTATGGGCCACAGAAACCAGTCGTCGTCACTGCTGATGGCTTGTTTACATGATGCTGGTGTTCTGAGAGGCGAGGCTGCTGAGCTCCCTGGAACTGTAACATTCAGCTGCCTTCATTCTCCAGGGCCATGTCGCCACAAGATGGTTCTCAAAGTCCTGGGGACCCTCCGTGTCCTGAGATCTGTGTGAAGAGATTTTATACACCACTGTTCTGCTTTGGAAAATCCTGGTAAAACATGGATGAGAATAATTTTATTTCTTCATTTAAAGGTATTCTTTATGTGCTTACTAGGCACCAGGGCCCCATCTTAGACTCTGGGCATGCAGTAGTGATTAATATGGATGTGGTCCGTTTCTGATGGAGCTTCCTTTCGTAGGGAGGCAAACAAGCCAATGACAAGTTTCAGATCATGCCAGCTGGGAAGAAATATGAACTTGGATGATTTCTCCTCATTCACCTGCTCCATTCCTCTTGAAGCCCCTCTGTATAGCTGTCATTCTTGTGTCCTCACAGGGCAATGGTGCCATCTTATGCTGGGGAAGATAGCATAGAGCAGTGCATGGTTGGCAAAGGGCAGGCCATGGATCTAAGTAAGTTGAGAGTGTGTGTGTGTGTTTGCGTGTGTCCATGAGATCCGCAGTATGTGCCTGCACGAGTGTGCTCTGCTATCCTTGAAGCCAGTGTAAAGACTTGAAATGTGTGCTCTCACCTTTTGTGGAGGCTTCCTTATCAAGAGAGACTTGGAGTAGCTAGTCCTTTTACTACCAGTCTGAGTGACCTTGGTCAGGACTGGGATGATGTTTGAGTTCTCTTTCAGCTCTAGCAATCAATAATTCTACTCTTGGCCTTGAAGAGATGGAGGATCTAGAGACAAAAACTTTTGAGTTTCCATAAGACCAAAGCTTTCATTCCTCTGAATTTCTTGGCAGTGTTTGATTCAGTTCATCCTCATTTTCAGCTGCTGTTTGCAAAGCAGTCTTTAAAATAGGCCCTTTTTGGATGATGTTTGAACTTGAACAAAATTAACATTTGCGTGTCATCAGTAGCTGCAGTGCATCATTCTGGGCAGTGAAGGATGAAAAGTCAAAGAATGTGGGCCGCTTGATTAAAATGAACAATCAAGGCAAGTTCTGAAAGATGGATACATATAGCCGGCCTGTTAATTTATGTGGACTCGATTCCAATTGCAAAGGGACATTTTTTTCCCTCTGAAACTTTTAAGAAATTAGGTTTTAAAGCTGAACTGGTGCACCACTCAACTTAAAATAGAAGAGAATTTGATTTTATGTGGTGCCTTTCACATTCCAGCACTCTATAATATTGCACATCAAGAGCTCCTGGCTGCAGGGTGTCTGGGAGCCAGGGTGAGTTTGAATGACTCCTGAGGAAGTGAAGAATAACCATTCTTTTTGTTAAACACTTGGAGAGGAGTTTCATGTGGGGCTTTTAGACCTCTACCCTCTGGGCCTCTGTCTCTCTGTCCCTTCTTTAGACCATGATCATTAAACACATAGGTACTGGAGTGGGGGGGGAGGGTCTTAGAAGCTCTGTCCGTAGATTGTCTTCTGCATGCAAATACCATTCCATCCTACCAGATTTAACCTGAATGTTGTTTTCTACTCCTCCAGGTATCATTAGGAGTTCCTGCCTCTGAAGTAACCTCCATGGTAACATCATATGTGTTACCACACACAGCAAACTTATGTTGTGTGTGTAACCTTGGGAGAATAACTAGTTGGCATTGAGCCTTATCAAGGCTACACTGTGGAGCTACTCATAACATTGCCTAAAGATAAAGAGAAAGAGCTCAACCATGTTGGGTGGCTGGATTCCTAACATTGCAAACTCTTGATAAAATTTAGCATGTCGGCCCAGCCTGGAGGCACAGTGGATAGCAAACTGAGCTGTAGTACTGGAAGCCACAGGGCTGACCACAGGTTTGGATTCCTGGATCAGTCTGAAAACATGCTGAGTGCATGCATGTGTGGCTGAGATCCTGAAGAAATGTAGGGTTGGGGAAAGGGGGTTATGATCTAATGAGACCCTGTAAAAGTGCCTTTCTCTCTCTCTCTTATGCATGCATGTACTATCTATCATGAACAAAATAAACAAACTTTAAAAAGAATTTACCGTGTTTTCTGATCCCTTTACGCCTGCAGGGAGAGGAGAGCTAACGGCAGGTCATAGATAAATGAAATCTCTCTCTCTCCCCACAGAGTTGCCTTAATATCTGTCTCTTCCAAGATGGAGGAGGACTGCTGACTACTCATGGGTGGTTCTTGGATGGGTCTAGATGTTGGAGAGTCTTCCAATCTCAACTGATGAGGGTATTACTTCTCTGTTCTGAACCTCAATTTTCTCAATTATAAAATGAGTAATTCTGTGCATTAGGGTTCCTTCCCACTTTATGAGCTTCTGTTTGGTCTTAAAACAAGTATAGACTTAGGAGAGAAATTATGCCAAGGTATTTCTTCTGCTCTTTAATTTTTTTCACGCACTTATTTGGGGTCATACATTTTCTTTCTCTCTCCCTTTCTCTTTCTCTCTTTTCCTTCAGTGCGATGCATGAGATTCCAGTGTTTAAAACAGACTTTAGGACCAGACAGTGGTGTAGTAGTTAAGGCAGCTGGATCCCATGTGGCTGACTGTGAAGTTTGAGTTCAGGACCTGGCAGCTTGAAAAAAAACATGCTGGATGAGTGTGCATACATGCCCAAAATCCTGAGAGGAGAATGGAGAAGGGAGTGTAACATGAGCACCTGTTTTCTCACTTTCCTCTCTCTGTTTCTCTCTCTGTCCTTTTGTCTCTTTCCAGTGAGTACATATAACCCAGAGCAAATTAAAAAAAATGCTTCTTTGTAGAATAATATTAGAATTTGAACAGGATTATATTCGAATATATGCTCAGATGATTCCATATGTAAGCATGTTCAGTGGGTGAAAACATTTTTAAATGGGGAGATTCCTTTGGATTTAGGGAACTGGAGATAAGTTGTAAGGAAGAAGAAAGTAACTATCCAAAGAAACCGAGGGCATCGCTCAGGGTCTGGCTGCCTAAGACACAGAACAGTGGGTCTGGTGGGAGGGCTTGGGTGATGTTAAAAATGAGGAAATAATCTGAGCAACCACAATGATTAATATGAACGCTCATCTTCAAAGAGTCATGAGATCTTTAGTATCTAGAAAATATATGAGGCTTCCGTTGAAATTGTTATCAGAGAAATGCATCTGGGGATTTATTTCATCTTCACTCAGCTGAAGGCAACCTTGAGGGCTGGATAGAAAGGGGTTGAGATGGGCGGAGAGAGGTATGATGATAGAGAAGCAATATCCCTGCACGGATGCCTTGCAAAAGTTGGTGTCCTGTGCTGGCTTATGGAAAAGCACAAAAAGGGGACGCCGGCTTGCATGGTGCCACTCTTGGGTGACATGCTAGTTTTACCTCTTCCACTCATTTGACTGGGTGATCTCGCTGGTCCTCAGTTTCCTCCTTAAATACCAATAATGTAAGAATGATGAGTCCATCTACCGTGTAGAGTTGTTATGAAGAGTAAAGGATTAGATGCTCAGTGCTGACCTGGAGCAGATACTTGACAAACCCTAGTAACGTCATGGTTTCCAAGTGCCCGTTTCAGTCTGGAGCTTATGCTTTCCCCTGCCTCTGCATCTCGCCACACTTTTTTATCGATGAGCTATTATAGTTGCTTATCAAAGGAGTTGTTAATGGACTAGATCCTATATGTATTGAAAGGTTCCAGTCTGAGCATCTCCAAGTATACATTTTAGAAATGTAAAGAGAAGTTAGAAGTGTGAGAAGACTAGTTTGGAAGGGAGCTCAAAGGAGCCAAGTCATCTAATGAATGTAGAAATCCACCAATTTTGACTCATAGTTGGGATGATGGTCAGTGTTCCTTGGTTTGGTCAACTTTTCTGGGAAGTAAAATGTGAACCTGTTCAGAGAAGTGCCCTTTCCAGATGGCTTGTTTCTCCTAGGAAGATCTTTTCAGTATCTAAGACACAGTGAAGACTCACTCGACCATTGCCTTTCATTGGTTTCCTTTGGGATGGTTCTATCTGGAGCTGCTGCTCAGATGTTTTCTACTATTGGTGAGATGGAAGGGATGCAGGAGGAAAAATATCTCTGGTTCCCAAGCATCAGCAAATTCGAGTGCGTGTCCAAAGGTAATTGTATTAGGCAACATGCTAGTCCCACTCTAATGGTCTTATGAGCCCCAATGATAAAGTGTGTATGTTCCAATGATTATAGGAATTTTATTTTCATCTGGTTTTTATATTGCTATAAATATTTTGCATTTACCAAATAAAGTGGTTGCTATGTAGAGATCATAACTTCTGGGACCTAAATTTGCTTCAGATGATAGGCAAATTATAGACTACAATATGTGATCAAACAGCAGTATGGGGGAACTTAAATAGAGTGAGCCCTGAGGACGGAGGCTGCTTAAAACTATGGGGGATGGAATAAATGGGAGTTTTAGCAAAGCTATCGCTGATTCCAGCAGATAAATTATGCTCTGCCTTTTTGTATCTCTTTGGGACTGTACTACATAAATTATGACCAAATATAATTTAGGCTATCAGCCTATATTTCTGAACATCCATCTTGTACATTTTAAGTACAAAATTACCATTTTGCAGAAGTATAAAATTGAGACAAATTTTTTTCCATCTGTGCATTTAACTTCTGCATACTTTATAGCAGCTAAAGGGTTCGAGAGGACCTCATTACCATCCGGAGGGGACGTTAGCCCCGCGACTATATAACTGTATTAAGATCTACATAAACGGGAATAAAGTTCGAGGGACAGTAGAATGTGGAATTATATATTCTTTCTTAAATGGAGATGTAACTTTTATATTAAACTGCTCTCTGCTGCTTTTCTGAAGAAGAGTCACTGTTTATAAATTCAAACTTGCAGAGAGAGGCATCTGTATTTATGAAAACTTTCGAAACAGGCAGAAGATGGCAGGGTCTCAATGACTACGGGGACATGCATGAGGACCTTCCAGACACCTCTGGGCTATTGGAGCAAGGTCTGGGCTTAAAATTTGCTGTTGTTCATGGAGAAGGCAGAGGACCCCTGGAGACTAGAGCCACTGTCGCCCAAGCACTGCCAATCTAAGATTGCGGAGTGACAGGAAGTGGGGAAGGCTGGTAGCTCCTGTGTCCATCCACCAGGAATGAAACATGGGAATCTTTGCTCTGACCTCGAGTCACTGGCTTTTCAGGGGGTCAGCATGGGTGGGTAGGAGGGAGCTACACTAGACTAAGAAGCACTGAGGACAGGTGGGGAGGGCTGAGGTGGCTTCCTCTGTCCTTTTAGTCTTCTGAAGATGCTTGGCAAATCTTCAGCTAGGAACCAGGGTAGCCCAGGTTTCTTCCAAGCAGACCTGGGTTTCTTTAAGACTCAGAGTAACATCATTCGTAGGACTGCCATTGCATCTGAGAACAATTTTTCTAGTTTTAGGTTTCTGGGTTTTTGGAGCTGGGTTGGAGCTTCTTACAGTCAAATGTAGAGCAATGGCAGATGGCAGATGGCTGGGTGATGTTAAGGCTCTGGAGCCTTCAATCCAAATGGGCAACTCTGCTTAACCTGAAGCTCATAGGCACTCTCTTCTTTACATACAAAATTATTATTATTATTATTTTGGAAAGCTCTTAATGAATTTTCTTCTTTAATCTTTCTTTGCTTCTGTATATGACTCCCCCCACCCCTTCCATAAATTAGTTTTCCATTTTTCTTTTTCTCATTTTTTTTCTTTCTTCTTGCATGTGGGTGTCTTCTGTTCCATTTTGTCTCTCTGCCACCTTTTTCTCATCTTCTCTTTTCTCTTACCTCCCACTAGAATGAGTGTTTATTTGAGTCAAACAAGGTGGCACATTGATTTGTTTGATATGAGCAAGCTATGGTTGAGGTTTTAAGAGAGGTACCTCAATTTGAATCCCTTAAGGGGTTTGTGGTCCAGGTGGAAATGAAGAATGACAGGGTGTACAGAGAACAGAGCATCAAGGTTCTGGTCCAGTTGGAAGTTGGAGCCTAACTGCTACGGAAAGATGATACTGGACACTAATAAGGTAGGTTGCACATGTCAAATAACATGGTAAATCCATGTTTCCTCACCAGTTTGGGAGAATCAAGTGAAACCAAAGGGCAAAAAGGATTTTATGATGGGATGGGTTCCTGTCCTTGCTCTGTAGCACTGGCTTTTGGGAGACAAAAGCTAAGGCTGTGTTTGGTAGAAAGCACACTCCTAAAAGGCATCAGTAGAAACTTCTTTGAGGGTAAGAACTGGTCATATCTACAATGGAGGATTTCTTCTTTTTTCTTCTTCTTCTTTCTCCTTCTCCTCCTCCTTCGTCTTCCTTCTTTTCATTAGAGGGTGAAAAGAGACAGAGAGAGAGGGAGAAAGAGAAAGCTCCTCTCAATGGGGTGTGATCACACCATGATTACTTCTCCATCCCATTGGGATTTTAGGCACACACACACACACACATACACACACACACATGATGTGTTTTTCAAACTGCTGGAGCCAGGATTCAAGCCACATGGTTGGCCATGTGGGGTTTGGTTTTCTTAACCACTAGGTCATGGGGCCAGCCTGAGGATTTTTAATTTTCTATAGAGGACAGACTCACAGAGGTGCACCAGGGGACTGTACTCAGGATTGACTCTTTTGAAGAGGCTTGGAGTCCACTGTAGGATCAACATTGTCTTGGGTTCCCTGAATTCAATGAAAATGTGTCCAGCAGAGGAACCTATGCACTTTTCATCATTGAAGAGATGTCTGGGAGGAGAACGACATGAGCAGAACTCAGTGAGAACTGTAAATCAGCCTCTACACAGCCCTGACATCTGAGCTTCAGGCAGAGGGTGTCAACTCATCATCCCTTCACCAGATGCTCCACCATGTCCACTGAGGACCTGCGATGACCCAGGACATTCTACCTTAGTGACTGGGAGATACCTGTAGCTTTAAGACCGCCAGATGATAAATGAGTAAGAAATGTAATACATTGGCATAAAAATTTCAGTTGATGATAATTGCTGCTCATATTTTCTTCTGAAAATAAAACAGAGCAATCGTTTAGAAACTGACTCTCACTGGTGGCTACACTCAAGTTTGTGGTAGGAAGTCTACTCAGAGGAAGTGTCCCATGAGTAGAAGCTGCAAAATGAGAAGGAGCCAGTCATGGAGGGCTGACCAGCAGAAGGAACCACATCAGGACAGCTGAGGTAAGGATTGTCAAGACACCGTCCCTGCTGGCTACTTCCTCCACCCCTCTGCTTTCTCTCCTGATCTGAGGATAACAACAGTGGAGCCTTGGATCAATTAACCAAGGAGGTAGGATAAGATTGGGATAAAGGTTTTATAGATAAGGGTCCTGAGATTCAGAAAAGCTTAGTCACTGGGGGACCAGCAGATGGCGTAATGGTTATGTTGCTGGAGTCCCACATGGCCAACTGTGGTTTGAGTCCCAGACCTGGTCACTTTGAATTCATGCCAGGTGCGTGTGCATGTGTGCACCAAATCCCCAGAGGATAATGGAGGAGAAGGGATTACAGCGTGACCGGTCCTCCTGGTGGTTGATTTCTCGCTTCCTGTTTCTCTGTCTTTCTCTGTCTCTCTGGTGAACACACAAGCATTATAGCAAATATCTCTCTAAAAAAAAGAAAAGAAAAGCTTAGTTATTTTCCCAAAGTCACACAGCTAGTGAGTAACAGGGCATCTAAATACAGGCTTCCTTGTTAGAGTCTTCCTACTACCCTCTGTGTAGTTTCAGGACCAGAGGGTGTTTCCCAGAGCCACACCAAGAGAAGCGATGTCTGTGCATGTCCATGATGTTGTAAACTAGGGGCTGCAATTCTTTTTGCTTTTTTCTTTTTTTTTAGAGAGATTTTTGCTATAGGGTGCGTGCGCTCTCCAGAAAGACAGAGAGAGACAGAGAGACAGAAAGTGAGAAATCACCCCTCTGGGGGGATGGCCACACCACAGTCCCTTCTCCTCCATTCTCCTCTTGAAATCTTGGGCACGTATGTACACGGCCCATTGTGAGTTTAAGTCACCGGGTTCGGGACTCGAACCATGGTTGACTACATGGGAGTCCAGCGACATAGCCATCACGCTAACTGCTGGTTCCAGGGCTGCAATTCTGAGGGCCTAGCAACCTCAAGCCTTCTTAAGGAGAAGCTCCTCCCTGGTAGCTGCTTCATCAATATTGAGGTGCAGCTGGACAATGCAATCCCAAGGAGTCAGAGAGAAAGAAAGAAAACCAGAGGCCAAGAGGGTAGTCAGTTTTGGGTGGGTGGGACGATGGCCACAGTGACAAACACAGCAGAGATTCTGGCTGTGTATGGACTGAGCGTCCATTTCTGTCTGGCTATGGGAAGGTCACTGATACTCAAGCTAGTGAGGGGAACAAGGTTGCCATATCAGGATGGCTGGTTTGGCTGGCTTAGGGTGGGGGAATATATCCAGTGGTGGTGGAGAGTCTGGCATAGATGAGTGAGAGGACTATGGGAGCCAGGGAAGAGCAGGGAGGGAAAGTTGGAAAGTTGGTGTTTAATGAGGCTGTTCTTTAGATGACAGGGAGACGGCACCACTATGAATGTTGCTGAATTTTTTGGTGGATGGATGGGATAACAGAGTCATTGGGAGGAATGACAGAGGGAACTGAAAACAGGTAGTAAGCCCTGATGGGGGACTACAGGTAAGGCTAAAATGGAGACCCATGTTAAGGCAGTGAGGATGCCGCATGGTGCTACAGTTTTCACCATGAGTGGACCTATGGTAGGAGAAAGAGGACTGAGCAGAGTTTGATCTTTGTAAGTTAAGGACAGTGAAAAGGTGGAGGAGTGAGAGCCTTGAGTGTTCAACTGAGACAATGAGTTCAGACAAACCAGTGTAATTTCTGGACTGAGTGGGAAAGAGGAGCAACCGGGGCCTTGCATCAGGGCTGATGCAAGGGCAGAGGGTTAGAATTGCTTCTCTAGAGGTTCTCCAGGAAGGAAAACAGATTCCAAGGGACTGGGAAAGGAAAAGGCTGTGCCTCGAGATCTGGACCTGAGATGCAGGAATTCTGACAGTGTCTGCCCGTATGGTGAGGACACCATTCTGGAGCAATTCCGGGTGGGAGTGGCTGGAGTGGAGATGTAGTCAGACCCAGATCCTTAGCTTTCTTGTGTGAACTTGAGAAAGACACTTCACCCCATTGGGTTTCCCCTCTAAATGGAAGTGATGATGGTGCTCCCGTGATAGGGTTGTGCCTACCATAATGGAAAGCAGAAGCATGTTGAAGATTGGATGACATGATCCACATGCAGCCTTAGGCCAGAGCACTGTGTAAGACGTGAGTGTTGCTATCATCATGATCACCATCATCATGGAACCAGGGTCTGGAAGGCTCTATGGCCAGGCCAGGAGAGTGACCAATAGAAATGATGAATTGCAGGGCAGGAAGGGGATAGGATGGAGTACAGGAGTGGGTTTAGAGGCCGTGAAACTGGGGAGAGGTACTGTAGTTTCCTCTGACTGCATGTGTTACAGAGATGGAAACCGGCTTGGTCCAGGGTTTCTGAGCTAGGCCTCGCTTCATCTCTGAAGTAGTCAAGTCTTAGGGAGATGGTGAGTTTCCTGGTGGGTGAACCCTGCTCTAGGGGGGGCGGTGTCTGGAATGTGGATGAGTGACAGCTTGAACATGACAGGGGTTAGAGGGTAGGGGAATTCCTGTGTCTCTATAAACCTAGCATTTCTTTCTTTTTTTTTTTCTTTCTTTCTTTCTTTCTTTTTTTTTGTCCTGTGCCTCAGTTTTCCTAAAGAAATAGAGAAGGTGACTCCTTAGTTCTGATTCCAAATCTTTCTTGGCGTTTGCTGAAATGTCACCCCACCTGTTCCTCCTATGGAACAGGAAGCTTGAGGTGACAGAGTCTCAGTGTCCTGGGAACACAGGGTGTTTTGGCTCTCCATGACATAGTGTTAGATGGGCAACCTTAGGTGAAGCAGGTGCACAGATCAGGGCTGTTGAAACACACAGTGAAAATGTGGCAGAAGAAAAGATGCCGTTTCCAAAGAGAGATGGCTCTGTAGGGATTATATTCACAAAAGTCTGGGCAATGCTGCAGGGATTACACCGCTCCTTGAGCAGTGTCTGTCCATTAGTGCTCTTACCTGACGAAACCAAGGAGTGGGTAAGAATGGATGTTGGGCTGGGGAGAGGCAGAGGGACAACATAGGGCTTGGACTCTTTGCTCTAGCTTCCTGTAACATTGTCCAGTATCTTGACCTCTGCTTCAGACAGCAAGCTTGATCTTACAACTTGGTTATCGAGTGGGGTTTGTGGTCTCCCAGTTAGGTTGGGGGAGTAGGAAACACAGTTTCTATCCAAGGACCCATTTGTAGAGCCCTAGGGGGTGCCAGTGGTGACTGACCTCAGGGTCATTCAGAGCAAGCAGAACCCTTCCAGACACCACCCTCCAACACATGCGCACGTGCACACTCATACACACACACACGCACACACACACACACACACACACACACATACACGGCAACACGGCATGCACCTATACCCAGGATGCTAAGGACAGAGACTTGAGGAAGCAAGGAGATGAGTTCTGGAAGAGCAGGGCAAGAAGCAGGGAGGTAAGATGCAAATGGAAAAGACCAACGGTCAAAGCCTAATTTTCAAGAGCAGCATTGCCTGTCCCTGTGGGTCTCACTGCGGCCCTGCCCAAGGCACTGCCATGCACTTGCTGCTGCGTCCAGAAACCACAGGCTTTAGGAAGAGAATGGGGCAACCCCGCTTTCTCAAGCCACAGGACTCTGTTTTTGTTTTCCACCTCCTGCTTTGCTGCAGAAGCAGGGGCTGCCTAGAGGAGCAGGGGGTCCCATAGAGGAATGCAATCGTGCCCTTGTTTGCTCAGTGCCCTGTTTGTTCCCTGCATAGAACAATGACCTCTTGTAAGCCAGTGCTTTCCAACCTCACCGAGGGTTACTGTGCAGCCCTGATTCCTCCCCTGATTATCTTGAAGCCTGTCAAGCTGCAAGGTTCTCCCTCCCTTCTTTGCTCTTTCTTCCTAATAGACATGAAACAGTCCAGTCAATAATATTTTACTTGTCTTCCCACTGCGTGTCTCTTCTTCAGATCAGTTTAGGCGGGTTTGACTGCAGAAAGTCAGAAGGGAGGTTAAGATCTGAAAAGTTCAGCCAAATGTTATCAGCCTCAGAGATGTTGCTAAGGGAAAGGCCCCCCAGCCCTTGGCGACCAGAGCCAATAATAGCTGCGATTCACTGATAGCATCAACGCCTGTCAAAGATCCAGGCGTTTGTGGTTCGTCTGTAAACGCAAACACCTGTATCCAGTCAAGCTATGATGGTTATCCTCT
>NW_006205257.1:2958279-2960013 GCF_000334495.1 Tupaia belangeri chinensis
ATCCTCTCTTGCCCTGTCATTCCGATCGGTTCCTTGAAGGGGCTGCCAGGATGTTCTAAGCTGTGAGTTGATTTATAAAGTGAAGGGTCTCTCCAAAACTTTGGCACGGATGGGGAAATCGACTAAAGTGCGCCTCTCCTTCAGGGGGTGACATGGCGTTTTGACAACGGTGAAATCGACAGTCTTCTTTTAATTACATTTTTGAACCCGTGGCACCCAAGGCCCGAGTCGTGGGAAACGGAGGCTTAGGCGTACTTTTACTGCCCTAACATCCCTTCCCCCATGAAGGGACACTTGGTATTTGTTTGAGATTTTTGTGTGTGATGAATTGGATCAAAGAAACTAATAAATAGCGTCCGGGTAAACTCTTCAGAACGCAGTATATACAGAGTCGTGATGTGTTCAAGATTGAACAGGCAAGGTCCGAACTGTTAAATAACTAAGTGCAAGGGGAGGGCAATGTATGTGCTGACCCACCTGGCTGGGGTGAGGTCATGAGGGGCATCAGGCCTTTCCCAGTGAAAGGCTCATTGGCTTCAGGGCTTGGGTGATCAGCCATGGTGGCCAGAGGGAAGAAAGGAAATGAGGTCACCTGGGTCCTTCCCAGGCTCCAGCCTCAGCCCTTCTGTGTGGGTGCTTTCATCAGGAAAGTGGTTCCCAAGCAGTCATTCTTGGCTTCTGCAGAGAACATCCATGCACACTCACATTCTGTAAGTCTGAGTCTTCCATCATGCAGGGGGAAGGCAATTGGTCTCTGCTGTCCCACTGTCCTTGTGGTTACCTGCATGTACCTGTTCACTTGGTGCCATGTTATGGTCTTGTTTGCTTATCCTCTGTCATGGACACCATGCGGCTTGGGAAGGGAGAAGAGAAGCAAAACAAAAGAAAACAAAACAACAACAAAACCTGGGCAACTGGCTCATGCAGGACACTGAAAGGTACAAGCTTAGAGCACAGTCTCCGGACTTAGATCCGAGACAAGCTGGGCTCCACCCATACTTGAACCATGTTCTTCTCAAGCCTCAATGTACCCCCATCTAAAAAGAAGGCAGTGACGGTATTGGGACACTTGCTGTAAGGAGTCTAGGAGATCAGGTGCTAGGTTAAACAACGTGAGAATTGGACCCACAGAAAAGGCAGTTTCTCGGGACAATCGTAATAGAAGCACTTAGCCATATGTCTGGCATAGAGTAAGTATTCAGTATTAGTGTGTCCCTCCCCTTCGTCCTCCTCCATATTATTGTTATTCTCTACCATTCTGTGCGGCCCTTTTAGATGCGAAAAGTCTAATTTGGGATTAGTTAAAACAAAATGTGGAGGAGTCCGGCCCGGCGGGGCCCCAGGATCTGAGCCCCCTCGCTTCTGGTGGGTTCAGTACGTTGGCAAACTTAATCCTTTCTTTACCTAAAATAAGATTAGGCCAAAACTAGCCCAGGACACCCCCGCCCTCACTAAGTGAAATAGATAAATATTTTAGGATTCCTCAAATTAAGTTTTAGATCCCTACAAAACTGTGTAAGTATCATTCTTTATTAAGATCCATAAGAACTAATATCTATACTTGAGACTTTCTTTTCTCAGCACCATTCCCGGTAATCACAAGATGGCTACTGCAACGCATCAGCTGATAATCATCTCTGCTTACTGGAACCGCTTTCCTGAAACTGCATTCCATGGAGACCCACCTACAATTGCGGAACTGCACTAGACCCACCCTTAATCCAACCCTAAATA
>NW_006205257.1:2960128-2975517 GCF_000334495.1 Tupaia belangeri chinensis
AACCTCCATGACATAACCCCCCCCCCCCAAAAAAAAAAAACCTCAAGTGTTCAGCAAATATTATTTTAAAGCAGAAAGTAAAAAACCAGCAGTGATTTATCAAGAACATCCTAGTCCAATTTGCATGCGTAGTACCCGAGGGAGGCATCATCATTGCAGACTCCCTTTGAAAATCTGGAAATACAGGCTGCAATTGTGTGCCCACACTATGGCCAATTTCCACATGTGAGGTCTGCTGGACCTGGGTGCAGATGCTCATTATATTCCAGGTCTTTAAAAGTTTGCAAGTCTCAGGACCAGTAGATGGCATAATGGTAGCTGAACTCCCATGTAGTCAACCTTGGTTCGAGTCCTGGATCTGGCAGCTTAAAACTTACACTGGTTGTGTGTGTGTGTGTGCCCCAAATCCTGAGAGGAGACTGGAGGAGAAGGGATTGCAGCGTGATCATCTCCCTCAGGGGGTGGGGGGTGATTTTTCTTTTTCTGTCTCTCTGTCTCTGTCTCTCCAGCAAACACAGGTGCCCTATAGCAAAAAATCTCTCTTTTTAAAAAAATGCAGATCTGAGACTGGCTCTGTAGCTTTGCAGTTAAGGAAGTTGGATCCCACATGCCTGAGTTTGAGTCTCAGCCCTGGTAGTTTGAAAAGCATGCCGTGTGTGTGTGTGTGTGTGTGTGTGTGCATGTTTGCCCAAATGTCTGACAGAAACAAGGAGTGGAGGAAAAAGATTTTGGCATGACCATGTCCCATTGGAGGGTGCTTTCTTTCTCTAGCAAGGGCATGTGCCCTCAGACCATTAAAAAAAAAAAAAAGAAGATGCAAATCTACTGATTCTTAGTGCTCTTAAAGTGACAAAAACTAAACTTGGGGGTTTTGTCTGCCTGTAAGAGTATGCTGAGTGGAGCTGGTTGGTGGTACAACTATAATACATGACGCTGAAAGAGGCTGACGACAGGGGAAGCTCGCAGGTTTGTGGCTGGTAACTTCCCTGGGTATGATAAGCATGCATGTACCTGTGACCTGAGGCTGGCTGAGGCTGGAGTGGATTGCGGTGTCAAGACCCTGTTGGGTGTTCTCTCTTTCTTTCTGTCTCTCTTGCTCATGGAAGAAATAAATAAACTTAAAAATATATATACTGGTCCTGGGGCTAGCAGGTAGTGTGGTGCTGAAGGCACTGAACTCCCACATAGTGGACCATGGTTTGAGTCCCGGACCGGGTGGCTTGCTTTCTCACTTTCCCTCTCTCTGTCTCTCTCTGATGAGCACATGTGCCCTATATCAAATTTAAAAAGAATAACAATAATAATAATAATACATGAAATAAATGAAAAAATGTAAAAGAGCATTGAGGTATATTGGATCTATACTCTTGTTTCTATATATTTTGACTAAAAATAAAAGAACTACACTGAGACAGTCTTCTAGCAATAGATGCTAGGGACACCATTCTGTATTGAATATTCAGGTGAAATATTGCTTCGGACAGGGGTTCGGATTAACTGGCAAAAATTCCATGCATTGTTGACTGGAAGAATTTGCAAGACCTCTGTGGAGACGGTACGGCTTACTCTGCCCCTTGTCTTTCATTCTCCTTGTTTAGGCCCTTATTATTTTATGCTTTGGAATTGGGCAGCATCTGAGTGCCTCTGGTCTTCTTCCTCCAGTGTGAAATCCCTGTTGGCAGTGATGGAATTGACCTCACCTTGGTTCCAACACCTGGTAGGATCTACTTCCCATAGCTCGGTGCTATTGGGTCTGCCACTACAAAGCCCTGCAACTGTGTTTCACATTTTCACATGCTATACTTTCTCTTTCTTTTTCTTTCTTTTTTCTTTCTTTCTTTTTTTCTTCCTTCCTTCCTTCCTTCCTTCCTTCCTTCTTTCTTTCTTCTTTCTTTCTTTCTTTCTTCCTTCCTTCCTTCCTTCCTTCCTTCCTTCTTTCTTTCTTCTTTCTTTCTTTCTTTCTTCCTTCCTTCCTTCCTTCCTTCCTTCCTTCTTTCTTTCTTCTTTCTTTCTTTCTTTCTTCCTTCCTTCCTTCCTTCCTTCCTTCCTTCTTTCTTTCTTCTTTCTTTCTTTCTTTCTTCCTTCCTTCCTTCCTTCCTTCCTTCCTTCTTTCTTTCTTCTTTCTTTCTTTCTTTCTTTCTTTCTTCTTTCTTCTTTTCCTTTCTCTCTCTCTCTTTCTTTCTTTCTTTCCTTCCTTCCTTCCTTCTCCTTTCTTTACCTTTCTTCCTCTTTCTTTTCTTTTTTTTTTTTTTTAAATAAACTTAAGATTTAAACATTTACTTACAGGAGGTGATGGACTCTACCAGCTGCTTGAGACTTTACTGGTTTTAGCTCCGGAAGTCCCATGTGCTGGAAAACCCTTCAGTCCCAGGCAAAGCAGGAAAGTGAGTCACCCAAGTTAAAGGAAAAGCACTTTACTCCCATAAATTTTGAAGGAGTGGGTGGATAGAAATGGAAAATAAGAGAATGATATAAAAGTACATGGCCAGATGCAGGAAGATTGATAGAATCAGGTGTGATGGGTGAGTTTTTAGAAATTCTTTGCAGGATAGATAGAGCAACATTCCAAGAGCAAGTGGATTGCATTGGAGTGAATTAGACTGGAATTTCATTCTGAAATTCCATTGGTGAAATAGGTCATAAAGGAAATGGGGTTCTGATCCCTGCCACAAACCTCTTCAATACACAAAATCTTATTTTATTTCTTGAAATATTTAATTCATTTAGGAAAACACAATTCAAGAGGAAATAATCAGGATTCAGGATTCTTCTGGTTTGTTTGTTTTTAAAATTTATTATAGCGTGTGTGCGCTTTCCAGGGAGAGAGAGAGAGAAAGAGAGAGAAAGTGAGAAAACACCCCCCTCTAGAGGGGATGGCCACATCCCCATTTCCTCTTTTCTTTCTCCTCTTGGGATTTTTGGCATGCACAACTTGTGCCTGGTGCCCTTTTCCAGTCGCTGGGTCCAGGACTTGAACTGTGCTGTTGGCCTTATGGGATTCAACCACCTTAACCACCATGCAACTGGCTAGCCTCCATAATTCATTTTTTAGCTGTGGGCTTGCCTTTCAAAAGGGCTTGTTGCTCTGAAAAGAAAGCCTTCAGGGAGGGGTGGATTGTGGACCAAGGTTTTTACCCCCACTCAGACATCCAAAGCGAGTTAGGATGAAGGACTGCACCTGAATGGCAGGTCACCCTCAGCCATCAGGTGAAGACACCCCAGCTGGGTGCCAAAGTAGCTTGGATTACCTAACTGGGGTGTGACTGAATATAGAGATAAACCAGCTCAGTTCATGCCACAAATCTCATTAATATCTCCTTTTAAAGTTAACACGTAGATAGAAGGAATGGATGCATCATTACTACTTATTGTATTGTTAGTAAAGAATTCTCTCTCTCTTTGTTCAAGTTGAATCTCTGGGGAATTTGGAGCTCAGCCTGTGAAGGTTTGCAGTGCCAATGAGAAACCACACAGGGTGGCCACCTTGAGTCTCAGGTCCACAGCTGCTATGGTTGCCTGCTCCCGGGAGCTCACCCTGAGGATGTAATCTTTCACGTCCAAGTAGACTTCACAGTTGCTGCACTCCAACCCCTTATTTTGACAGTGAAACCTCCAGCCACGTTGGGGGTTGCCTCCATAGCTAGAGAAAGTGCATGCCTGCCCTCCTCAGAACTGGTCTCCTTAAGAATTGACCTTTGAGACTGTGTGCTCAGTAATGTCTCTAGTTTTGCTTGGTTAAACATGGAAAAATGTTCCTCTAGATAGAACCAGCTCCCCATTTATTTCCGAGCATCCTGTCTCTGACGTAATGCCGCCTGGTTTATGGCCTCGTTGCTCTGCGCTTGGAGTTGAGTAATGCCTGCCGGTGCACGAGGCACCGCCTACGTAACCACAAGGAAGGGGTAACACCCAGGCGAGCCTCCCAGGCATCTGCTGGGAAATAGCTTCCTTTGTGCCAGACAAATGAATGTTTTTCATATTTCTCACAAAAGGAACAGGGTTGCATGACGAAGGTTAACATAACAATCTTCTCTTATTACAGTGATTTATGTGTGCATAACTTCAGCAGCGGAATGTCATCTAGGAGGTCTTTAATTGGCAGACTTCAGGGACCACATAGGGAGATGACAGAATAAGCTCTGGAGACATAAGAGCGTCCGTCCCCTGCCATTCCCGGCTCATCCCCACAGAGGAGGTCTAAATAAATCTCAAGGGGAAGGCAGTCAACTTTTAAACTTTTTATTAACCTGATCTCTGCTAATGAAATACAAAGAGGAGGAGATGCTCTTCAACTTCAGAAGAATCGGGTCTCGTGATGCGGCAAATGACTGCCTAGGGTTCTTGAGACAACGAAACACACGTCCTCTGGCAATTTTCATTCAAAGACAACAATACTGCAATTTGCTGTCTTTTATGACTTCAATGAGTCACTTGGTCTTGCCTTGCCACATAGGATAAGATCATGTATTTTTAGGGATGTCAAAAATGTATTTTCTTTTGTGAACATATTCTAAGCCCTCAGATAAAGGTGTTTTTTGAAAGGAATTGTGGAGGCTTTGGCACCATGTGGGGTTTCAGACGAAAGTCTTTACCGACTCACTACCTTGCGAGCTTTCTGGGAGGTAGGTCATGCAGAGGGATGGAGAGGGACTTCTCTGACAACCCTGTCCTCACACTTGCATCGCTTGGGGGAATGCTGCCATCTTTCTAAAATCAGATCGATATTTACCTTTGGAAACACCTGTGTTTCCAGTGCCTCAGGGATTGTGCAGACTTTATAAGCATTGACCTTTAACACCTGTGATACAATGGTTCCCAAACTGTGGACCAAGGTCTTCCATGGCACACTGAACTTTTTTGCAAGAGGACTGGAAATGTGTATGCTTGTGTTAAGTTTTTTGAAATTAGAGTATACAAAAAATGTAACATGTTGGGGCCAGCAGGTGGTGGTTAGTGTGCTGGACTCCTACATAGTTGACTGTGGTTCGAATCCTGGACCTGGCAGGTTGCTTTCTCACTTTCCCTCTTTCTTTCTGGTTAAATTAATAATAATAATAATACGTTAAAATTAAATTAAAAAAATAACATGTTGTAGTTTAGTTCCTCCAGAAGCAGACCCTGATATAATTAATAGGGTGTGAGTTGTTTCTTGGTGGTGACCTCAGGACACACTGATTGAGGATGAGAAAGAGAGGTGTGATAGTTAATTTTGTGTCAGCTTCACTAGGCCACAGTGCCAAGATATTTGGTCAAATTTGTTCTGGATGTTTCTTTGAGGGTGATTTTGGATAAGACTGACATTTATATTGGTGGATATTAAAGCTGATTGCCCTCCATAGTGGGTGGGCCTCATTTGATCATTTGAAGGCCAGAGTAGTATAAAAGATGGACCTCCTCTGAGCAAAAGGGAGCTCTGGCACCAGACAGCCTTCAGACCTGAAATGACACAGTAGGGCTTCCCCGGGTCTCCAGTCTGATGGCCTCCATTGTATGTTTTGGATTTGCCACCTCCCATAGTTATGTAAACCAATTCCTTGAAATAAATCTCTCTTTACAAATATACACATATGGGACCAGCAGTTAGCATAATGGCTATGTTGCTGGACTCCCATGTAGTCAACCGTGGTTTGAGTCCCGGACCCGGCGGCTTAAACTCATGCCGGGCACATGTGTGTGCGTGCCCAAGATCCCGAGAGGAGAATGGAGGAGAAGGGATTGCAGTGTGGCCATCCCCCCTGCGGGGTGATTTCTCGCTTTCTGTCTCTCTGTCTCTCTCTGTCTTTCTGGTGAGCTCATACGTGCCCTGTAGCAAAACCCCCTCCAACAACAACAACAACAAAACCCCCCAAAATAAAATAAACAAATATACACATACTATTGGTTCAGTTTCTCTAGAAGGCCCAGACAAATACAATACAGGTGGTCCTTGTCTCTTTCGGCCTTGGAAAGGAAGGGAGGGAAGCTGTTACAGGGTGTGTTTACTGAGCAGCTTTCTGCTGTGGGTAGCTGGGAACTCCACAAGGGTGTAAAACCAAGCCTGAGTTGTTTTAACTGAGGGAGGAGACAAAAGGGTATTTACCTACCAGCTCCTGTCTGCCATAGGCAGAGGGCTGTCCTGGGACCTTGCTACGATTTGAATGTGTCTCCCTAAAATTCATGTGCTGAGATTTGGTTGAGGAAACTTTATCTGCCTATAGGATTAAGAGATGGGGCCTTTGGAAGATGATTAGGATTATATAAAGTGAGTTTTACCTGTTGGTGCACAAGGCCCTCTTGCCACGTGTTACCCTGCACTGCCTTGGGGCTCTGCTGAGTGTCTCCACAGTAAGAAGACCTTCAGCAGATGTAGCCCCTTGACCTTGGACCTCCAAAACTGTGAGCTGAATAAACCTCTGTTCTTGAATTATCCAATCTGTGGCGTTCACTTTTTAAGTAACAGAGAACAGATGAAACAGACATTAAATCTGGTGGATGTTCACAGCAGAACACCCTAGACACATGTACTAGAACAGTAAGTACTATACAAATACTACTGTGGGAGGGTCCATAAAGCATTGTGCCTAGAAAAAAACCCTTTGGGGACCAGCAAATGGCATAATGGTTGTGTCACTGGACTCCCACATAGTCTACCGCAGTTCAAGTCCCGGATCCAGTGAGTTAGAACTCATGCTGGGCATGTGTGCATGTGTGCCAAAATCCTGAGAGGAGAATGGAGAAGAAGGGATTGCAGCGTAGCCATCCCCCCTGGGGAGTGATTTCTCGCTTTCTGTCTCTCTGATGAGCTCATGTGCCCTATAGCAAAAATCTCTCTCTCAAAAAAATAAAAAATAAAAATAAACCCTTTGTCCTTTGAGATAGTAGCACTATGCCAATGGGAGAGGGGAGCCAGGCAATATAGGGTTGCAGGACCATATTAAAGGCTTTATCTGTTTTTAAAGGCTATTTATATATTTTCCATGAGTGAGAAAGAAAGAGAGAAAGAGAGAGAAAGAGAGAAAAAGAAAGGGGGAGGAGTGTACCTTGACAAGGTCTTAATGCCACCATCCTCAGCCAGCCCCGATCATGGGATGTGTGTGCCTGGCGTACTCAGGGAGGGTTCCAGACTAACCAATCACGTTCATTCCCACGTGGCTCTGCCTCGTCATGTTATTTTGCTACACCACTGTATGGTCCTTACTTTATCATTACAACATGGAATATGGCATGCGTAACTTTGCCATGGTTAGTTTTGCCTTGGCTTGGCATGGACCAGTGTGAGTAAGGCAGTGAGTATAGCCTCATGTGAGCGAGTGGGCTGAAGAGTTGAATATATTCATGATGGCTCATCCATGGGCCTGAGAAGTACATGGATCCAGAGAAGACTTAAACCTAGTGTTGGTTATATCCAATGGCCCTGGGGGTGGGGGAGTACATGTGTCAAAGGATGCCATTTGTTGGTTGAGGTGGGTGCTTAGATTTTTCTTTGTAGGAGAACTATTTTTATCTTAATTTTCAAATTTCGGCAACGAAATGAACTCCACCCTCTATGTCTTTCAGGTTGACTCTGCATTGTAGGCACGTGTTCCTATGATAAAACGGCAGGGACCAGTTGCTCAGCAGAGAATTCCCTTTGCAGAGCCCTGGGCTTTCTCTCCACGTACGTAGATGTAATAGAGAGTGGGACCACACACAGCTAATGGAGAGGTGTTCAGGACATGTGCTCTTCTGTCCATCCCTTCTCCCAGCCAGGACCCTGGGGCCAGCTCAGACTCTTTCCTGCTATTCCCTCAGTGAGATAATCACAACATTCCATTCTTCTCTTTTTTTCCTTTCCTTTGAAGGCTCCTCTTCCCCATCTTTATGGCCTGATTATTGTTATTATCTGAAAGGGAGATGAGTTTGCTAGTGCCCACAGTGTACATTAAAAAAATTCCATTCTTTTGCTTCTAGCCCAAAACTCAGGTGCTTTCAGGGTCTACCAGGCAGAAGGATATTCTGTTTCCATGTGAGCATCTCTAGGGTAACAGCTATGCTGTACCTACCTGTAAACACTTCGAATAGCTCATACATCATAGGTGGTAAAATGTCCGGAGTAATAATTTCATATATATAATAACCGATGTGCAAAGGGGACTGTCACTCCCTGCTTCTACAAGCTCCATAGGGTGCCGTCTTTTTACAATCTTGTGGGCTAGGGGAATGAGCCCTTTAAAACTCAAAGTGGTCTGGGTGTTCTAATGGCCCTTGCTTTCCTTTGGTAAAAACCCTGTGTGTCTGTGGGGCTCATGTGCCACTACTCACAAGGTGACAGCGGTGATCAGAAACGTAATTTTCCATATTTATGATTGAAAATGTAATTTAGAAATGAAAGAAAGGGCACTTGTTCCTCCTTAGCTTGAAGTGAAATCATTGTTTTGAGACGTGTTCTTTATACAGTTAATCTGGCCAGTGTAATTTACCACACCATGGCTGAATTGCAAGTCTAGAGCTGCATTCACCAAATAAGAATTATTTGTGCAAAATGCATATGAATTAGTAGGTGTTGTGCAGTGCCGTGGTGTTCTGATTTCAGAAATCTGGAAAACGGGGGAGTTTGGTGAGCTAAATCTGCTGCAGGTGTTACCTCCAGGGGACAGGTTTCACAAAAGGGTAATCGGGTGAGGTTGCCATGTGTGAGGGTCTCAGGTCATGTCTTTTAGGTCCTTGTACTGTAAGGCACAGCAGCCAGTAGCTCAGTTCAATATGGGAGACTTAAAGGAGACTTAAACTTAAAGGAGACAAGCCATGTTTTACTGAAATGCGTAAATTGGCTTGTGTGTGTGTGTGTGGGTGTGTTTTCATTTTCAAATAAGGCTAGATACACCAAAAATGAAAAAAAAAAATCACAAAAACAGCACTGAGTTTCCTGTCTAAATTTCCCCTCGCTTTCCCTCAATGATAACTTCTTATGGGACTACAGCACGTTATCAAAACCGGGAAAATTGACCTTGGCACAAGATATTAACTATAGGCCTTCTTTGAATGACATGTGTATGGTTTAAACAGTGAGTGCGTTGCCAGCGTTCCGCATTAGGGTGATGTCATGCAGAAGTAAGAAGATTTATGCACGCTGAGCCCGTGTCCTGCAGGGAGGCAGCCAGTGAGAGCTGAGTAACAACAGCCCCTCGCGGGAGAGCACGTGCTTCCTCACTTGCTGTGGTCCTCACCACTCTGTATTGACATACGCTTTACCTGCTTTGGTCATTTGCTTTGCCTGCTGTGCCCCAGAACACATCTGAGTCTGTGACCCATGCCATAACAACCGTGAGCTCCCCAGGGGTAGCTGGGGATCGACAAGCAATACCACCGTAGGAAGATTTTTGCTTTAAAGACTGGCTGCCTCAGGGACCTGTCACTCAATGGCGAATTCCCTTTGAAGAGTGCTGGGTTTTCTCTCCACAATACACAGATGTGGTGGATAATGGGCCCATGCACTGTTCATGGCAAGGTGTTCAAGAGCCACGGCATGTGCTCATGGCCATGTAGAGGCACAGACTATTTTTTTTTTAAGAGAGATTTTTTTTTTTCCTATAGAGTACGTGCTCTAGCTGGAGAGACAGAGAGAGATAGAGAGACAGAAAGAGAGAAATCACCCACCAGCAGAATGGCCACGCTGCAATCCCTTCTTCTTAGAACATTCTCCTCTCAGGATTTTGGGCACGCATGCACAGTCACCCGGCGTAAGTTTGAAGTCACTGGGTTTGGGACTTGAACCACGGTCAACCATATGCAAGTCCAATGATGTAACCATCGCACCATTTGCTGGTCCTGAGCCACAGATTTTCTGCTAAAAGTCTCTGGTGTTGCTGGAGCTGAACACACTTTTTGGGTCTGCAGCAGTACACCCTCTGGCCTGCAGTAGTCCCCTAGCTGAGCTGCATGGTGCAAAGCAGTGGGATAGATCTGAAGGTAGATTCACTCTTTTGCATTGATCTTTTGGTGACATTTAATCTATAAGCAGGATAGGCATTGGATCCTGGTTCTAAGAACAGCTTCACGGGGAAGGGGGAGGCCAACCCCCCTGATGCTACAGGTTCCAGTTAAGCTGAAGCCCATGAGATGTGAAGCCCATGGTCTCTTGCCATTCAGCAAAGGGCTCTATAAACACAGAATCATTGGCAGGTGCCATTGTCTCCTCCTAAAGTTTAATTCAGTGAACACTCATTGATGCTCACTACATACCAGACACAGTGCTAAGTGCTAGGGTATCACAATTTAATAAGGAATCGCCCCATCTTTGAGGAGCTTGCAGTGCTCTGGGAAAAAGCCATTTACAGCAGGGACTAGACTGAGAAGGGTGCTACTTCACCAGAGCAAACTGGAGAAAAAAGCGGTGCATGCTGCCAGGATCTCCACGGCTGGGGCTGTCATGCAGCCAGCACATTCAAAGCGTGCAGCGTAGGTACCACAGAAAGCAGCCACAAAACCAAGGATCCCTTTTAGAAGGCTGCAGGGGAAAGGCTGGATGACTGGTGATGGGAGTGGAGCAGGAAACAAAATGTACATCTGGAGAGAAAGACATGCAGAACGTCTTTAAGAGTGCCCCCTTGCTCTGCGTGACTGCTGTGCCTCTCTGGCCTCACGGTGTTAGAGGATTAGTTCTGGATTCTCTTAGTAATTAATAGCATTTAAGTTCCAGGGTAGTCAGTTTTGATTAGGCAAACATTAAATTAATCCAATCTGCAAACACTTACTCTCTAAGCACTACTGGGGGAAGGAGGCGCTGGATGGACAGAAGGGTGCATCCTCATTGGATTGCCGGCCACCTCTGAGTAGTTACAGCTGGATCAATACGGCTCCTAGAGCTATAATAAAATGGCTTCGACATGCTCATCTGTGGCTGAGAACACAGTATACACATTGATTTCCTGGCCTGATATAACCCATTTACCTATTCAGCTACTCCGTTCAGGAAGGTGGAGGGGTCCCAAGGCCCAAGGGAGCAATGATGCCTGTAAGTAGGTTAGCAAATGCTTGGGAAATGTCTTAATCGGCTGCACGGTCCCTCCTTTAGGAAGACATGTTTCTTTGAAAAGGAAAAGCCTCCTTAGAATCTTATTGGCTTTATCTGGGGAAACACTGGAAATTGCGTGGGGTGTTACCTTTTCTGCTCATCTGGATTTGCCTATCTTGTCATTTAAAATTCTGGTTTTGAACAATTGTCTTAGCTTCATGGAGCATCAGGGGCTTAGGGGTTCAGACTGGGCATATCTTCAACTTGGACTTGGGTGGATGACATACGCTTTACCTGCTTTGGTCATTTGCTTTGCCTGCTGTGCCCCAGAACACATCTGAGTCTGTGACCCATGCCATAACAACCGTGAGCTCCCCAGGGGTAGCTGGGGATCGACAAGCAATACCACCGTAGGAAGATTTTTGCTTTAAAGACTGGCTGCCTCAGGGACCTGTCACTCAATGGCAAATTCCCTTTGAAGAGTGCTGGGTTTTCTCTCCACAATACACAGATGTGGTGGATAATGGGCCCATGCACTGTTCATGGCAAGGTGTTCAAGAGCCACGGCATGTGCTCATGGCCATGTAGAGGCACAGACTATTTTTTTTTAAGAGAGATTTTTTTTTTTCCTATAGAGTACGTGCTCTAGCTGGAGAGACAGAGAGAGATAGAGAGACAGAAAGAGAGAAATCACCCACCAGCAGAATGGCCACGCTGCAATCCCTTCTTCTTAGAACATTCTCCTCTCAGGATTTTGGGCACGCATGCACAGTCACCCGGCGTAAGTTTGAAGTCACTGGGTTTGGGACTTGAACCACGGTCGACCATATGCAAGTCCAATGATGTAACCATCGCACCATTTGCTGGTCCTGAGGCACAGATTTTCTGCTAAAAGTCTCTGGTGTTGCTGGAGCTGAACACACTTTTTGGGTCTGCAGCAGTACACCCTCTGGCCTGCAGTAGTCCCCTAGCTGAGCTGCATGGTGCAAAGCAGTGGGATAGATCTGAAGGTAGATTCACTCTTTTGCATTGATCTTTTGGTGACATTTAATCTATAAGCAGGATAGGCATTGGATCCTGGTTCTAAGAACAGCTTCCTGGTTTTCCAAAGACGGGGAAGGTGGAGGCCAACCCACCTGATGCTACAGGTTCCAGTTAAGCTGAAGCCCATGAGATGTGAAGCCCATGGTCTCTTGCCATTCAGCAAAGGGCTCTATAAACACAGAATCATTGGCAGGTGCCATTGTCTCCTCCTAAAGTTTAATTCAGTGAACACTCATTGATGCTCACTACATACCAGACACAGTGCTAAGTGCTAGGGTATCACAATTTAATAAGGAATCGCCCCATCTTTGAGGAGCTTGCAGTGCTCTGGGAAAAAGCCATTTACAGCAGGGACTAGACTGAGAAGGGTGCTACTTCACCAGAGCAAACTGGAGAAAAAAGCGGTGCATGCTGCCAGGATCTCCACGGCTGGGGCTGTCATGCAGCCAGCACATTCAAAGCGTGCAGCGTAGGTACCACAGAAAGCAGCCACAAAACCAAGGATCCCTTTTAGAAGGCTGCAGGGGAAAGGCTGGATGACTGGTGATGGGAGTGGAGCAGGAAACAAAATGTACATCTGGAGAGAAAGACATGCAGAACGTCTTTAAGAGTGCCCCCTTGCTCTGCGTGACTGCTGTGCCTCTCTGGCCTCACGGTGTTAGAGGATTAGTTCTGGATTCTCTTAGTAATTAATAGCATTTAAGTTCCAGGGTAGTCAGTTTTGATTAGGCAAACATTAAATTAATCCAATCTGCAAACACTTACTCTCTAAGCACTACTGGGGGAAGGAGGCGCTGGATGGACAGAAGGGTGCATCCTCATTGGATTGCCGGCCACCTCTGAGTAGTTACAGCTGGATCAATACGGCTCCTAGAGCTATAATAAAATGGCTTCGACATGCTCATCTGTGGCTGAGAACACAGTATACACATTGATTTCCTGGCCTGATATAACCCATTTACCTATTCAGCTACTCCGTTCAGGAAGGTGGAGGGGTCCCAAGGCCCAAGGGAGCAATGATGCCTGTAAGTAGGTTAGCAAATGCTTGGGAAATGTCTTAATCGGCTGCACGGTCCCTCCTTTAGGAAGACATGTTTCTTTGAAAAGGAAAAGCCTCCTTAGAATCTTATTGGCTTTATCTGGGGAAACACTGGAAATTGCGTGGGGTGTTACCTTTTCTGCTCATCTGGATTTGCCTATCTTGTCATTTAAAATTCTGGTTTTGAACAATTGTCTTAGCTTCATGGAGCATCAGGGGCTTAGGCGTTCAGACTGGGCATATCTTCAACTTGGACTTGGGTGGATTTGGGGGAGCTCCTAGGATCCCTTGGAGAGGAAGTATGCTATCCTTTATCTAGTTTTGCTTTCTAATATAATTTTAGTAATAAAAAATATCCATTAAAATAAAATATTCTTGGGGCTAGCAGGTGGCACGGTGATTAAAGATGCTGGACTCTCACATGACTGATCATGGTTCAAGTCCCAGATGTCGTGGCTTGCTTTCTCACTTTCCCTCTCTCCCTTTCTCTGTATCTCTCTGGTCAAATTAAGTAATAATAATAATAATAATAATGATAATGATAATAAATTAAGTTAAATAAAATAATTCTAAAAAATAAAATATTCTTTTTTTTTTTGGAAAGGTTTTTGCTATAGAGTGCGTGCGCTTGCCAGAGAGACAGAGAGAGACAGAGAGACAGAAAGTGAGAAATCACCCCCCAGGGGGATGGCCACGCAGCAATCCCTTCTCCTCCATTCTCCTCTCGGGGTCTTGTGCACACACGCACATGCGCCCAGTGTGAATTTAAGCCACCAGGTCCAGGACTTGAACCGTGGGCGACTACATGGGAGTTCAGCGACATAGCCATTATGCTAACTACTGGTCCCTAAAAAATAAAATATTCTTAATAGAAAAAATAGATCGTTCAATATTGATTAATGAAATGGCATGTTGTATCACATTTAGTTTTTTTTTTTTTTTTGAGAGATTTTCGCTATGGGATGGTCATGCTGCAATCCCTTCTCCTCCATTCTCCTCTTGGGATCTTGGGCACGCATGAACATGCGCACGGCGTGAGTTTTAAGCCACCGAGTTGAGGATGCGAACTGCGGTCGACTACGTGGGAGTCCAGCGACATAGCCATTACGCTAACTGCTGGTTCCCTGTCACATTTAGTTTTGTGAAATGAAGGTGTGTGTGTGTGTGTGTGTATGTTTTAGACAGAATCTCACCATGTTTTGACTCTCCTGCCTCAGTGTCCCAAGTAACTGGGTTATGGGAGGCTTCCCATGCCTGGTTTTTGAGGGTTGACTGGGAATTGAACCCAGGCCTCCCATGGGGCCCCAGACTGCCTAGCAGCATCTAGCATGTGCTACCATAGATGGCCCTGATATTAAAAAAACAGTCATTTAGCAATGGCCCCCATCCTCTGTAAAATGGCCATTTTACCCATATACTTATTAAAATTAAATTGTTACTGGCCCAGGCATTTGTAGATTCTTCCTCTGTGTTCAACTTACAGGAACACATCTGCTTTTAAGTGGATAACTTTGGACTGAGGTAACTTCACGCTTTGAAAGTATCAAGTGGAGTGGGACCAACAGTTGGCGTAATAGCTATGTCGCTGGACTCCCATGTAGTCAACTGCAGTTTGAGTCCTGGACTCGGTGGCTTAAACTCATGCTGGGTGTATGTGCGTGTGTGCCCAAGGTCCCGAGAGGAGAATGGAGGAGAAGGGATTGCGGTGTGGCCATCCCTCAGGGGGTGATTTCTCGCTTTCTGACTCTCTGTCTCTCTCTGTATTTCTGGTGAACACACTATAGAAAAACTTTTCAAAAAATAAAAAAGAAAAGAAAGTGTTAAGTGGGGTTCAGAATAGTCAGAAATCATTCTGAGCCTCCTGTAGCCTGGGTTTGGTCATTTCTGGTAAGAAACTGTTTCCCAGATGGTCTGTGGGTCAAAGTGCTTTCCCTCCACTTGTCATGGAATCTGGAATGTTTTTTAGGATTTCTATAGGGTAAACTGGCTGATGGTTAAGCCCTGAGAATGGAGGAAGAGAATTACTGAGCCCAAGACCCAGTGACTGGGATCTCCATTTAGGATTTTGTAGGCGATTTCCTAAATCTCAAGAGTGACCCTGAGGATTCTTCTTGGGAGGTGGAGTTTAGTTTTAAAGCCGTACTGTAAAATCCTCAGACCTATATTTATAAAAACCATCACTGGCTGCTGTTTCCTTCAAATTCGTGCTTCTCTTGAGAAATCAAAAGTAATGTCAAGTTTTTCCCATTTTTGTTCCTCACTTGCTATCCTTAGTGTCTTTGAAGGTATTTTAAATGCACCCCAGCTTCCTTTTGGAGACTGTTTCTTCATCAA
>NW_006205257.1:2975776-2984225 GCF_000334495.1 Tupaia belangeri chinensis
ATCCCTGGACTTTCTCACACTCTCTCGGGATTTGGGGGTGGCTTCAGAGTCATCCTGATTATCTTCCTTCTTCCTTTTGACCAGGTTCTGTTTTGGTTTCATGCTAAAGCTCTTGACAAAAATCCAACCTTGGAGGCTCCTGGAATGTGTTGCATATGTCACTCAAAGTTTCGTTTATCTCCTCATTTTCAAATTGAATTCACAGAATCCCGGTCAGTCATGAGATTTTCACGAACTCTTCAGTATGTTAAGGTTGTGAGAGGTGGAGACCAGACACACATTAGGGACCTCCATGTCATCCCTCCTTTAACTGACCGGGTAACTTTGCATTCCTTCTCTGGAGTGCTTATTAATAATCTGATTGTTCATCAAACCGAGTTTGGGATATGGTAGTTTAAGTTCACATAGAATCTATCTACTCTTTACCCTAATGATAATAGTTACTATCTGTTTATTGTTTACTTTTAAAGAGACTCTGTGCTAATTTGCATGGACTAGATCTTTTTTTTTTTTTTTAAGAGAGATTTTTGCTATAGGGTGCCAGAGAGACAGAAAGACAGACAGTGAGAAATCACCCTCTGGGGGGATGGCCATGCTGCAATCCCTTCTCTCCCATTCTCTTCTCAGGGATTTGGGCACATGCCCATATGTACCCAATGTGGGTTTCAAACCACTGAGTCTGGACTCGAACCATCGGCAGCCATATGGGAGTCCAGCAAGGTGACCATTACACCATCTGCTGGTCTCTGGATTAGATCTTTTAATCCCCACAAAAATGAGGGAGGCAGGCATCATTATTGAGTCCTCATGTCATGAGGAGGAAAGTGAGACTTGGAAAGGTGAAGTAACTTGCCCGAGGTCACACAGTATGGGCATGGTAGAACCAAAGCTTGGTTGTAGAAAGTCTGTGACAGAGCCTGTCACAGAGCTGCCATGCTCTTCTTCCTTCAAATGGATGGTCCTCGCTCATGTTTACATCAATGACCTGCGACCCTGGCTTCAGATTAACGGGCTTGGGTCACGGGGTTGAATGGGTGACTTGAGAAATACATTACGGTGTATCCCCAACAGGATCACTCATTCCTTACACATTTTGTATTCCTTACTCAATACAAAATATATTGACTGCCTTTCATCATTGAACGCATTTGTCTATAGTTTCAGAAAGAGCTGGCAGCACAAGTGGTAACACACTGTGTGGTGTCGTATGAACTTCGCATCATCGTGGGTACGGCTGCCCTGCCGTCTCTCTCTGGCTATTTAGTTCTGTCCTTGTGGATAGAGGTAGTGAGTGAAGGCAGTTTGGTGGCAGCAACCTTCCACCAGTTCCTTCATTCTAACATCTTAAGTGATTATAGTAAATGTTAGATGTTAACTCCGCCTTTGGATGTGGCATCCTTTTTATTAGGCTGTATAGAATACGGCTTTTAATATCAATGCGTGTCTTACACATGTGTTCAGAGAACACATTACATTAGAAGGTGCTGGAAAGAAAAAAGATGCTAGCGATCTTAAATGTGTCCAAGTGCCTTTATGAGATGCAATCAACCATGTCTTAATTCCCTCTATCCATCATTAGTTGAGTGGTGGAAATATATGCAAAAGAAAATGGAACCCGGGCAGTAAGGTGGTGAAGAGGTTTTACAAATTAGATTATTTGAGTATATGATTCCTCAGATAAAAGGATATTGTCCAAAGGGCCCTTTAATTATTATTCACTTCCTTTGCAGCACAAGAGAATATTGTCAGGGCTGCAAAAGCGCTTTAATGCAGTTGAATTAAAAGGATGACTATCGGAACAAGAGTTAAGTCTACACTGCATGAAGCAGGTTACAGGCAAGGTGTCTCTGTGTCTCAGATTGAGACGTGCTTTTGAAAGGAAAGGATGTTTGTTGGTGCACTGACCTTGATCAGGTCCTTTTTAATGACTGAGCGATGTCCTGAACCACCTTCTTTTGCGGATGACCAGCTGTCCCAATTCTCCTTTTTTTTAGTGACACATGTTTTTACCAAATGAGTTACACAATTATCTCGGCCTAACATTTAGTTTGAAAAAAAAAACCCAATCATCCAAAACTATTCTCCATTTAAAAAAAGTATGAGTTCTAAAGGGCCGGTAGGTGGTGTGGTGGTTAAGGTGGCTGGACTCCTACATAGCTGGCCACAGTTCGAGTCCTGGAACTGGCAGCTTACTTTCTCGCTTTCTTTCTCTCTCTCGGTCTCTCTTTGGTCAACTTCAAAAAATAAAATAAAAATAATGACAATTGTGGAAGGCCATATATTAGATTATTTTTTATATGAACAACTTTTTTTAATTTTAACATGGTTGTTTATTTTTGTAAACTTTTTTTTTTTAATAAAAAATTTGTTTGTGTTAGTCATACAGAAAACCACATTTGGGGCAACATTTTGTATTCGTTATCGTTTTTATTAATTAGTTTCTGGCATGATATGGGTTACTGCATTTTGAAGACAAGTGTCACCTGGAGATTATCTCAAAGGATTAATAACAATCTTGGCATCACTAGGGGGCTAACAGGCTAGGACATCCCAAAGCAGGGCTCTGAAGAGGATACCAGAATGTGACACTTCTAAAATGGGAGCGTGGGCCAGCTCTGTGGCACAGTGGAAATGTGCTGCTCAAGGGAAGGTATATCTCACATGGCAACCGTGGTTCAAGTCCCTAACCCGGTTGGCCTGAAACAGGCCAGGCATGCACACATGTGAGTGCTCAGGTTCTGATGGGGCTGGAGGACTGGAGGAAGGGGGTCGCAGACCCTGTAGAGAGCTCTCTTCTCTCTCCTTCTCTCACATATGTGTTCTATCATGAATAATGGACAAAAATCAGAGAGGCCATCATGGGACTAAATCAGAACTTTTTGGACTTTCTTGAACTTAATTTATATGGACTATTTAGCTTTTTAATTCTTTAGTGTTGGAGAGGAGTCAGGGAATCAGGGAATTCTTTTTCAGGTCATCTTTCTGGTCCTCAGCCATTTCTTTTACGACTATTCTGGAAAAGTCCTGAAGGTCCACCACTCCCTAACACTCTCCTGCTCTTGGCTTCTGCTCACAAGAAGTCCCAGGGCACAGGTGGGCAGCTCATACTGCCCATCAGGAAAGAGACCGAGGAAGTGAGAGTGAAAAAGTTGCTGACAGGTGCTTATTAGATGCAGATAAACTGTAATCTCGATTCACTTTACGGGCATAGTCATTACCAAACTGTGGGTTTGCAGAGCACCTTGGCTTTGTGAAGGAGTTAAATAGGGTCTTCAGTCACCCTGTGAGAAAGGGTCAGGTGGGTGTGTAAAGCTGTCATTAGCCACACCTGGGAAGTGTGCTAATTTGTTGGAGGCTTTAGCTGTGCTCTTTCACCTTTTAGGTGACTTTTTTTTTTTTTTTTTTTTTGAGAGATTTTCACTGTAGGGCGCGTGCGCTCGCCAGACAGACAGAGAGAGACATAGAGACAGAAAGAGAGAAATCACCCCCCAGGGGGGATGGTCATGCCGCAATCCCTTCTCCTCCATTCTTCTCTCGGGATCTTGGGCACGCACGCACACGCGCCCGGCGTGAGTTTTAAGCCACTGGGTCCGGGACACGAACCGCGGTCGACTACGTGGGAGTCCAGCGACATAGCCATTACGCTAACTGCTGGTTCCCACCTTTTAGGTGACTTTGAGAGCAGTCTTTGTTCATATCCTGGTGTTAATAGTGACAGAGAATTAAAATATAATGTGATTAATGACCAAACACCACCACCGCCTACAAAATACCTGGAGATTTTATTTATCTGAAATAAAGTGTCTCCACACCATTGTTTCTGAGTTTTAGCTGGACAGTTACTGACCTCATACACAGGTAAGTGCATATTTTTATATATGGAAAACTTCACTGAATTCAAGGCTGACTTTCTACCACTTTGGTAGACTGCATTTGAGGTGTTCATGTTTCCTACTGTCCTGAGCACTGATTAGGACACAGAATCTCCTCTCTGCTGTCAGACAGTTTAGGTGTTGACCTAGTTTATTTATCAAAAAAAAAGTTACTCCTACTAATATATAGGTGAAGAGAGGGGCAGGAGACAACACCTACTCTACTCAGCTTCACTATGCTGACATTTTATCTGTGATTCTAGGCCCATCATTAAAAGAAATGTTCTTTTTTCCACATTCATAATTAATAGATGCTCACTGTGAAAAATTTAGACCACACATAAAGAAAATTATAAAATTAAAATCATCAGTAATCTCAGCACTCAGAGACTGCAACACAGTCTTTTGAAATATAACATTCCAATTGTTTTCGATGCAGATGTATAAATACATATCCACATAGAGATCTATTTATTTATTCATTTTGTTTAATTTTAATTTTCCAGAAGGCATGTGTGCTTGTGAGAGACAGAGACAGAGACAGAGACAGAGTCAGAGTCAGAAAGAGAGAGACAAAGAGAAAGCATCCCCCTAATGAGGCTTGGTCATGCTACAGTCCTCTCTCCTCTATCTTCCCATTCTGTCAGGATCTGGAGGCACGCATGTACACATGTGTGTACGCTGCAGGGGCTAGGATTCAAAACACGCAGTCAGCCGTGCAGAATCTAGTTTTCTTTACCACTAAGCCCTGGGGTTGGCCCTAGATTTATTTATTTATTTATTTATTTATTTATTTATTTGAGAAGTTTTTGCTATAGGGCATGCGTGCTCACCAGGAAGACAGAGAGAGAGAGAGAGAGAGAGAGAGAGAGAGAGAGAGAGAGAGAGAAAGTGAGAAATCACCCCCCAGGGGAGATGGCTGCGCCACAATCCCTTCTCCTCTAGTCTCCTCTTGGAATCTTGAGCACTCATGCACACATGCCTGGCATGAGTTTAAGCCACCAGAGATCTGGGACTCAAACCGCAGTCAACTACACGAGAATCCAGCGACATAGCCATTACGCCAACTGTTGGTCCCCTTAGATTTAGTTTTAAGAAACAGATCACAATTTATATTCTAAGTTGTGTAACTTGGACTTTTGGCTGATCATATCATGAGCTTCCCTTTCTTTCCATATTCAAGTAGTTTCATATCCTATAAAATTCTCTTATTTTGTCACGACTATCATCCCATCTCACAAATATTATCTATAACATCACAATTAGTGGTTAATAGTGCCTACTGCATGAAAATTCTCTTATTGTTGGACATGTCTACAATACAATTTAACTAACTTGATTTCTGAGGTCAGCTAGCTTAAAGTACTTATTGAACACTTGCTCTTTTATTTTTTAAAATGTTTTGTTTTTCTGTTTGACACTTGTTTGCTCATGTGATTTGAAAAGCTGATTTTACATTAAAGGTATAAAATTTTTATCACTTACGTTACAATACATTTTTATTTCATATCATTATAGTCTTTTTATTGTGAAATATAGCACCCATAGAAAAGTACACGAAACAGAAGTACAGAGCTCAATGATAATCACCATGAGTGCCCGGGAAACTAGCCTCCAAGTCAGCAGTCTGGTCTTTCCCAATCACTGCCTTCTCTTCTCCACAAACAATTCAATCAAAACCAAAACAAAAACCTATGTCACTTTAATGGCATGCAATTCTTTCCTTTGCTTGACAGTTGACTATGTAAGCATGCATTCCTAAATACCATAATATAGTTTTGTTAGTTCTGGACTTTACATCATTGAAAACATATTATGGGTTTCCTATATATATATATTTTTTTTTGGAGAGGTTTTTGCCATAGGGTGCTTGTGCTTGCCAGAAAGAGAGAAAGAGAGACAGAGAGACAGAAAGTGAGAAATCACACACACACACACACACCTATGGGGGATGGCTACACTGTAATCCCTTCTCCATTCTCCTCTCGGAATCTCAGGCACGCACGCACACACGCCCAGCATGAGGTTAAGCCACTGGGTCCAGGACTCGAACTGCAGTCGACTACATGGGAGTCCAGCTACGTAGCCATTACACCAATTGCTGGTCCCTGTAACTCGTTTTTTGGTCATTATTCTGTGATTTCTCATTTTATGACTATACTACAATGTGTCTTTCCATTATTCTGTTTTTGGACATTTAGATAATTTCAAGTTTTTGGCACAGTGAATAATGTGGTATGAATATTCTTGGGTGTGTCTTTTGGTGCACATACACACGTATTCCTTTTAGATCTATAACTAAAACTGTGTAAAAGTATGTATAAGTTCACTATACATACACTATACAATACTGCCAACATCTTCCCTAAGGAGTTACACAGTTTACACCCCAATTAGAGTGGATGAACATTCCTATTGCTCCACATCCTCACCAGTACACAGTATTGTTTTTACTTTTTAAAAATCTCAGTCATTGGGACCAACAGTTGGTGTAATGGCTATGTTGCTGGACTCCCATGTGTTCGACTGCAGTTTGAGTCCTGGACCCGATGGCTTAAGCTCAACGTTGTGCGCGTGTGCTCAAGATCCCAAGAGGAGGATAGAGGAGAAGGGATTGCAGCATAGCCATCCCCCCCCCCTCCACCCCAGGGAGGTGATTTCTTGCTTTCTATTTATCTGTCTCTCTCTGTCTTTCTGGCAAGCGCACATACCCTATGGCAAAAATCTCTCCAAAAAACAAAATCTCAGCCATTGCATAGTGGTATCTTACTGTTTTAACTAGCATTTCCTAAATGACTAATGAAGCTGAACATTTATTTTCCATTTGGCTATCTTTTTTTTTTTTTTTTAAATAATTGGTCATGTCTTCCAGTCATTTGTGCTCTTACTTTTAATTTTCACATAGCTTTGTGATTTTGGTTAAGGCACTTTTCCTAGTTTTCTGTGTCACAAATATCTTCCCACATGTGGTCACTTTTTAAATCTTTGGTATTTTTTGATGATCAGAAGTTCTTAGTTTTTCATGCAATGAGATTTACCTTAACATCCTAAAGACACTCTTTTATATTATTTTTCAACTGCTTTATTAGTTTGTCTTTTGCATTCAGATCAACGCTCTCCAGGAAATAATTTTGGGTATGGCGTGAGGCAGGGCTTCTTTCTCTAATAAATATCTAATTTTCCATGACCATTTCCTTACGGCCCTGATGTATTATTTTTTTCCTCGTAAAACAGATGTTTCTGAATGCGATGCGTAGATCTGTGCCTGCACTTTTCATCTTGTCCTGGTTGGTTAATTTACTTGTCCATAAAATCAATGCCACGCTGTCTTAGTTCCTGTATCTTCATCATAGTATCTTGATGGCTAGCAGAACAACTTCTCCTTCCTGGTCCTTTATCAAGACAACCTTGGTTATTCTTTCCATTTCAAATATGTTTTAGGGTTAGAGTCTAAGGCAGCATTCTATGATGGCCCCTAAGGGCTCTCTGCCTTTTGGTGTTCTCACTTCCTTGTCTGATCCCAACCCCCTGAGTGTGGGCGGTGCTTGTGGTTTACTTCTAGGTAGTGTAATACGGCAAAGATGATGGGATATCACACCCATGATTAAGAGATACCTTAACATGTATGAACATAGTCATAAACCTTTGTATTTAATTATATATGTGTGTATGCAGATGCATACACACATACATGTATATATAAATATAAGGCCAGTCTTGCTAGCAGTTCTACTTGCTTTGAGGAAGCATGCTCCTATGATGTAAACTGACTGTGGAAAAGGCCACATGCAGGAAATTGGGGGCATCCGCTAGTTATTGAGCCCTCAGTTCTGCAGCTGCAAGGAGCTAAATTTCGGCCGACAACCAGGTGGACTTGGAATAGGACTCTGCCCACCGTAGGAGAATAACATCTTGATTGTCGCCTTGTGAGACTTTGAGCAAAGACCCAGCTAAGCCTGCTTGGACTCCTGATCCAGAGAAAATGGGAGATATTAAGTATGTGTCTGGGTGTGTTTAATGAATCATTGTATTTAACTTTATTTATTATTATTATTATTATTGTTATTTTTTAATTTGACGAAAGAGAGAGAGAAAAAGAGAGAAAGCCACCAGGTCCAGAACTTAAACGGTGGTGTTTTAAAACTTGTAAGTTTTTTATAGCCACAACGTGTAGTTTCATTTCCAACTCTGATTATTTTTAACTAATTCTGAATTTCAGTAGGAAATGTTCTAACTTTTCATCTTTGAGAGCCAGTTCCTTCACACTACCTTTGTTACATCTCAGAGTATCTTCGATACTTTCGCTCTATGAGGCTGTTAGAAAGAGTCCGAAATTAGCATTTATCTTCTGGTGAACAAAGTATGCCCACATGCAAGGCCTCTGGGCCTCTGTTTCCCATTGATCATAAGTTGATAATTCTCCACTATGTTGTGAGCTCTGTTTTCTCAATGTAGTTTGTTTTTATTTTAATACGTGAGTTAAAAAAAAAATTATCTTTTAGAGAGGTTTTCGCTATAGGGCGCATGCGCTCGCCAGACAGACAGAGAGAGACATAGAGACAGAAAGTGAGAAATCA
>NW_006205257.1:2984329-3011017 GCF_000334495.1 Tupaia belangeri chinensis
TAGGAGTCCAGTGATAATAGCCATTACGCCCCCCCCCGCCAAATTTTTTTGAGAGAGATTTTTGCTATAGGGTGTGTGAGCTTGCCAGAGCAAGAGAGAGAGACAAAGTGAGAAATCATCCCCCAGAGGTTTGACCATACCGCAATCCCTTCTCCTTCATTCTCTTCTCGGGATCTTGGATGCGCGTGCACACACTCACACTCCCTGTGTGAGTTCTAAGCCACTGGGTCCAGGACTCAAACCTGGGTCGACTCCTTGGGAGTCCAGCGATGTAGTCATTATATCATCTGCTGGGCCCAATTTCTTTTTTCTTGATTTACTGTTTTGGCTAGGTCTTTGGCTGCAATGGCAAATAGAAAAAATTAAAAACAGACATCTTTGTCTTATTACTGATTATAGGAAAAAAATTTGCAGTTTTCTATCAGTCATGATGTTAACTGTAGGTTTTTCATAGATGTCTTTTATCAGGTTAAAGAAATTCCCTTCTATTCCTAGTTTGCTGAGAGCTGTTGTCATAAATGGGTGTGGATTTTGTCAAATTGAGATAATCGTCTGAGATTTTGGTCTTTTATTCTACTAACATTGTGTATTATATTAATTGATATACAGATGTTAAATCAAACTCTGCACCTGAGATAAATATAGCTTGTACTATGGTATCATATTTTTTTTTAAAATGTAACTGGGTTCAGTTTTCTATCTTGTTAAGAATTGTTTTTTCTGTCTTCACGAAGAATATTAGCCTGAAGTTTTCCTTTTCTGCATTGTTTTTCTGGTTTTGATATCAGAATAATATTGGATTCATAGAATGAGTTGGAAACTGCTTTTTTTCCCCTTCATTTTCGGAAGGAGCTTTTGTAAGTTTGGTATTATTTCTTTAATATTGTTAGAAAGCATTAGTGCAGCTATCTGGGCTGGGTTTTTCTTAAGAGAACATTTTAAATGATTAATTCAATTTATTTGTTATAGTTTTATTCCGATTTTTTTTTCTTGTTGAGTCAGTTGTAGTAATTTCTGTGTGTTTTTGGAATTAATTCATTATTTTAGCTAAGTTGTCTAACTTTGTTGGCATAAAGTTGTTCATAGTTTCTCCTTACAATCCTTTTTTTTTTTTTTTTGAGAGGTTTTCGCTATAGGGCGCGTGCACTCGCCAGACAGACAGAGAGAGACATAGAGACAGAAAGCGAGAAATCACCCCCCAGGGGGGATGATCACACCGCAATCCCTTCTCCTCCATTCTCCTCTTGGGATCTTGGGCACGCATGCACATGCGCCCAGCGTGAGTTCTAAGCCACAGGATCCTGGGACACGAACCGCGGTCGACTATGTGGGAATCCAGCGACATAGCCACTACGCTAACTGCTGGTTCCCACAATCCTTTTAATTTTTATGGATTTGGTAGTTATGATACCTCTTTCATTCTCAGTTTTGGTAATTTACATATTCTGTGTTTTTTGATTGGTCCATTTAGCTAAAGATTTATCAATTTATTACTCTTTTCAAAAAACTAGCTTTTTGTTTCTTTGATTTTTCTATATTCTTTTCCTGTTTTTATTTTTACTGATTTCTGCTCTGTTATTATTTCTTTCCTCCTGCTTGCTTAGTGTTCAATTTGTTTTTCTTTTCTAGTTAAAAAAAAATTAAGGTATAAGACTAGAGTATTTATTTGAGATCTTTCTTTATTTCTAATATGAACATTTAATACTGTCAACATACCACTAAATATACATTGTCATAGCCTTATTGTAGTATAATTGACATATAATAAACTGCACATATTCAAAATGTACAATCAGATAAGTTTTGACATATGTTTATACCCAGGAAATCACACTTGAAATATAAACATATCTGTCACCTCCGAAAATTTCCTCATGCCCTTTGCAATCCTTCCACCCACTCTTCCTTGCCTCACTAATAATTTTTGTTATGCTGTGTTGTCATTCTCATTCTGTTCAAAATATTTTCTAATTACCCTTCTGATTTCTTCTGTATGCTATTGGTTATTTAGAAGTGTGTTGTTAAAGTTTAAACAAAGTCATTTCTAATGTACTATTTAAATTCTTTCTGCTTTCGATTTCTCATTTAATTTTGGCAGATAATATATTTTCAATGATTCAGATCATTAAAAATCACTGAGACTCATTTTATGGTCTAGATATAATCTTCCTGAGGTATGTCCACCACGCACTTGAAACGAATGCGCTCTTCTGTGATGGGAGTGTTTTGTAAATGTCAGTTATGACAATATAGTTGATAGTGTTTGAGTGATTTTTATCTTTACTGAGTTTATGTCTTTTTATCATATCTATTATTTAGAGGGGGTTATTGAAATCTCCAACTGTAATTATTGAGTTATTTTTTTCCCTTTAATTCTGTCAGTTTTACTTTTTTGTATTTTGGGCTTCACTAATACATTCATATACATTTACAATTTTTACATCTTCTTGGTGTATTAAGCCTCTTATCATTATGAAATGTCCCTCTTGATTCTAGAAAAATTTCTGGCCTTAAAACTGATTTTGCCTGATATTAACCTAGCCATTCCAACTATCCATTGTTAATGTTTGCATGTTGTACCTTTTTCTATCATTTTACATGATCTATTTGTATCTTTGGGTCTTCTGTAGATAAAATAAAATTAAATTTTGCCTTTTAATCTAATCAGATAATCTCTGCCTTTTGTAAGAGAGGTTAATTCTTTCATATTTAATGTAATTATTAATATGGTTGATTTGTATTTGCCATTTTCCTATTAGTTTTCAATATGTCTCATGTCTTTTTTTGTTCCCCTCTCATATATTTTACCTTCTTTTGCATTAAAAAGATTCCTAATGTACTATTTTAATTCTTCTTTTTTAAGCTATGCAGTTTAAAGATATTTTCATACACAGTTATTGTTCTATGGGTTCAAAATGTGCATGTTGACGTATCACAATATACTTCAAGTTAATAAGATACAGATACTTCGCTCCATTATAGTTTCATGTCTTCTCTCTTCTTAGGAAAATTCTCTATCTTATACCTATTAAATATGTGTTATAATTATTTTTGCAATCTTGTATTTTTTGGAGGAAATTAAGAGATGAAACAAGAAAAAATATATTTTAAACAATTTTATTTATTACTTCCTGAAAGATAAAGAGAGAATGAAAAGTGACCCTTAACATGGTGTACATGCCGTGATCTACCCCTAGTCTTAGCCACCCAGATCATGGGCACACTTATACATGCCTGGCACGCTCAGGATCAATGGATATGTCTCAGGACTCTCTCCTGTGGGACTAGTTGTGCTATCATTGCACAAGAAAAAATATTATTTTAGCAGTCTTTTATATGTGTACAAATATTTACTATTTCTGGGCTCTTTATTTCTTTCTATGGATTTGAATTTCTATCTGGTGTTATTTTCTTCCAGCCTGAAGAATTTCCTGTTGTATTTCTTATAAAGCAGGTCAACTATCAAGAAACTTTCTTAGTGTTTATCTAGAAATGTGCTTATTATTTAAAATGCTTATTTATTTGTTTATTTTTATTATAATTTTTAGTTGAAAGAATAGTTGTAAATATTTATGGGATATAATATGATTATTTTGATGTGTGAGTATAATGCATTATAATCAAATCAGAATAAAAAGTTCTAGTGTTCTATAGCATAGTAGGGTGACTTTGTTAACTTTAATTTATTGTATATTTTAGACAGAAGAGAGGATATTGGATGTTCTCAGTTCAAAGTAATGACAACTTTTTTTTGTGTGTGTGTGAAGTTTTCACTATAGGACTCGTGTGCTTGCCAGAAAGACAGAGAGAGACAGAGACAGAAAGCGAGAAATCATACCCAGGGGTGATGGCCATGCCACAATCCCTTCTCCTCCATTCTCTTCTCAGGAGCTTGGGCATGTACACACATGTGCCTGGCGTTGGTTTAAGCCACCAGATCCGGAATTTGAACCGTGGTTGACTGCATGGGAGTCCAGTGACATAGCTGTTACACCAACTGCTGATCCCAAAGTAATGACAACTTTTGAGGTGACTGATATGTCTTTCTTTTTGAATGAATGTTTTGTTGGATATAGAATTTGTGTTAACAGCTTCATCCTCCCTACCCACACCCCTCACAACCTGAGCACTTTGAATATGCCATTTCCACTGTCTTTGGCCTCCATCATTTTTAATGCAAAGTATGTTTTTAATCATATTGTTCTCTTATGCATGAGGAGTCATTTTCTCTTATTTTTGAGATTTTATATTTGTTTTTGACTTTAAACAGGCTGACTGTATGACATATAATATGCTTATCCTACATTTGACTGAATTTCTTGGATCTACAAATTACTGTTTTTTAATCAAATTTGGGAAGTTTTTTGTTTATTATATTTATTTATTTATTTATTTTACATTCATTCACTGAGCATCATCACAGCATACAAAATGTGATTTCCCATCCAGAATACACTGTATAGTGGCTTAATCATACATGGTATTGTCGACAAATAATTTTCTATTTCTTGTTACATATGGTTATATACAGATGTATTTCCCCTCCTCCATTTCTCACCCATTGCCATTTCTCACCCTCCTCCCACACTGTCTCTGGTATCTACAGTTGCTTTCCATTCTTTCTCCCCACGCCACACATTTTGCTGATTCACAGAATATCTTAACTAAACTAACTACTTTCAATAGTTCAGCTGATAGATACATATTTGTAAACACAGTCTGACTTTAGGCATGAAACTCTGAGTAGAATAAATACACTATATAAAGTCACACCTAGATGATGCCATGTAGCTTACTGTGGTCATTAAGTATTTTTAAATATATTTTTTAATTTAAAGAAAAGCAGTTTTAGCTTTAATAAATCAAAATAAAACAAATGCTAAGAATGTTTTTCTTAAAACTTAAAGCCAGGAAACAGGTTAGGATTCTGTTCAAATAGTTGGTACATGAATCTATCGGCAGCTCAAGACAAGACAAAAATTCTTAAATTTGAAAAGCAAACCATAGAAGAAAATCAGTAATATTTTAGTCAAAAGTCATAAAACTCTATTTTACCACTTCAGTCTCATGTACTTTATCTTCTGTTGTGTCCAAACTTCCCGTTTAAATTCTGGAAGATAATATTCCAGAATTGTTCCTACCTTTAAGTTGGCCATTTTTTTTAGTTGTTTTTGAACTCTTATTTCTGTATATCTGTGTTTAGTTTTCCTGATATAGCACTGCCTTCAGAATTTCTTGGAGAGCTGGTCTGGTGTTGGTAAATTCTTTCGGGTTTTGTTTATCTGAGAATGTTCTTGTCTTTTCTTCCCATATGAAGGATAATCTTGCCAGGTACTCTTGGTTGAAATCATTTTTTCCTTAACACTTTGAATATATTTTCCCATTCTTTCCTTGCTCTCATTGCTGATGAGAGATCTGCTGTTAGCCTGATAGGATATCCTTTGTAGGTAACTTGATGTTTCTCTCTTGCCAATCTTAGTATCTTCTATTTGTCTGTGATTTTGGTCAATCCGGCTATAATGTGTCTTGGAGAAGATCTTCTTGGTTTGATCTTATTTGGGGTCCTTTGTATTTTTTGAGACTGGATCTTTGAATGCCTCTCTAGGTTTGGAAAGTTTTCTTCCAGGATTTCATGGAATAGACTATCAATGCTCTTATTAGTCTCTTTACCTTCTGGGACATGGATTATCTGGATGTTTGGGTGTTTAATGGCATATAGTATTTCTTGTATATTATTGTCATTTTGGGGGGCTATTTTCTCATTCTTCATGGTGGATTTTTCTAGGCCAGTGATTCTGTCTTCTACATCTGAGATTCAATCTTCTGTATGATCTAGTCTGCTTTCAATACTTTATTGGGAAGTATTGATTTCCTGTATTATAGCCTTCATCTCTAATAGTTCCATTTGATTATTTTTCTATGGTGTGTATTATTTCCTCTTTCAGATAGTGCAAGAACTTCCTCACCTCCTGGAACTCGTCAGCTCTTTCCTTCTTTGTCTTCTGGAGTTTATTGTCTCTTTTCTCTTGCATCTCTGTTAGCTTTGCCAGTATGAATATTATAAATTCTTTATCTGACATTTCTGTGAGTTCCCTTGCGCTGTCTGAGGATGAAGAGTTATTCTTTTCCCTTGGAGTAGAGGAACTTTCTTGATTTCTCATATATCTTGTGCCCCTGCAGTGATTTCTGGTCATCTGATGGGTTTTATATCCCTTTCTACTTTTGAATTTCAATCCAGGCATTCAGAGGCATGCAGGAGGTGATCTGCAATCTCTTCCAGTCCACTTTTCACCCCTCTAGAAATTAATTTGGAGGATGAAGTCACAGCATAAAATCTTCGTTTTTAGTCCATGAAAGCAACATTTCACAGCTCAAGCTCAATAACCATCTCAGAAGCTTGGCTCTTATTTTTTTGAATTTCTTGTTTTGTACCTTTTGCTCTCTTCTTAAGTTCTGGAACTCCCATTATATGTGTGTTGGCATGCTTGATGTTGTTCTACAAGTCTGTGTCTTTTTAATTTTTAAAAGTATTTTCTTCTTGTGACCAGCAGTTGGTGTAATGGCTATGTTGCTGGACTCCCATGTAGTCACCTGCAGTTCGAGTCCTGAACCTGGGGGCTTAAACTCATGCTGGGTGCTTGTGTGTGTGTGTGCCCAAGATCCTGAGAGGAGAATGGAGGAGAAGGGATTACAGTGTGACCATCCCCCCCGGGGGGTGATTTCTCGCTTTCTGTCTCTCTGTCTCTCTCTCTCTTTCTGGCGAGCACACGTGCCCTATAGCAAAAAACCTCTCCAAAAAAACCACTTTTTTTTTCCTTCTCTGTTCTTATGCTATATTTATACATCTTTATATTTACTGATTATTCTTCCAGTTTAAATCTGATGTTGAGCCCATCTAGTGAATTTTCATTTTGGATATTGTATTTTATATTTACAATTTTTATTTAGTTCAGTGTTACAGTTTATAATTCTCTGTTTTGATTGTTGGTTCACATCATTATATTTTCTTTTGATTTTTTAAAAACAGTTTTTGAGGTGAAATTCACATAACATAAAATTAACTATCTTAAAGTGTAAAATTTTGTGGCAGTTAGCACATTTATAACAATATTGTTCCAAAACATTTTCATCACTCCAAAAAGAAACCTCATGCCCGTTCGGCAGTTGTTCTCTAGTTCCCCTTTCATCCAGCTCCTGGCAACCATTAATCTGTATTGTGTCTCTGTGGATTTATCTTTTCTGGATATTTAATATAAATGGAAGTATATAGTACATTCATCTCTCAGTATCCACAGGAGATTGGTCCAGGACCCTTCTAGGATACCAAATCTGCAGATGCTCATGGCTTTTATACGAAATAGTACATGGGCCCTCTATATCCATATCCATATCTGAATCTGTATCCATATCCATATCTGTATCTGTACCCATATCCGTATCCATATCTGAATCTGTATCCATATTCATATCCATATCTGTATCTGTACCCATATCCATATCCATATCTGAATCTGTATCCATATCCATATTCGTATCTTTATCCGTATCTGTACCTGTATCTGTATCCATATCTGCATCTGTATCCATATCCATATCCGTATCTGTACCCATATCCATATCCATATCTAAATCTTTACCCATACCCATATCTGTATCTGTATCCGTATCTGTACCTGTATCCATATCCATATCTGCATCTGTATCCATATCCATATCTGTATCTGTACCCATATCCATATCTGAATCTGTATCCATATCTATATCTGTATCTGTATCCATATCCATATCCATATCCGTATCTGTATCCATATCCATATCCATATCCATATCTGAATCTATCCATATCCATATCCATATCTGTATCTGTATCTATATCTGTACCTGTATCTGTATCCATATCTGAATCTGTATCCATATCCATATCCGTATCCGTATCCGTATCTGTATCTGTACTTGTACCCGTATCCATATCCATATCTGCATCTGTATCCATATCCATGGATTACACATTCGTGGTTACACTGGTCCAGCTCTAGATGATATTTACGCCTGACTTCTTTCACTGTGTATAGCATTTACAAGGTTCATCTACATTGGAGCATATATCAGTGCTTTCATTTTGGGATGAATACTATCTAATTGTATGTACATATCACAATTTGTTTATCCAGTCTTTTATTGGTGGACATTGGGCAATTTCTTCCTACTTGATATTATGACGAGTGCTACTATAACCACATATGTACATGTACTTTTTTGAGTCCCTGCTGTTAATTCTTTGGGCTGTATGTAAGATTGGAATTGCTGAGTCATATGGTAATTGTATGCATGGCCTTTTGAGAAAATTCCAACTGTTACATTTCTGTTAGCCATGCAGGAGTTCTGATTTCTCCACATCAAGCTTTTGGTATCCTATCTAAGAACCCATTGCCAAATCTGAGATCATGAAAATTTACTCCTGTGTTTTCTTATAATAATTTCATGGCTTTAGCTCTTACATTTAGGTTTCAAGTTAATTTTTGTATATGGTGTAAAACGGGTATTTTCTTTTCATTCTTTATACATAGTATTTTTTTGTAAAGTTTTTGCCACAGGGTGCATTCTATCTCCCTCTTTCCTCTCTCTCTCTACAGTGAAATGGGAAATCATTCCCTAGGGTAGATGACCACACTAAATTCCTTTTCCATTCTCTTCTCAGGGTTTTGGGCATGCATGCACATGTGCCTGGTGTGATTTTCAAGCCACTAGGTCTGGAACTTGAACTGTAGTTGGCCATGTGGGAGTCCAGCTCCTCAACCACCATGCCACCTACTGGGCCCCTACACATTGTATTCTTTAGTATTTTGAACATATTTACTGTAGCTGCTTTTTGTTTACTACATTCAAATCCAACATTTGGGCTTACTCAGCATCAGTTTTATTGATTTTTTTGGTTCATACTTTCCTGTATCTCTGTATGTTTTGTTATTATTTTTGTTGGACACTGAGCATTTAAAGTAATATTTTGTGGGTTGGCTCCATGGTACAGTGAGAATGTACTATTTAAGAGAAGTTTGACCCCACATGGTAACCATGGTTTGAATCCCTGACTTGGTCATCCTGGAAAGCACCAGGTACATGCACAAGCCCATGATGTGAGGAGCTGGAAGACTGGAGGAAGAGGACTGCAGCATGTTTAGACTCTGAGGAAAGTGCTTATCTCATGTTCTTCTCTCTCACTTGTATGCACATGTGTTCTTTTTTTTTTTTTTTTTGGAGATATTTTCGCTATAGGGTGCGTGCGCTTGCCAGACAGACAGAGAGAAACATAGAGACAGAAAGTGAGAAATCACCCCCCCAGGGGGGATGGTCACACAGCAATCCTTTCTCCTCCATTCTTCTCTCGGGATCTTGGGCACGCACGCACACGCGCCCGGCGTGAGTTTTAAGCCACCGGGTCTGGGACATGAACCGCAGTCGACTACGTGGGAGTTCAACGACATAGCCATTATGCTAACTGCTGGTTCCCAATGCACATGTGTTCTATCATGAATAAAAAAATAATATACTGTAATAATTCTGGATTGTGATTTTCCCCCGAGTGCTTTATTTATTTATTTATTTATTTGCCTGAATTTATCTGTGAATTTGTCTTCTAAGCATGTATGGTTGTCGATGTGTCTGCTTAGTTTTTTAAATTCTTATTTTTATTGTTCGATCTGGTTTCCTAAGAGGCACTCTTGTGTCTACACCGATTAGTCAGCTGGTGATTGGAAGGATCTTATGCTCATGCATTTTGGGCTCGTTGAGGTATCACACTGTTGACCGGTTGGTATATAGGTTGGGGCATGTACTCCCTTAACAGGCACTTTTTATTTTTACTTTAAGATTTAGTTTTTGTTTCTACTGAATTCTCTTGAGTCTTCTTGGCATATGCCAGGGGTTCTCCATGTAGCAAAGGATATGTGGATAGCTTATTGAGGTCATCTAGGATATCCTCATTAAACTTCTAGCTGTTACACTCTCAGTCCAACTGAGACTTCACAAGAGTAGAGGTGTGGATTTTCTTTCATTAATTTTCTTCTGAATTTGCAACTTTTATTGACAGCACCACCAAGAACAAATTTACCCTCTACTCTAAAGCAGGTCAACCCTTCCTGGCAGTGGAGATGCTGTTTTCACAGCCAGCCTTGTTCTGACAAAACTACTATACCCACTGAACTGGGGAATGGGATAGGGACAACCTTGGGCAAGAGGGCTCTCACTCCCACTCAGAGTACTAGTACTTCTTTATGCATAAATACTTCCAATGTGTTGTTTCCCATTGGCTAATGTTTAGGTCCCTCCAAAATTCGTATGTTTAAATCCTAATCCCAACATGATGTTACTTGGAGGTTGAGCCTTTGGAAGGTAATATGACTGTGAGTTTGGAGCCCTCAGGCATGGGATTATTACCCTTGTAAAGGGAATATGAGAGCTTTCTCACATTCTTTCTGCCATGTGAGGCTACAAAGAGAAGCCAGAGGTGTGCAACCCGGAAGAGAGCCCTGAACTTGATTGGTGCCCCCTGTGTTCGAGACTTCTAGCCTCCAGAAGTGTGAGATACAAATCTCCATTGTTTGTAAGTGTATAGTAATTTGTTACATCAATCCAAATGGACTAAGGCAGTTAATTTCCAGAGTCCTGAATGTTTGTTTTTGATCATTTTGTCCAATTTTATGGAGAAAAGTTGCTGATATCCTGTCTTCATCCTGCCTAGGAATCTGCTACCACAATCGTTGTTTTTAAATTTGAGCATTTTCATTTTATGAATATGGATATATCAATGTTTTTCATATAGTTCTGACATTAGAATGTCATATTTAGAAGACTTCGTCATATTTAGGATGACTTCGTCATTCCAAAACTCCATTGTATTTAAGGGAAATTTTATTCTATAATATTACAGCTTAATTTTTCCATTCAAATGTTATGCTGGATATGCATATGCCCCTGATTCAGGGCTGACTGAGGCTGAGGGTGGTTCGCAGTGTGAAGACTTTTTCTGGGAGTGTCTCTCTCTCTCTGTCTCTTACTCATGCAATAAAGAAATACCTAAACTTGGGACCAGCAGGTAGCGTAATTGCTATGTCGCTGGACTCCCATGTAGTCGACTGTGGTTCGAGTCCTGGACCTGGTGGCTTAAACTCACGCTGGGTGTGTATGCATGTGTGCCCAAGATCCCGAGAGGAGAATGGAGGGGCAGGGATTGTAGCGTGACCATCCCCCCTGGGAGGTGAGTTCTCACTTTCTGTCTTTTTGTCTCTCTCTGTCTTTCTGGCAAGCGCATGTGCCCTATAGCAAAAATCTCTCTCTAAAAAAAAAGAAAGAAATACCTAAACTTAAAAAAAAAAAAAAAGAAGACCATACTATAATGAGATATGGATAAAGAACAAGAGCCTGCAGTGATGTGGTGCCGGCTGGGAGGCAGGGTGGTTGCCTAGAATATAGACAGAAGGTCCTACTGATAGGTCAGGTGTGGGTCAATGGCAGGGTAGGTGAAAAGCATGGGAGCAATTCTGTCCACTTGCAGATTCTGGGAACAGGCTTTAGATTGCAACTGCAAAAGGGCAAAGAGGGCAGCTCTGCTTAGCCTTGTGTTGGTGAACCAAACCTAATACGGGCTGCCTTTCTTCAGGCAGCATCTGTCCTGAGATTGGAGCATACGCTGTGAATGTCTTGGGAGATGACTGACAGGGGGATGTGCACACTTTGTGGGAAGCCTGGTGCTATGGGTAGCGAGGGGTGTGATGCCGGGCCTCTTGGTAAGCAGCACACACCAGGGCCAGGAAAGGCCAAGAATGCAGCAGAAAAGGCTATCAGCGTGAGAGGGAGATGTAAACAACTGACAGAATGTTATGGGTTGAACAGAAATGTCAGGGTATTAAAGTGGGTGTCTGAGAAAACAGAAAGTTGCGATCTGAAATGATGAATAAGCCACTGCCAGTTGTCACAAAATGTGTGAGGAGCATGTGTGAACAGAAAGGAGGTTGAGCCACACTTTGGGGTGGCAGGCAGTGAGGGGCATGGCACTGGCCCAGCATTTCCAGGGACGGAGCCAGGATGCCCTCCTGCAGCCCCCGGTTCCATACAGGTTGCTTCTCCAATTTTACATTGAGTGGATCTCCCTGGCTGGGATGGAAATTCCATCAGGTCAGCATGATAGGTGGTCCCCAAGGTTCCTACTCTCTATACATTTTGCAAAGCACCCTCCCCTTGAGTATGGGTGAAACTGTGAATATAATGGTGCATAACAAAGGCAAAGGAATTTTGAAGATATACTTAACATTCCTAATCAGTTGATTTTGAATTAAGCAAAAGGGAGATTATCTTGGGTGGTCCTGACCTAATCAGGTGCAGTCCCTGAAAGATAGTCTAGAAATCAGACATTCGACAACAGAGATGTTTCCTTTTGGTCTTGAAAAATCAGACTGTCATGTGTGGAGAGAGCAGTGTGGCAGGAAACTGGGGGGCAGACTCTAGCAGGTGAATATTTTACTCAGCTTGGAAGAGGATTCCTGGCCTCAGGTGAGATCATAGACTTGTTTGATAACTAGACTGTCGCCTCTTTAGACCCTGAGCAGAGGTCTCAATGGAGCCATACCCCAGACTCCTGACCTAAAGAAACTCTGAGCTTATACATGGGTGTGTTTTATGGCCACTAAATTTATGGCACATTGTTATGTAGCAGCAGATAATTCACATAAACAGAGGTCTTCTGACTGTTCATTGATACATCCTAGAGGGAGCATGGGATCTGGTCTATTGTAGGCATTCAATGAATGTTAGTGAGAAAGCAAATGCATGGATGGTGGATAAATGGGAGCTAGTGTCATTTCATGTGTGCACTTAGATAAACCATTGATTTCTAGTTGCCTATAAGCTCAGAAGGAGGCTCGGTACCATGGAATTGCTAGCAAATATTGAGAATAAAGTTGCGTTTGCGTGGATCCAGGAGGAGGAAGGGTGAATTCCTTCTATCAGGACTATGGAAGGCTTGCTTACCAAGTTACATTACATCCTTTGTTCTGTGATTTTAAAAAGACTTTCCCTAGTCTGAGAGTATCAAGAGATGCTCCTCAGGCTGGCTGAGGATTCACAGACTTCATTTTAAGATAAGGGAAATTGAGAATATGGAAGATTTGGGCCGAGGCACAAAATAATGGCGTGAGAGCTGATGGTTAGTTTTGTTTGCTGATAGGAGCTGTGTATATGTGGAGTGGATCCAAATCTTGATTCCATTAGCCGTGGCTTACTGCTAACTTCGGTATAAAGTTCAATCCCTTCCACATACCAGTTGGGCCCAGTATGCTTTGACCTGGTCTTTGGCTCTGGTCTCATTTTCTGCCTCTAGCCCCTTCTTAAACTCAGCTTTAGCCACACTGGCCTCTCTGTCCCCCTCAACATGCCAAACTCCTCCCTGCCTGCTGTTACATCTGCCGAAATGCTTCCCTCCAGCTCTTGTAGACAGCTCTTTGCACCATCACCTCCCCAGAGAGGCCTTCCCTGACCTCCATGTCTGAAAAATGCCCTTGCCCACTCACCCGCTCACCCGCTCACTACTGGCCACTCATTATAGCATCACCTGCTGTGTCTCCTTCATGACAGCTATCACAGCTACAGTGATCTCTCTTGGCAGCTGAAATGTGAGCTATGAGTTTGCTTTGCTCATTGCTGTGGGCCTCTGTTCTATGGCTTTGAGAATCTGGGTCCTTAGATCCATAGCACAGTATGCTTTGTGGTAGTGTGCTATTGTGTTGCTGACAGAAATACTGGAGACTGGGCAATTTATAAAGAATAGAGGTTTATTTGACTCATGATTCTGGTGGCTGGAAAGTCCAAAGGTATGGGGCTGGCATCAGGCTGGCCTCTGGTGCTACATAATGACTTTTTTCAGTCAATGATAAACTATATACATGACGGACAGAGGCAGAAATAATGGTAGGTATATGTGAAGAGGGATATCTGGGGCAGCCATCTTCCTTTAATTACAGTAAGAAAGCTAGAACTCATTCAGTCTCATGAAATAGCATTAACCCATTCATAAGAGCAAGGTCTCTATGATTAAATCACTGCCCACTAACAATTATCTCTTAAAAGTCTCACCACCTCCCAATACCATCACTGGGGCCCAAATTCTAAAACATGAACTTTGGGGGACAAACCATGATCTAAACCAAAGCAGCTTAAACATGTTAATGCTCAAATTTCTCTCTCTGTGGAATAAAATATTTTTTCTTTTGTCTTCATTTCTTTTAAAAATTTTTTTCTTAAATTAAAAATCACACAGGGCATGTGTGCTTGATGGAATGAGAGAGAAATAGAAAGATGAAGTATAAAATACTGCCTTCTCCCCCTCCAGTGGAACATGGCCATGCTGCAATCCTTTCTTCTCCAGTTGTTCTTCATTTTTGGGTTTTGGGGCATTCACTCACGTGCTCCTGGCATAAGCTCAAGCTGTCAGATCTGGGGCTCAAACTGCAGGGTCAGCCATGTGGAGTCTCTCTGATTTAACTACCATGCCACTGACTGGCCCCCTTTGTTTTCATTTCTCTGTATCTGAACAGCTTGACTTGTTATTGATGATCTCAAAGAGAGAATCCTCTTTGTTTTGTTTGTTTGTTTGAAAAAAATATACTGCGGCTTTCATTTAAGAGAAGGAGTTGGAATAGAGTGTGATGGAAGTGGGAAAATGTCACATTCAACAGCAAGGCTGGAGAGCAGGTGGAGTAGAATAATCCTAAGAACGTGGAGTACTAGACCCAGTGTGCCCTTGACCTGCAGTAAGTCCACAGTGCTCTCTGAAAGACCATGGGAAACCAGCTCAAACACTTCAGATTAAATGATCTCTTTAGCAAAAACGCTCAGATTCTCAGAAGGTTAAATGTGTTTGTCAGAAATATTTAATACAGTACCACATAATGGTTTTTTTCAGTCAATGATTATATACATGACAGCGGTCCCATGAGATTATAATAGACTATCCAATATAGCCTTGCGTGTAATAGGGTATACCATCTAGGTTTGTGTAAACATGTTCTATGATGTTAGAATGACAAAATCACCTAACAATGCATTTCTCAGAACATATTCCTGATGTTAAGCAATGCCTAACTGTTCTATAAAGTTACAGAATAACCAATGATTTGCTTAGTTACTTGAAGCTGGTTATACAAAATTTAACTTATACAAAAGGAAAAAAAAAACACAACTATTGTTTCTGCCCTCCAAAGGCCCTTGCAATATAGTGGATGAAGCAGTACAACAGGTGAAACATGTTTCAGAAAGCTTGCGACTGAAAATACTAAGGACTTCTGCCACTAGCCTTGTCACTTATCATGAATACAAGAATGCTCAATTGACATCCGTGTCTCATTTTATGCCAATGTCTTAGCTACTCCAATGTAAGTCAACATTTTAGACATTGAGTTAAATATACAGTGATGCTCGGTATTTCTTCATGACTAGATATATCAGAGAGGAAAACAAATCACTCTGCAGATCTCAAGTTGGAATTTAATACAAGCAACGTGATGCTTCCAAAACCAGAGGAAGGGCTGGAGGAGTGAAGGTCGAGAAATGGCGGTGGCTCTCAGGCATACTGATGGCGTTTAGAGACTCAAGACTTTGCTATTACAGAAACTACCAGCAAAGGATATGGGTGCTTCCAGCATGTAGCTGTGTACTTTGCAGGCTGCTACAAAAGTTCATTCCGTAGAGCCCAGGCATCTGCCGTTGCTATCACAGAAACAATACAGCTTCTGCCTTCTAAACACTGGGCAAGTGTCGTTCACTGACACATTACGAGGTTCCAGAAAATGGTATTTCCAGGTTTCCAGCTCCTGTGATACAGGGGAGAATATAGAAGGGAATAACAGTACTGAGTTGCCAACAGACAGCATGGAGTCCAGGAAACTGCAGGAACTCCATAATGATCCAGTGTGTGTTTTGTCACAGAGAATGCAGTTAACTCCAATAATCTTTAGGCTCACAGATGACAAAGTACCCATGAATTCCTCTGATCTGTGGGAAATAAATGCCAGGGAAAGCAATGTCAGCCTCACTGAAACAGGGAGGACACTGAAGCACAAGGAGGATGTGGGATTTCTCACAAGTGTTAGAGTGGGAAGCAGAGCCCAGGTCTTACCCTCTTCCCTCGGCCCCCAGAACCTCCTCTGTTATGATAGTAGGAGAGAAGGCAGTAGCCACAGAAAGTGAGGAGAGATGGTGGAAGTGAGAAAACAGATCGTGAAAATGGCCTTGTAGCTCCATGTGACAACTGGGGAGTTCCAGAGAAAGAGATTCTCAAGTGAACCAGGCTTGAAACAACCCTGTGGAGTTTCAAAGGTGTGATAAAGCGCTTCCCCTGTGTGTGTGTGTGTGTGCGTGTGTGTGTGCGCACACGCGCACACACATTTTAGTAAAGCGACAAGCAAGGTTGATAAAACACGAATCTGAAGGCCAGTAGGTGACGTGGAGGTTAGAATGGCTGGATCTCACACGGCCTTCTCTGTGTTTGAGTTCCAGACCTAGCAGCTTAAAAAATCACACTGAGTGCATGTGTGTGCTTGCCCAAAATCTCGAGGGGAGAATGGAGTAAAAGGGAGTCAAGTGTGGCTGTCTCTCTGGGGAGTGATTCCTCACTTTCTTCCTCTCTCTCTTTCTTTCTCTGGCAAGCACAAGTACTCTGTAGCAAAAACCTAAAAAAACCCAAAAACCAAAAAACAAAAAACCAAAAAAACAAAACAAAACAAACAAACAAAAAATGCATCTGAAATCCTTAGTGGCCTAGTCCTAGCTTCCAGTCCTATCTTTCCTATAGAGAAGAGAAGATATGTCCCCCTATAGATCAGCCCCAATTGCTTACTTACTTTGGACTGAGGTCTTTCCCCATGACTGAAAGCCTAGGAAGTGGCTATAACGGAAGCCCACCAAGAATTTAGTACCTCAGCCAAGTCCATGCAGCCCTGCACTGTGGGGCACATGGCCTCAGCCTAACTAAGGTAGCAAGGAGGATTTGCAATATTTAGCATTCCAGACCTAGCTGGCTCAAATATGGGGATTGCTTTTCCTTTTGTCTAGACCCCAGCTGAATTTCTGCATTGTACCAGGTGAGATGTACAAATGTGCTGTGAGAACCATCAGGAGATTTGACAAGGGAAGGCTGAAATGAGGAGCAAAGTGATGTCTGTGTGTCTCCCCTTGGGGTCCAGGATGAGCTTCCCGGATCTTTCCATTGAGATACCTTCTTTTCTGGAGGAAAGTTGCAGTTATTGAGCACAGGAATCAGTAAGGACAGCGGATATTTGTGATCAACTAGGCATAGAGGAAGACTTCCAGGTTTGAGGGTCAAGGTCCTGCCCCGGGAGTTGGTCCTCCATATGAATTTGACTTTAGGATGTTAAAGATGGACAAATAGACCAATCCACCATGTCCCTTGCTGCCTGGCTCCTTCCCTATGGTCAGGAATTTTCCCATGGGTTGGAAATGACAAACAGCCACCCCAAGACCCTACAGACAATTAGGTATCTTGAAAGCAGAGTTCATAGTTTATTGCCATTGAGAATTTTCTTTTAATTTTGTGACTTATTTTTTAAAAAGTCATGCATGATTACATCTTGTTAAAAAATTAAGATCTGTGTTTGTTTTAATGTAAAAGTTCATATTTGAGCCTCATTATATCATACAAAGTGAACTCTGAGTCAGGTGACAAAGCCCTCAATGAGGACCTGATAAGGTAGAGGTCCACTCCCAGCCCTGACCTCCAGGAATCAGCCCCAGTGGACCTCCCAGTTCCCTTACAGCAGGCCCCCTCATATTTCTACCACATAAATCTAGCTTTCATAGAGCCTATGCTTTGTTTTGTTTTAGAAATATTGTAATAAAATGAGTGTATCTTTCTGGTTATTAATTCTCTGCCTTTTTTTTTTTTTTGCTTATTTATCTAAATGGAAGATGTTTTATTTCCCAACCAGCTGCTATATGAAGTGTGAGGAGCAATTGAAACTCCAGCTCTGTGTACAGCTGAAACCCTATTAGTTGAGGTTGAAAGAAACATCTTTTCCTTTGCTGGGAAGGAAAAGACAGAGTAAGAAGGGAGGGAGTTGGGGAAGACCTGTTTTGCATGGTTTTGTTTCTTGCTACATTACTCAGTCATCACTTACTGGAGTTGGATGGTCAGGTTGGGCCTTTAAACCCAGTTCTTTCCCTGTGTTCCCGAGGCTTCTGGAGCATGCACTTCCAGCTATCTCTGCCCATCAGACAAGGTTCTGCACTGCCTGTTTCCAGTATTGTTTTCCAGGCCCCTCTCTTGCCCAGGATGCCTCAGTAACATCCATAAGTGCTCGCTGGGTTCCAGGGCTGGGAGCAGGATTATTTACATATATCAACTCACTTGCACCTCAAAACAGCCTTGTGAGGTGCAAGTCATTATTATTCCAGATGAGGGCCATCAGGCACAAAGGGAAGAAAGTCCATGGAAAATGCACATGATGAAAAAAACGATGCAGGGATTTCAAACAGTTTTTTGTCCCAGGACAAACTTGTACTTTAATTCACTTCCCATGAATTTTTTGAAGTCCCCTTGTGTTTGAGATGATTGGCTTCAAGAAATGGACATTTACAAAAAATGTCCCATTGATTTATTTCTACAAAGAAGAAAGATACAGGGAGAGACAAGCACAGAGACAGCACCTCCAACAGGGTCTTCCTGCCACAACCCAGCCCCTTTTTACCAAGCCCTGGATCACAAGCTTGTGCATGGCTGGGTACTCAGGGAGGTCTCTGGACGCAAACCCAGAACCATGCTGTGTGTTTGCCTTGCAGAGTATTGCGTCTTACTGCTATACCACTGTCTCCCCACTCCCACCTGCCTTCCTTGGGCACGTTTAATGTGTAAAGTTGCCATACTTGGTACCAATCACAGGACAAGTGTGCATGTCAGTGATTAATACAGCTCTAAGATGCACTGTTCCCTGGGATGTGGTCCAGGAACACCCTTGCATAGTGGTTGCTTGATGGACACCTTTGCACAGTCTGAGTGCTTCCTAGGGGCGGGGAGGTAGCCTGAAAACTTCTAACTGCCGCCACCACCCCTGACCCCAAAGTCCAGTTTGTCCTGAGCTGCAGTCATGCAGAACACATCTCCAACACTGTTGCCATTTCCTGCCTTCATGACTTTCCTTCCATGGATTTCTCATTCATATCTTTCATCCCTTCTCTTTCTCTGACCCTCCATCCTCATTTGTGTCTGATGAAATCTCACCTCCCCCAAGCCCTCAACTCTTTAGCTGACCTTGTCCTGGGGTGCTGCTCCCAGGAGAGGATTTTCTCTAGGGACCTCTCCCATGATGAGGTACTGCTCAGTCCAGCAGGGTCGTCATCTCTGGGAGAGCAGAAACTCATCTCACACATCCATCTGTGTTGTATTCAGGGCCTTGCGAAGGTTCTCTCTCCTCCATGGGAACTGACTGGCTGACTGCTGGAGTGCAAAGCCCTGAGACCAGGCCCTCGAGAAGGGAAGCAACTCCTAGGGAGGGAGGGTCTCCCAGTGACTGAGTGGTGATGTCAGGATCTGAACTAGGCTCTGGGTGATGCTAATCTGGTCCTCGTCACCGCTGGACTACCTGCTTGTTACCAGAGCACTACTACCCACTTGGAACAGGCCAATCTGCACTCACCCAGGGACCCCCATATTCCTGTGGTACTGAGAGTCTTCCTGAACACAATAAGAACTGCTCATGCATTGGGTAAGGCTTCGGTTGCGTGCAGTTGTGGTTGCTAAAGTGCCACCCAGCCTAGCAGCTCAGCATCACCTGAAACCTATAAGAAATGCACATTCTTGTGTGTTAGCCCACACCTACTGAGTGAGAATCCTGCGGGTATGTGTGTGTGTGTTTAGCTTTTTTGTTATAAGGCATGTATACTCACTGGGAAGAAAGAGAGGGAGAAAAAGAAGGAAAGTGAAAAATCTCCCCCTCCTCCCCAAGAGAGGATGGCCATGCCACAATCCCTTCACCTGCATTCTCTTCTTGGGATCTTGGGCATATAGGCACCTGCGTCCAGTGTGATTTTCAAGCCTCTGGATCTGGGACTCAACCTTATGACTGGCCATATAGGATCTAGTGCCTTAACCACCACTCCATCTTCTGGTTCATTTATCCAAAAGTTCATTTATTTGGCCCAGACTCTGTGGTAGTGAACAGAACTGGAAGTTACATGTGTACTGCAGTTTGAGTCTCAGCCTGTTTGACCTGAAAAGACACCAAGTATATGCGCAAGTCTCCAAAACTCTAGAGGGCTGGAGAACTGGAGAAAGGGGATTCCATATGAATGAAACTTGCAGAGGGTGCTCTCTCTCTAACTTGCTCTAGCTCTTCTGTCTCTTGGGCGCACATGAGCCTACTGAGAATTATAAAACTTTTATTTATTTCTTCCATGAGAGAAGATAAAGATGGAGGCTCCCCATGCTGAGATCTACCTCCAGTACCAGCCAGCCTGGATCAGAGCATTCACACACACACCTGGCATGTCCAGGGAGTTCCCAGAATGCACTCAGAACCTTTCCCATGAAGTCCATTTATACCCATGTGCCACCGCCTGGCCTCGGGGTTGAGGGGGAGGTTTCAACAAGCCCTCCACATGAGAGTTTGAGAATCTTCAACTGGTTAGGATCCAGACATTTTCCTCTGACCTCCCCCAGCTGCCTGAACCACCCTCTCCTGACCACCCAGCGACGCTATTCCTGGACAGGGCCAGGTGGGAGAGCCTTGCTGAGCTGGGCAGGCGGCCATGAAGAGTGTGTCGGTGGGGAACAGTATCACCAGCGCAGCACGTCAATGTGAAGGTTGGTGCAGGGTGATAACCTTGCCATGGACCAAATACGGTGTTCGGTGGCCTTTTCTCTGGGTGGTGGCGGTTAGGAGCACAAGAAAACAGGGCATTCTCTGACTTGTTCCTTTCTCCCTCCCATCATAGAGACCCAGACCAAGGCAAGGGTACAGGCTTGATTATGATGGTTAGAGATCCTCCTATCAGAAAAATACACACAACATCACCTGGGGTGCTGTGGATACTTACCTGACAGGGGGAGTGTAGCAGAGTCCCAAATTCAAAAGGTTCCAGGTTCTAGGCACCAAAACCAGTGAATGAAGTGGGATATGTGTAAGAAGCACACAGTCCTTCTGGTTTAGTTCTTTTTTCTGGCTTTTTTTTTTTAAATAATGTTTTATTTGGAATAATTTTTGATTCACAGAAAAATTGCAAAGTTAGTACAGAATGTTTCTGTATACCTCTCACCTAGTTCCCCTTACATTAGCACAATCAATTTTTTTTAGAGATTTTTGCTATAGGGCACGTGCTCGCCAGAAAGACAGAGAGACAGAAAGTGAGAAATCACCCCCCAGGGGGGATGGCCATGCCGCAATCCCTTCTCCTCCATTCTCCTCTTGGGATCTTGGGCACGCACGCACACGCGCCTGGTGTTAGTTTAAGCCACTGGGTCCAGGACTTGAACCATGGTCGACTACATGGGAATCCAGCGACATAGCCATTACACTAACTGCTGATCCCAATTAGCACAATCATTGATTGCCAGGATACACTTGTCAAAACTAAGATACAACACTGATTTATTATTATTAGCCTTCAAAAATCTTATTCACTTATTTCTTCCAAGAGTGAGAGAGAGGCAGAGAGAGAGGGAGAGAGAGAGAGACAGAGACAGAGACAGAGACAGGCATCCCCAAAACGGTCTGGATGAAGCTACCATCCCAGCCTCAGCCAGTCCTAGACCACGGGCATGTGTATACCTGGTGTACTCAAGGAGGTCTCTGGGCTTGAACCCACAATATTCCCTTCTGGATCGGCCTTGCAGAGCATCTCATTTTACTCCTATGCTACTGGCTGGCCTCTGGTATGTTATTAACATAATACTGAGCTCCCGACTTCATCCATTTTCCCACTTGTGCCCCTTCTCTGTCCCAGGATCCAGTCCACGACGCCATATTCAGCTGAGTTCTCAGGCATCCTTCGTGTCCTCAGATCTGTGATGATTTCTCATTTCTCATGACCTCACGTCTACATGAGTACTGGTCAGATATGTATCAGTATGTTCTTTCCACTTTTCATAGAAGCAGAAGGCAGGTCTTAGAAAAATCCTGCTTTTTTTTTTTTTTTTCTTTCAGAAGACTGTATTTTTGTGTGGTGTTTCCTAAGTTTTTAAATGTTGGTTACTAGTTTATAGGTGCTGGCTATTACCAGGCAGTGCCTCATTACTCTAGAAGATACTATTAATATCAAGTCTGGGGAATGCTGCCTTCTAAAGTTGGGCATAGAGGTCATGGAAGACTCTGTAATGCCAACTAATTAAAGGCTAAAAATAAAACAAAAAACATCCACTCTATACATGTCAGCCCAAACACGTGTGTGAGCTCTACCTAGCCATGTGGCGTTGGTCTGTGTGCATCAAACAGAACCATGTGGCATTGGCCCATTGGGTCAGAGACAGAGGATATTCATTGGACAGCCAGGATAAGGAATTTGAAAAGAATCAGCCTTTTAGTTTTTGTGTAGTTCCTCTCTTTCTCTGGGTACTGTTCACTGTTGAATCAGATTGTTTGTTCTGTGACCTTTTTCCTGTGCAGTTCCTGGATTTATGCAATCCTGGTGGCCTAGTTCAGGAAACCAGACATTGACTGAGCAGGTAAGTGTCTGCTAGGCTTATAATGAACTTCAATCCCAAAGGGCAGGAGTCGATTTGGAAAGCAGTCCTGTCTGTAACTGGCCTAAGAGAAAATACCAGCAGGTGTTGGTGACATGTTTCAGAGCAACTAGTCACTACTAGGTTGAGTCTTCCTTCCATAGTGAGGGTTCCCACCACATCAACCCTGTGCCTGACCCTGTACGAAGGCATCAACAATGTTACATCATCAGATCTTCACTTCGACCATGGTTGTTGTCTCCCTTTTACAGATCAGGAACATCAAGGCACAGGGAGATTAAGTCACTTGCCCAGGATCAGGTAGCTGCATGGATCTGCGATTGGTCCTCAGTGGTCTAGGTTAGGAGTCTGCCTCATGGCCTCTGTGACATGTTGGAGATTTTTGCTGTTGTGATGGGTCAATGGCAAGTCTGCTGAGAAGATCACATGTGGTTTGGAAGAAGATAACGTTTGGACACTTTGGTGGTGAAGGACTGACAGGATTGAAAAGTTATTGCCAGGTGGCTCCCAAGGTCAAGTACCTGAGGACATCTCACGAAGAGGCACATGAAGCTCTGAGAGTGAGATTTCTACCTCTGGGACCACAAGTAAGACTTCAGCCAAAGTGTGGGGAAGGCAGTGAAATTCAGTGTTCCCGTGAACGACCAACATCTAAAAGGCCTCTTTACAGGTTGGTTTCTGTGTTCCTGATTGCAGCTTCTTAGGGTTACAGCTGAAGAAAGACTTTTATGTACTTGCAGGGTGTCACGTGACTCATCCCAGATGGGCTCTGGGGCTGCATGGGAACCCTCAGCCGCTTCAGAGGAGGGAGATGCTCGGTGCACGATTTGGTCCGAAGCCCTCAAGGTGATGTTTTATTGGTTGCGTGACATGCTGAGCGGCTTGGCGATACTTCGCAGTTGAAATCGCATTTCCAGGCCTCATGCCATGCTGTAGAAATGTTACAGTTGTTTTTTTCCCCCTTATCTACATAAACAACATAACTTTGTCAGAAAATTGAAAATGTGCACTTTGTCCCATCAGCTAAAATGGGCTGTCAGATAAGGCTTTTTTTTTTTCTCCATTGCATCCGATGAATGATGCAAATGGTTTTTGGCTTTGGAGTTTTTTTTAAATGGTTTTTGTGTTTTGGTTTTTTTTTTTTTTTTTTTTTTTTTTGCCAGGCGCTAGAGTAAATGATCAGAGTAGTAACATTTTTAACCTTATCTATCATACTGAAACATTTTTTCTGCCTCCAATAAAACATGTCAGAGTCGATTAAGGACATTTTTCAATGAGGTATAATTCACAGATTTTAGTAGTGAATTCAAGAGCACTGAAGTATTAAAGAGGCTGTGAATACTTAATTACGGATATGTTACCATCCTACCTTGGCCTGAATTCCCTGAATGCCGTGGAGCTCTGCTCTGAAAACGCATGTTTTGTCTGATGGCGGGGTCGGAGGAGTAGCAGGTACGATGGCCAGGGATGTGTCACATTGTATCTGGTGACAGGGCCGTGAAAGATATGGCCGCTCAGTACGTTTGGCGGTGCTTATCTGGTACATGAGTGCACATTACTTCCCAAAGACCGGGATCACTTTGGACAGTATCATTAAATGCCACGTCATTACCTGTTATAGAGCAGTGCTTTAGCTTCAAGGGCCTCTTGGGACACGTGCAACAGTCGAAAGAATGATGGGCAAAGATGGAGCCGGCATTAAATTTTCAATGGAAGCAGTATTGGCTTTGACTTTTCAGAAGCCTTATCTGTTAGATGGTGTTTGTCACTGGGCCGCGGAGCTGTGGATGTTCGTCAGTTGGAAGTTGCAGGCAGTTGAACGATATGGACAGGTGAAGGCTCCGTGGGGACTGGCCTGGCTCGTGGAGAGCTGGAGGGGGTAAATTGAAGGTTTATTTATCCCATTCGCTGTCAAGGTCAGCTTGCTAGAGAGCTGTCCTATGGATGCTTACAAATGCCAAAATCCTGGCAAATTGTCGGAAAGAGCCTCCAAATCACTGACCTTTGTACAGCTCCCATCAACGTGCCCGTGTCTCTGAACGGGGTCCTTAGAGGGAGTTAAATGGTTGGTAAAATGAGGCTTATGCTGTTGCTGTAATGTCAACGGAGCTGCTATGTATTTTTTTATTTTTGTGTTTTCAGCAACAAGGATGAAGTCAAAAATGTGACTGATGAAAGAAAGAAGGGGGTGGGGGCTGGGCAAAATAATTACACCGGTGTGGGTTTTGGCAAACACGTGGGCCTGAATTTCTACGTTTGAGCATATTTCCGGCTTCAAGTCCAAGGCATTTCAGCGTCTCCATTGTTTTGTTCCTTGTTGGAAAGGGGGCATGTCACAGTTCCTTTTGTCATTCCTCCTCCCCACCCAGGGCGCCTGATGTAGCCACAGGGTCTCCTGGGGCTGTCTGCTCTGAGCACTGCTCTCCTGCTGTGACTTCTGGTCTGACTTTGCCATGACAGTTAATTTAAAAAGGCAGGACAGAGCCCATCATGCTCTCTTCTGTTCCTTTTGTTGAGAGTGGGCAGTAACCAAGCAGCACTGTAGTGAGAGTTCGCCAAATGTGGAAGCCATTGTGCAGCAACTGGGCACACCCATACCAAGGAATATTATGCATCCATTAAAAAGAGTACACGGGGGCTCTCCCTGTCAACAAGAGATATCCATGGGCTCCTAGGAGGGAAAAATGTGTTAGTACTCTGATCAGATTACAAAAGCCTAACACCACCCTCTCCCCTGGGTTGCCAGAGAAAATACAGAATGCTCAATGAATGTGAATTTTAGATAAAGAAGAATTAGTCTGAAAATAATTTAAACACTTATTTGTAGTTTATCTAATCTAAAATCCAAATTTAACTTGATAGCCCGTAGTTTTATTTACTAAATCTGGGAACTCTCTTTCCTCCCTTTAGCTGTGTAATGTATGCATACATGGTGTATACATGTGTCTACAAGTATATGTGCATGTATGAGTAAATAATGTATCTGTATGTGGTTATATAAGCATGGATTTTATATATATATACCACACACACACACACACACACACACACACACACACACACACACACACACACACACACACACACACAGAAAGTGAACACTCACCCCTCAGGGGGATGGCCATGCTACAAACCCTTCTCCTCCATTCTCCTCTCAAAATATTTTTTCAGAATTATTTTATTTAACATTATTTAGTTATTTATTTTAATCTGAGCAAGAGAGAGAGCAAGAGTGAGCGAGAGAGAGAAAGTGAGAAAGCAAGCTGAGCTGCCAGGTCCAGACTTGAACCGTGGTCAGCCATGTGGGGATCCAGTGTCCTTAACCACCATGCCGCCAGTCGGACCCTCTCCTCTCAAGATTTTGGGCATGCATGCACATGTGCCTGGCATGAGTTTTAAGCTGCCAGGTCTGGGACTTGAACCACATGAGTCAACTACTTGGGAGTCCAGCGATGTAAACATTATGCCATCTGCTGGTCCTTAAATATATATATATATTTTTTTATTCTAGAAAAATTAACATTCTAGATAATTAACAAGGATTTTGTGGAAGGGGCTGTATAGAGGTTGATTGATATGCCAGTGAGTGAGTGTACAGAGGAGGAAGCAGGTGGAGGAGAGAAGTAAGGGCAAGGGAAACAAATATAATGAAAGGAAAAGCCCCCAGGTGGTAGGTCATTCATTCACTGGCTCACTGTACAAATGACTATCTTGATTTCTTGGGTCAGGACCTGTACGGGGCACCTAGGATTCTGGGAGGATGTGGCTAGGGCCCCAGCGCTTGGGAGTTCAGTGTCCAGTGGGGAGGCTGACAGTGTATCATCCTAGTAAGGGCTGCTGTGGACCCCAAGGTACTTATTCAGAGGGATCTTTGGGGACGGACAGTCAGCAGTTGCTTTTTTTTTTTTTTTTTTTTTTTTTGGGGTTTTTTGTTGAGAGTAGTGTGTTTT
>NW_006205257.1:3011179-3019541 GCF_000334495.1 Tupaia belangeri chinensis
GGGGGTCTTTTGGGGCGGCAAAGCAGCATTTTGTTTTTTTTTTTTTTTTTTTTTTTTTGAGAGGTTTTTGTTATAGGGTATGTGTGTTTGTCAGAAAGACAGAAAGAGACAGAGAGACAGAAAGCAAGAAATCATGCCCCAGGGGGGATAGCCACGCTACAATCCCTTCTCCTCCATTTTCCTCTTTGGATCTTGGGCACGCACGCACACGCACACGCACCCGGTGTGAGTTTAAGACACTGTGTCCGGGACTCGAACTGCAGTCAACTCCTTGGGAGTCCAGTGACATAGCCATTATGCCAACTGCTGGTCTCGAGTCAGCAGTTGCTCTTGTGTTGCTGATTTGGAAGGAAAACATACAATACTGCATTACATTCGTCTTTTCGCTCTTTGGGAATTCCTCCTGTTTTAAACTTTCTCCTTAGCACCCATGGGCCCAGGAGTGGTGGAGATCACATCACAGTGGGCATCTGGGGACCTGGTGATAGGTACAAGGGGATTGGCATTGAGGGAACACTCTGTTCCATCTCTCTCTGTTTAATGTTAAAGACAAGTCACAGCGGAGGCCTGAGCTTCCACTATTTACAAGACCATTCAAAACCCTCCTTCTTATTTCCAAATTCAATTAAAGAGCCGTTAATACGTCCCAGGTTTGTTGTAATGAGCCCATAACTGAAACTGACATCATTATCAATTCAAACAAAACACAAACGCTTCATCTTTTGCTTCCTCAGGGAAACACCCAACTTCCCCTGCCCCCAGCCTCTCCTGGCCAGGAGGATGCTGGGAGGCTTGCCTGGTAGTTTCTTTCTTGCAAAGGGTTCGGTGGAGGGCCTTCTATTCCCACTCCACCCTGCTCTCTCTGGCCAGATGAGACTTCAGTTCTCGTGGTTATGCAATGTTCTTTCTATAGCCGATTTCCCTTTGCAAATTCCTTTTTCACAGGCAGCAACTACATGAAGCCTAGTGAATGGGAATTTTCTGTGTGATCCTGTGGCTCAAAACTCTGATATTGTATGACCTTGAATATCAACTTCTCATAGCAAACTTTGCAAGGAGAAAGAAGGAGAACTAGCCAGAAAAACCCTTCTGGATAGTCATGCCGAGAAGGAAGGACAAAGATCATGGGGTAATGGTGTTCAGAGGGGACCAGGGCCAGAGGATAGCAGATGAGGGGAGAAGAGAGTAGGTGACCTTAACCTTCAGCTAGGGCAGGGCATGTAGGTGCCTAAGGATGTGTCCAACTGAGCTCCCATGCCAGATCAAAGGACTCACTGGGTCTTTGTTGAATGGGGCATTGAAACAGAGGTACATAGAGTATTAGGGAGAAGGGACACGGATAGTCACTGAGCACAGATCAAGAGTCAGGAATTTCTGAACACCTGATGTAGGTGCCCACTGATCTCCACATAGGTGATGGCAGCCTCAGTATTTTTGGATTGTAACAGTAGATCAACTGAGGTTATAGCTTTTGCCAATCTCACGAAAAAAACCAATAAGTGGTTGAACTTGAGATCAAAGATCTTGTGTTTAAAATGTTCTCAGAAAAGCTAAGAAGTGTATTTTTAACCTCTTCATTGAACAAGTGTTCCTGTGATCTGTGAATCAGTGACTCCTACTCCTACTTTGCAGTGACCCAGAAACTCCAACTCCTAAGGCACAAGGTAACTCTTCTGGCTTCATGAATTCTTGGGGGCCTGAACATAGAACAGTGACTTCTCTCCTTATGTTTTTCTCTACAATCTGGACACCTCTCTTCTCTGAAGGGCTGGGATTCTCCAAAGTCCTGCTGGAGGCTCTTGTGTACTCTGGAAAATCTATCCCTTGGTGCTGGCTCAGATGTGATTGTGTGGTTCAGTTCTGAAGAGAATATGAGTCTGAGGCTCACTGCAGAAACCCTGTGTGCAGTGGGGCTGATCTAGCTGAGGAACATGCCTAGACCCTGGTTAAGGTGTTCTGCAGCCTGCTCTGAAAAGCTATGCACAGCCTCTTTCCAAAGCCTGTTTTCCAAAAGGATCTGGCATCTGGTACCCTGGATACAAGACCTCATCAACCCTGTTGGGGCAGAGCATTCTGTTAGCACTTGCAGTGGACTGGGCACAGATTTCCTCTCATCCTCTCTATTGGCATCCAGTCCCAGAGCCTCAATTCCCCTCTGTGTAGGTCTGGAGGTCTCAACTGCAGCTTATCATCCCAAAGTAGAAAATGACCAGTGATTTCTGCAGAGCCCATCAGCTTGGCCCTCTAACTGGCTTCTAGCTACCTGAGCTATGTTTCTCAGGCTCATTTGCAAACTCCAAGGAAGACCGTGCAGTCATATTCCAGGGAATGGTGCCCAACCTGCAAAAAGGCCAAATGTGGTCTCCTGTTTTCCCTCTCTGTGCTTTGCTGCATCTTGGTTAGCCTGCCCTTCCTTCCTTCCTTTCTCCCTCTTCCCTCCCTCCTCCCTCCCTTCCTTCCTTCTTTCTCTCCCACCCTCTCTCCTTCCCTCCTTTTCTCTCTTTCTTTTTCTTTTCCTCCCTTCCTTCCTTCCTTCCTCCCTCCCTCCCTCCCTCCCTTCCTTCCTTCCTTCCTTCCCTCCCTCCTTCACCAGGTAGTAAGTTAGCTATTGAAGTTTTCTGTGAGCAGACATGGTCTCAGACTCTGAAGACAGTGAACAAAACAGACAAGACCCTGCATTCATGGAGATCACATGAAGTACATATTTCAGGCAAGCACACAAAAAACATGTCAATGGGCATGTAAGATAATTTCAGAGAGCAATAAATGTGATGACATAATCCCAAGTGAATGCAATGGTCAACTCTGTTTGAGTCTTGGGTTGAAACCTGGAAGTCTGTGGCATCTAACCAAGAAAAGGCCCAGAGAAGAAGAACTTCTGACAGTGGGGTTTCTGCAAAGGCCCTGCGGTGAGAGGAGCTGCATGACGGAAGCCCAGAGAATATGGAAGTACAACACAGAGTGGTTGGAGACATGTGGGGGAGACTGGTAGTGCTGGGTGGTGCCAACCTTGCCTGAGCTAATGACTGGATTTTGCTCTCAGTCCAATTTCTCACAGAGAGCCCAAAGAACACAGCTTCTCCCTGGCCCACACCTTGGCTTATACTGGTCTTTCTTTGGGAAGCTCTCACCTTTTTTTGCCTACTGACATTTTACTCATCTGCAATGCCTTCTCCTCTATGAAGTCTTCTTAGGCTCCCTGACAGGATCCATTTCTCTCTCCCAAATGCCTCCATTGGACATAGAACCCTGTCTGCAGCTCTCTGTATTTCTGCAGGATGTTTATGAGCCCTGGGGCCATGTTGTGTTCATCGTTGCAGCTCCAGCTACCTGCTGCATGGCATGTGCTCAGGTGCCTTCCTCCAATTCAGCAGGTGCCTTGTTCAGGAGTGAGGCTGGTGGGGCACCCTAGGGAAGCAGAGGCCAGAGTTATGCTCCTTCCATCATTCCCACCCTTTGGAGAAGTCTTGGGGTAGGGACCTGGTGGGAGCAGTTAGGTTGGTTATTTTCAGCTTTGAGTGAGCTGCTGGGCGATGGCTCAGATGGGTTAGCAAAGGGAGAAGGCTGGAGGCAGCAATAGTATCCCTACTGTGGTCATTGCATCTTTGCTACACAGGCGGGACAATGCAATCAGAGGCATCGTTAGAAGAGCCAGTGGTGAGGTGCGTCTTTCTCATGATGGGCAATAGAAATGAAATAGTAATCAATGAGCAAGAGTTGCTGGTGAGGGCAGCCAGCTACAGATTAATGCTACCTGGGCTGTCTGTCCCACTGACACACGCCTGACCCTCTGAGTAGGTCCTTTAGCCTGTGTTGGGATTCATGCAAGGTAGAGGTTCTGTTTGAATGATGCTGGTCTGGTCAGCTCTAAACTGGAAGATGTCCCATAGAGAGGCTACTTCTCTTTACCAGCTGACCCTCCTGAGACGGGATCTACCTGGGATCTTCTTTAGGTGGCTGCACCACTCCCCAACACACACCCTCACTGTGGACAAGCTCTGTTCCAACTTGGGGGGTGGTGGCACATGGGTTCACCAGGTGGCATTTATTCTGCTGGAACTGACTCAGCACATGGCCTGCACTGACTGTCTGAACTTCTGAGAATGGGGAGGAAACATGCTTAGAAATCTTTGAAGTCTGAGAACTCTGTGTCCTCCTAGTCCCTGCCCCGCCTCTGGTCGGTCTGAGGGTCAGCCTTCTCCTCTCTTCTTTCTCACCCACTGGCTCAATGTCCTCTGTGTGGGATGCATGGACCAATGGGGAGTCTCCCTTTAACCTGTCCTGCTGTCGACTAGAACTCTTTTCCTCTTCAGGAGGCAAGGTGACCTGGACTCCTTCTCCCTCTCCTAGTTTTAATAGTAGGAATGGCTGTATCTAATGAACACATTATGGTTGCAACTGAATTTCCTTAACTCGTCTTCAACCAACAGTGAGCAAACAGCCCTTCAGCCTGATGGGAGCTCATCAGCCCAGGGCAGGGGGTGTGGGGGTGAAGAGTTGTCTCAGTTCAGGAAGTGAAGTGATCACTGTCCTCTCTCTGCTCAGCACTGAGTCCTTGTGAAGGCTCACCATGAGGATCAGGGTCTAGCATACCCAGCTAGCTTGGGAATCATGAGCCTAGCACAGAGCCTGGCATGAATAATTGCTGAAAGGACACATGATTCTGTGGCTTTCAGAATCATGATTTTCTTGATGAGTAGCTGATTTTGCTAAAGGAGGTAAAATAATGACCTTGACCTTGAGCCAGCCCTGTTAACAGAGCTGCAAGATCATGCTCTGGGCTGCCTACCTGTGTCTTGACAACTTGCAAAAAGTCCCGGGAATATTTACAGTGGGTCTTTAAACAGCAGTGGATATGAATAAAAGAGCAATATCTCACATCATTAGTCCATAAATATGCAGTTTAGTTTTATTTGTCAAATAAAATAACCGAGATTGAACTGCCTAGTTGAAAGACACAGACATACATACGCCCATCTCCTTGCCCTGCCTCCTTCCCCTTCCTCAGGTCTCAGCTCCTCGGGAATGTTATTTTCCTGAGTGGGCCCTACTCCATTTCTTAGCATTCCTAGGGGAAGAAGTCTAGAGGCAGGGGTCCTTCCCTTCCCCCTTTTGACAGAAGCCACCCAAAAGCCTAGACTGTCATTAAGGACACTGTCTCAAGCTCCTTAGGGGGAAAGGACAGCTAGAATCCTCTCCCTTAATTTTATTATTTAAAGGAGCCTCATTTTTATTCTACAAAAGATCTGGAGACTATGATGGAATGGAGTTGGGTGTGCTGGCTGTGGGGGACTGTGCTGTGTTCGCCTATAGGAACAGTGTGGGGAGGGCTCCGTTGCACCCCAGGCTGGATTTCATGTCATACTCAGAGTCAATTCTGAGTTCACCACAGATGTCTGTGAGCTGGTAAAAGCCCTGGAACATGACAGGAAGGTGAACCTTCTTTCCCCAGGGACATAGGACTTCCAAGTACAGTGTGAGGACCCAGGCCTGTGTGCCCCGTTTCTGCCTGGTTCTGGGTAGGAGACACCTGTATGCAGCTGAACATCTGGATTTTTGCCTGGTTGAGTGGATCCTGTCTCCAGTGTCAGGTGTTGTAGAGAAACGAGAAGGACAATTGTGTGACTTCTGTGTTGCTGATTAATGGCTGTGGTTGGTGGTAAAGCCCTGCCTCTCCACAGTGCTACCTGTACTTTGGGAATCTCTGAAGAAAAGACTTGAACTTTGTCTAACCTGGGTGCTACTCAGCCAGAGCAGAACACATTCTAACCTGAACTTTAGCAGTTGTTGGTAGTTTCCAAAGCAGAAATGTTAAAGATAGTAGATTCCGTCAACACAGCGTGTCACTAAGACTCAGTATATTAAGCCTGAATATTATCTTAGAATGCCAATTCTTTTGCAAACAGGACCTTGAATTTCAAATGATCATTCACCTTGTAGGGCTCAGAGGCTGAGCTTTGTCAGGGAGACTGAGGGACATGATGGAAAAGCTCTCCAAATGAACCCAGAGACCTTTTCATTCTGACCTACTAAGTCCAAGGGCTTTTAGGAACAACTGCTGGAGTTATGTTTTGATTGTGGTCTCCTTAAAGGTTCAGCTTTTGCTTCTCCTTCTATTCTTTTTTTTTTGGAGAGGTTTTTGCTATAGGGCGTGTGCACTCGCCAGACAGAGAGAGACAGAGAGACAGAAAGAGAGAAATCACCCCCCAGGGGGGATGGCCATGCTACAATCTCTTCTCCTCCATTCTCCTCTTGGGATCTTGGGCACGCATGCACACACGCCCGGCGTGAGTTTTAAGCCACCGGGTCCAGGACGCGTACCGCGGTCGACTACATGGGAGTCCAGCGACAAAGCCATTGAGCTAACTGCCGGTCCCTCTCCTTATATTCTTATAATGAGTATGATAAAATAGTCATAGACGGATCTAAAATGCAAGGACCCCAATATATAAGTATGTTATAGTTTTCAGTGAAGATGACTTTTTCTTATTGTACCTCTGTGGTTTTATTATTGTTGTTGTCTTTTTTTTTTTTTTTTTTTTTTTTTTAAACAGAGAGATTTTTGCTATAGCACATGTATGCTCACTGGAGAAAGAGAGAAAGAAAGAGACAGAAAGTGAGAAATCACTCCCCAGGGGGGATGGCCATTCTGCCATCCCTTCTTCTTTATTCTCCTCTCAGGATTTTGGCCACTCACGCATATGCACCTGATATGAGTTTTAAGCTGCCAGGTCCAGGATTCAAACCACCGTTGACTATGTGGGAGTCCAGTGATGTTATCATTATGCCATCTGCTGGTCCCACCCTGTTTTATTAAAAGAACCTGAGTTATATTTTTAAGAAGGAAGTGGTAATACAATGATATTCAAAGCTGTTGCATTTTTCTTATCAAATACTTCAGAAGTTAAAAGCTCTTGTATTACAAACCAAGAGAAGACATACTCTGAACTGAGAATTGAGTTTTCTAAGAGACCCCGAAGAATCACAGGAAATCAAAATAAATCTAAAAAGTGGGAAAAATGAAGAAGCTTGTACCGACTGAGGCTTTCCCCCTAAGTTAAGCATGGCCTCAGTCAGTGTGATGTGTAGAAGTGCTAAACAGCAACTCGAGGCTGAGTGGTTGATTTGAGTCAGGGAAGTTTTGCAGCATCTGCCTTGAAGTTTGATAAGAGCAGAAGATTCTGACATGATTTGTAGGGATGGTCTTCGGGACATGGGAGGGGCTGGCTCTCCTATTGCATATCTCTCATGAAATCATACCCTTTCCGTGTCCTTGGGAGTTTCATCTTTTTAAGTGATGGTCATTTTCTTGGTGCCAAGATACTGTTTTTGTGCTCGAGCGCTTGTCAGAAATTGTGACATAAGACAGAAACCTACACTACTTGCCATGAACAAAAAGGAATGTGTCTTGTTAGCAGCACAGGCAGCATACACAGCCCAGGCCGGCAGCTTTTATTGCTTTTGCACAGGAGAGGAAAATATCATCCAGTTCAATGATGCTATATCCTTGAAGAAATAGGCAAGGTTTAACCCGAAGCACTGAACAGTGGGCGTCTGATGGCCTATCCCTGCCTACCTCCGGAGGCAGGCTACTGCGGAGTATGTCAGACTCTTGGGGTGGTATCTGGGTGGCACAGCATCTGCATGTGGGTGAAGTAAACACCTTAGTCACAGGAAATGTGCCACGTGTCAGATCCCAAGCTGAGGACTCTCCCAAAGTACGGGTGCATGCCCAGTGTAGCTCTGCCCACTGAAGCCACTTTCAAGGCCAGGTCTACACCTATGAGTTCTTTCTTCTTGGCTTCAACAGGCCTTGTACACAGTAGGGGTTCAAGGGATGGGGCTGACAGTATCAGTCAGACAAACTGGATGTACTGAAATAATCTGGTGCTATTTCATGGTTTCTCCATGGACACCACTGAGAATGTTTTTGTCTCAACTGCTTAGTTCAAGTTCAGTTGTAGCTGAAAAGTGGGTTTGCTTGTCATGAAAACAGCTAAGTCAAGGTTCCATGAAAATTCCTTTAAAAGACAGTTGTTGACAATAAGTAAAAGTGTAGTAAACAGTTTAAAACAGAAACTTTCTTGTCTCGGTTTGTCTTCTGTAAGGTTGCTTTGGGGAAAGCTGAACCCGATCCCCAATGCCGAGCTGACAAAGAGCCCTTACCTGGGCCTAGGAGTGAGGGTTATAACCAGCTTTCTTTACCTGTAGGTCAAAGCTCCGGCCTGATGTCTACAGAGAGAACAGAAGGGTCAACTCCCCAGAGAAGGGAGGAGCTTCACCTTTGAGTGATGAATTTAAAACATTTATAAAGCATCCCTCTACTTCCAGGAACAAAGGCTTTACATCAGGGAAAGAAAGC
>NW_006205257.1:3019557-3021449 GCF_000334495.1 Tupaia belangeri chinensis
CAGCTATTTCAAGGTCTTGGAATCATTCCCTTTCTGGCATTTGAGAGCAGTCATGTAGATTCCTCTTCCAGAAAAGGAGGAAGTCTGATGTAGTGAGCTTACAGAGTCCACTTCTGTGAAACCCCTTTGATTTTGCTTTTAGGTAAAGCCCCTCTTTCTACGGAACACAGAAAAGGGATCCGAGTCTTGAATGTGTTGGTCCCAGTATATTTCACCATGTTCTGCTGAAGTGGTGACTAGGATCACAATCAGACGTGGGTCACTTCAGAAAGAGACCAAATGAAAATAAGGGGTCCCAGATGTTTGCCACCTTAGCTCAAGAGCCTCACATACCTATCAGTTTTTATTAACCTGCAGTACATCCAGCATGACCAGGTCTCTTGGTCACACTGAGGACTTTTTGAAAATAAGACAGTATCTTACTTTTGGATCTCGAGAGAATAGCTGGAGTATTTGGCAGTAATAAAAAGTGCTCAATAGATGCTGATTGATTATTTGATTGGCATTTAATTGACCATGACCCCCTACCACACACAGACAAACGCGCGCGCGTACACACACACACACACACACACACACATTAGATCATGCAACAGTGTACTAGAAAATGTTCTGAGTCAGCCCTGTAGCCTCATGGTTAAGGAAGCTAGATCTTACATGGTTGACCATGGTTTGAATCCCAGCCCTGGCAGCCTGAGAAACCTACCAGGTGTATCTTTCCAGAATCTCAACAGGATGGAAAATGGAGGAGAAGGAATTGCAATGTGACCATGCCCCATTAGGGATGTTTTCCTTCTTTTTCTCTCTTTCTGGTGAGTGTATATGCCCTTCAGTAATTAAAGGAAAATTTTAAAGAAGAAGAAAGAAAGAAAAAGAAAATGCTCTGTTAATTATTTATTTGCTTATTTATTTTAGAGAGAGATTTTTGCTATAGGGTGTGTATGCTTGCTGGAGAGAGAGAGAGAGATATACAGAGATAGAAAGTGAGAAATCACCCCCCAGGGGAAGGTCATGCTGCAATTCCTTCTCCTCCATTCTCCTTTTGGGATTTTGGGCATGCATTCACACATGCCTGGTGTGTTTCAAGGTGCCGGGTCTGAGACTCGAACTGTGGTTGGCTATGTGGGGGCCCAGAGACATAATCTTTATACCATCTGCTGGTCCTGATAGTTAATTTTTAAGAATATGACATGTAGACTAACTGGGAACATAGTAATTTTTATTTTCTTATGGTTTCTGGACAAGTTTTCCACATTGACAGTACTACTGTGTATGCCTTAATCCAGATGTTGAATTTAATGGCTATGGGGCCAGCGGGTGGTATAGTGGTTAAGGTGTTGACTCCCACATGGCTGACCATGGTTTGAATGCCAGACTTGACAGCTTGAAAATCACACCAGGTGTGAGTGTGTGCATGCCCCAAATCCCAATGGAAGTAAAGCAACAGGGAAAACCTATGTGATTTCTGAATTCCAGGGTTAGAGCCCCCAAATCCCATGATAGGGGCAATCAAGGGTGTGGACTTGTATGCATGAGTCAGTTATACTAGGAAGAAAGCTTCAAAGGAAAGTCACTCCAGCAAAAATTTAACAAGCTGTGTAAGCTCTGAACTAACTTTGAGGATATATGTGAAATCACAATAAAACAGTACATTTTTAATCTAGCTAAATGATTCCAGTTCTTAGTTCATATGTGTTTGAGGTTAGACAAAGATAAAGATAAAGGTCCCTAAAGATAAAGCTTGGAGGGGCCAGCAGATGGCATAATGGCTATGTCGCTGGACTTTCATGAAGTCAACCGTGGTTCGAGTCCTGGAACCAGTGGCTTAAACTCATGCCAGGCATGTGTGTACCCAGGATCCAGAGAGGAGAATGGAGAAGAAGGGATTGCAG
>NW_006205257.1:3021865-3028565 GCF_000334495.1 Tupaia belangeri chinensis
CCTGATAGTTAATTTTTAAGAATATGACATGTAGACTAACTGGGAACATAGTAATTTTTATTTTCTTATGGTTTCTGGACAAGTTTTCCACATTGACAGTACTACTGTGTATGCCTTAATCCAGATGTTGAATTTAATGGCTATGGGGCCAGCGGGTGGTATAGTGGTTAAGGTGTTGACTCCCACATGGCTGACCATGGTTTGAATGCCAGACTTGACAGCTTGAAAATCACACCAGGTGTGAGTGTGTGCATGCCCCAAATCCCAATGGAAGTAAAGCAACAGGGAAAACCTATGTGATTTCTGAATTCCAGGGTTAGAGCCCCCAAATCCCATGATAGGGGCAATCAAGGGTGTGGACTTGTATGCATGAGTCAGTTATACTAGGAAGAAAGCTTCAAAGGAAAGTCACTCCAGCAAAAATTTAACAAGCTGTGTAAGCTCTGAACTAACTTTGAGGATATATGTGAAATCACAATAAAACAGTACATTTTTAATCTAGCTAAATGATTCCAGTTCTTAGTTCATATGTGTTTGAGGTTAGACAAAGATAAAGATAAAGGTCCCTAAAGATAAAGCTTGGAGGGGCCAGCAGATGGCATAATGGCTATGTCGCTGGACTTTCATGAAGTCAACCGTGGTTCGAGTCCTGGAACCAGTGGCTTAAACTCATGCCAGGCATGTGTGTACCCAGGATCCAGAGAGGAGAATGGAGAAGAAGGGATTGCAGTGTGACCATCTCCCCCCTGGGGGGGGGGGGATTTCTCGCTTTCTGTCTTTCTGTCTCTCTCTCTTTTTCTGGCAAGCGTGCGCGTCCTACAGCAAAAAACTCTCAAAAAACAAAAAAAACAAAAAAGAAAACAACAAAGATAAAGGTTGGAGTCACAGTGAGCCCCTCTTGAAGAGAAGGACACTCAGATGTATTAGGAGAGAATAAACCAGAAAGCAAGGTCAGGAAGAAGGGATTTGGGTGGACCCTGTGGCTGGGCTCGTTGGTGCCAGTCACCCAGACAGTTCCTGTCTGGGGCTCCCCTCAAAGTCCCCTTCTCTATGATGCCATCATGTGCACACAGTTTAAGACAGAGCATCAGGAGCCTGTGGACCATCAAGCTGTGTCACATCTCAGGTGAACCTTAGCAGTTTTTAGCTTAAGAACAAAGTCAAAGGAAAATGCCAAATATTCATAATAATACCAGAGGCTGGACAGTGACACAGTGGTAATGCCACACTGCGAGGCTGAGCCACAGGGATGGTTCCAAGTTTGAGTCTGGAGACTTCCCTGAACATGCCAGGTGTATGCGGATTCGTGACCTGGGGCTGGCCGAGGCTCGGGGTGGATTGCAGTGTGGCAATCCTGTTGGAAGTGCCTGTCTTCCTCTCTCTGGTTCTGTCTCTGTATTGCTCACTCAAGGAGAAAGAAGGAAATAAACTTTAGTCATAATAATAACACCAGAAGAATGCCACAGTTGGATTCCTGGAGGGCAGCATCTGCTTGTGCCACCAACAGCATGATGCCATTTCGAGTGTTCCCTTTTTGTTCCAGAGACAGGAGAAAAAGAAAAAAGAAAAAAAAGAAAAAAAAAAAAAAGAAAGAAAAGAAAAAACTCACAAACTGCTTATCCCCCTAGATAATACAAACACACCTGCAAATAAACATATCAACGTTGACACACAATGCACATTTATGCAAAATCCATACACTCGGGGAATCTTCAGTTGTCAGGTAAATGTCTCTTTGAGCCTAAGAAATGATGCTGCTAATTCAGTCTCAGGGTTTAGGGTGAAGTTGGACTCTCTGTGAATAAAAAGGTGAGGCTAATTAAGTGGCGTTGATTAGGGATTTGGAAAAGAAGAGGCTTTGTGTGGGAAGGTAATTATATCTTCATTGACCCTCATGTACGTCCCCAACCCCGGTGGCGGGGGCTCTCTGCCTCACAACGTGACATCTCCTTTCGGGATGAGCTGCCCGTCACCTTGCAAAGGCCCCCTCTCCATAGATGCGTTTTCTAATCAGTTCACATGATTGAGCTTCCACCAAGTGATGCTTTACTTAATTCCTTTCCGCCTGTAGGGTGTGAGGCTTGGAGGGCCTCTCGTCAAAACTTTGGAGGGCTCTGTCAGTTTGAAAAGAACATGACCTTTAAATTGTATCAGTATGTTTGCTGGTGCATAAGGGAAAGGAAAAGGTTCGTCCTGATGGGAAACCACTCGGAGAGACCAAGGAGTAATTCAGAGGGAACCAGCCTAGGAAGGTAATTTGTTTATACATAATTGGCTAGGTGGGGCGAGAATGAGGCCCAAGTACCTGCTGGGTGAGAGAGGCCTGAAAGTTGAGGTGTGAGGGCATTTAGCCTGTCTTCGGATATTTTTCTTTCCATGGCTTCTCTCTTGTGAGCCACGGATGTTGCCACATGCTATTGGAACAGGTAACTCAGTAGATGCCTGCTATGACAATTGAGGGACAGATATGAAGCAAGAATCTATTTCTATACATCTGTCAGCTTTGGTGTTGAGTAACTCCTCCAGAAGAATTCACAAGGGGTGTTCTGATACTATGTGACAAAAGTAGAAAGATAAGGAGTAGTTATGAAAAAGTTGATTGAAAAATGCGTTTTTTGAGATCAAAGTATATACACTGATCTTATTTTTGAAAGTTTTATTAGAAAAAAAGAACTCAGGAAACCCACCTGTTTTACACACACACACACGAATTACCCATGCACACAAGTACGTATTTCGTATCTCTGTATTGTGTATAGTGTTTAGTGTGTTTGTGTACTTTTTAAAAGTCGTATGATTTTAGGAAACCTTGAACTATGACTCCCTGTGTCATGATTTATTTCTATCCTCTGCTTTTTAAATTTTTAAAATGTTTTTAGTTAAAATATTTTGATTTATGCAGAAAAAAATATAGGGGCTAAGATAATTGACATTTCCTGGTTTAAGGAGGTGACCAAAAATAACAAGTTGTATACTTACTCTGTTTTATTTTTATTTGTGCCTTCTCTATCTTCCAGAATCAAGAAAGTTGCCTATATTGGCATTCTTCTGTGGAGGAGAGAGAGAGAAATGACTCACCCCGTGCAGTGGAATGAATACATAGGGGGGTGGATGGGAGGCCACTCAATGTCTATGTCTTCGTTTGTTTGGCTGTACAGTGGGATAGACTCCCTCACTCGCCTGCAGAGAGTTATGATATTTCTGGACATTAATAATTTTGGAGAAAAAAATGGTGGCTTCTTCAAAAAGAACTCACATTAAGAAGCAACATACACGGTGGTCTCTTTATATAAACGTGTTGTGACTAGACGATGCATTTGCTCTGCAGCAGGAAAGAGCGATGCACGAGTTCCTGACTCCGAGTCCCGTTTATCCTCGTGTTGTGAAGCATAATCATTTGTCAGCTTAGGTGAAGCCCCTGTGCCCGACCGTAAGCAAGAGTGCTATGAAGTATTGACTGAGTCTGGGTTCCTAATGCAAGATGCAAAATGGGAATTGAAACATACTTGATGGAATTAAAACATTAGTATTGGCTTTTGGCTCTTGGTTCTCTAGCTCCCGTAATAAATGCAGGGCATCTTAAAAACAAAAGCCAACAAACCAACAGAAAATCACCAGGCATCTTTGCAAGGGAGTGGAGGCACAAAACCTTTCTGCAAGATTTGTGAATTGATTTTCTCCAGTGTGGAGTCTAGGAACTGTTTCATCTCTAACTTTGACATATATTTTTCATTTATTTTAAGTAGAATATTTTTATTTTCCTACCGGTATATGAAAACACGAGGACATGTGAAGTAGATGAAATAATCCTGATTACCACATTAAACCATACATAGGGAATCTTTAAAAAGAAAAGTTTCATAAAAATCTAGCACATGTCAATCTTCTCTCATCTTAGCATTTACAAGGATGTACGTGTATGCCCTCTGCACAGTGGGATGGGATTTGATGTCTAGCCTCTGTCAAAAAAAAAATTTTTTTTTTCCTTAGTATGAGGGAACCTCCTACAGTTCATGGATCTGGGTATGGCTGTTTAGAATCCTGTCCTTCATCAAATAAGTCATGTTTTGGTCGATATGGAAGCAGCATACATGATTGTATTTCTCTGCCTTTGGAGGATGTTTGAATTCATACTTCTAAATCTTGTGACTCTGAATAAACTATGATGACCAGGCCTGTTATGTCCAAGTTAATCCAGGTACAATGCTTTAATTATATTTCCTCCAGGGAATGAGGAGCTTTGTGTTTGGACTCTACCTTGAAGCTCACCAAGGGGTAGCACAACTGGGGTCCCAGAGGCAAAAGGGTGTCAAGGGCCATGTTCAGGTTCCAGTCTTGTTTTCTATTTAAAATGATTAGGGCATCAGAAATGTCATGATGAATTTCTCTCAGCAAAAATGCATCCTCACTTTCCCGACTACCCTCTACCTTCACTTCCGCATGTGGCATTTTGAGCCATCTCTGCAGAAAGCAAAAAAAGCCATTTAGATTTGTTTCTGAAGGGTTCTTTTGCCTACTCAGGCACCAAAGTAATTCCTTACCCTTTCCCTCTCAGAACCTGGTGTTTCAGACATCAGTCTGGTTTGGAATCTCTATTCCTCAATCCCAGCAGGCCCTTGTCCGGGCAAGACAAGATGCAAAATGGAGGAAGGAGAGTTAGAGGACAGGGGGAACTTGCATCTGGCCAAATCTATCTACTTAGCCAGCAGTCACTGATGGCGAGCCCTGAAGAGGAGCCCCAGCCCTTGCCCACTCATATCATCCTGTGAGTATTGGGTTGGCACCCAGGAGAACATCCTGGGCTTGGTTTATCCTGAAGTTTCTTGTTCTTTTCTCTTTGATGTCTCAGTGGCTTTGGTAGCCTTCATCTCTGGGTAATCCCTAAGACTATGCTGCAAAATTTGCTCTTTTTGTTTTGAATTATCAGAGGATTTATGTATGAGAGAGACAGAGACACACAGAGAGAGAGAGAGAGTGAGAGAGAGAGAGAGAAATCACCCCATGGACTGGTCACACTGTGGTCCCCTTCCTTCATTTCTCCATTCCGTTAGGGTTTTGGGCATACAGGTACACCCCGTGCCTGGTGTGCTCTTCAAGGTGTCAGAGCTAGGACTCAAGTCATGTGGGATCTGCCCCCGATGTTTTGCACCTAACTGCTACACTATGGGGCTGGTCCAGATTTGTTCTTTCGAATCAACACGATTTGTGTGATCTCAGAGCCTCGTTTATTCCAGGCTCAAAATCCTCACGCTTCCAGGACTGCATCTGGCACCCCTGCCACTCCTCCCCAGAATTCATCTCAAGAGGAATTACGGGCTGAAACCTGTAGTGCAAGAAGGCCCTTTGATCACAGCCCTCAGAGCTGCCCCTAGTTCGTCTAGGCTGAAGAGCTCAGGATCATTTCTGGCCACTTCCTCCAGGGGGTAGAGTTCCTGGTGGGTGTCTGTCATTGACATGCTGGCTTTGGGTGGAGAGTGAGCACCTTGGCCTATTGTGCAAGGCATATTGTCCTGAGATCTGCAACTTTCCCCAGACTTGGGCCCAGATAGGTGAGGTAAATCTGTGACTCCCCAGACACATTTTGAGTGAATTGGTTTCAGCTTTCACGAAATGCTAATGTTGATATTGTTTACGTCTCGTCGTATTGTTTTTCACTTTAAAATTACAGCTTTAGTACATTAAGCTAATTTCATAATACTGTATTAACTTAATATTGCATAAATCACACATGTCAGATTGCATTGTTATGGATGCACAAAACCCAAATGTACTACTCAAGCTCTCCAAACACATGTATTCATAATTTGCTCCAGCGATCCCTGGGCCGACATGTAGGGTTAAGGAATTACACATTCCAATGCCGGGCACAGATCATGCTTCTCTCTCGCTCTCGCTCTCTCTCTCTCTCTCACTGTGATTGTTCTCCATACAAATTGAAACAATATATTTCCAGCCATTTTCATAGTTGTAATTACTAGCAAAAATTGTAATACCATGAGCATATTTTAAACACCTGCACTTTGGGGTCCAATTCTTTTTTTTTTTTTTTCCCAAAGCCTCGTGTTTCCATTTGAATAAACTTGTGAAAGCTCACTGGTGGTAACAATCACAGGATATGGGTTTTTTTTTTTTCCTGGGAAAGATTATAACTTTTAACTTAGAGGGAAGAGGTAAATAGAGTGGCAGAAGGAATTAGACTTTTACCCTCTCTTTCTCTTCTTCCTTTTTCTCTTTCTCTCCCTTCTCTTCACTTTGGCAAGAGGGATTTAATGATAAAAGAACTGGTTTCTACATGCTCCCTGGCCTTCTTGCAAGGGTTCGAAGTTCTGTGCTTAAGGCCAGCTTGCTGCTTCTGGGAAACAAAGGGACGTGGTCCGTGGGAGAGATAGCGGTGGGCTGGGGCGGTTGAGGAGCCTCTGTAGGTTTTTAAGCACACACTGTCTAATCGGCCTCTGACAAGTCCATTGTAAATCAGAGGTCTGGTAAGTGGGGATGCCAGAAATGTTTGATCTCCTTCCAAGCCTTGAAACAACTTGCTTATTTTTTCTGCAGTTTGGCTTCTCACTAAAATAAAACATTGCGAGATGAATGTTCTGACGGGTCATTGTGTGTCAAGCTGTCACTCTGTAATGGTTACATATTTCAGCTGGATTGAGGTGGTGCTGGTTGGGGGAGGTCTGGGAGAAAGAGAGAGGGAAAG
>NW_006205257.1:3029188-3048936 GCF_000334495.1 Tupaia belangeri chinensis
GGAAAGAGGGAGGGTAAGAAAGAGACAAAGAGTAACAAGATTTCTGCTTTCTCCTTGTGGCTGATCTTCATTTAAACCAAACACTTGTCATGTTCAGGGGAAGTTTTATAAATTTTTAATGATATTGGGTACAACTGGTGCTTTGAAATTTGCTGTACTTTAATTTTTTCTTCGTTAGCAAAGGTTCACTAATGCATTGAAGTGCTAAGAGCGTATCCTAGGGATGCCACGATAATTGTGTTGTTAATAATATTGTGGCACTAGTAATGTTCTCCTGGTAATCAAGGCATGAGATTTTTTTTTAATATATTCAGTTATTACACTGCATCTCGTACAAATCATGTCAATTACAATTGCCAGCCTGTGACAGTTAAAATAATTGTATACGTTTTCTAGAATTTTCCATTGGCTTGGCTAATCAAGCTAAAAAAAAATCAACACATTATTTGCATTAATTTTGTTTCTAGTCTATTTCCACTCCTAAATCATTTGTCCATCTACTTCAAAAGGCAGAACAGTAAGTATTTTAATAATAAATATACAAACACATTCACACCAACCTAATTTAAGAGTACTTCTATAGGTTTAGCAAGACGGAATCATCTGGTAGCAATGTTTTGTGTGGCTGGGTTTATGACTTTAACTAGTGTACGTGCCTGCTGACACTGGATTCCCATTGTATACACTGGGGACGCGTGGACCCTATGTTTATATAGGCAAATCTTGCAAGAACATTCATTCCAGCATTTTCTATTTCTGCCTTCAGTCTGTAGTTCTGTGTAGGTCAGGGAAATTGCGTGAGTCTGGTCTTTCCTTTTTGGCTTCACTGAAACAGCTCACTATTACTCTGCACCAGGAAATGATGTATGTAATACTTTGCAGAACGGCACTGCAAATTTGCAGCTCAAACACTAGTCTTCCACTTCGCGGAGTGGCTGACCGGCACTGAAGCTTGCTTTATTTGGAACGAAAATAGCTAAACACTCAAAAAAGTACTGAACATGTGGAAACGGCTGCACACGGAATCCCCTGTGGTGTCTCAGCACATTTCCCCAAAGCCTGAGCTTTCTCTCTCTCCTTCACCCAGGGTCCCTCCCCATCATAGCCAAGGACAGGAAGGGGTTTGAGTTTCACAGAGACGTTTGGAAGGAGGGCTCCAGAGACACTGGAGAAAGGGAGGACGTGTGGGAAGGCTCACTGCGGAGCCCTGTCCTCCTGGCCACCATGGCACATGGGGACAGAGGGGTGGGAGACCTCTTGGGTGGATGCTGAAGAATGAATCAGTCTGGCTGGTTTGAGCAGTAGAAAAGAAAGGATCAGCAAGCAAGCAGGAAGCATAGCAATTTTACAAGGAGCCCTCAAACAAGACAGAGACTTAGCTCTTGCAAAATAACAGTGCAAAAGGATCGGAGGGATGACAGGTGGACAAGATAGGATTCTCTGAGAAATTATCAGGCGGCTCGGGGATATTACTGGAGAATAATAAACACAATCTCTGATTTCTGAGGTCTGCCTCTCCCCCCACACCATCCTCACTCTCCCCACTCTTCTAAGCCCTGTCTGTGGTGTCAAGATTTTGCATGAGGATCACCGGCTACAGGGTATAAGGGTCGAGGCAATAAAATATTTTTCCTCTTTTTAATGCAATCATATTCTCTTAAACATGGCTTGAACAAATCATCTCTCAAAACGTAGAATTTATTTCTCAACTTTGCCTGGAGGTACAGTGGCAAGAACAGATTTTTTCCCTCTCTCTGGCCCTTTGAGTCCTGACCATACAGAATGGATGGCTTTAGAACTGTACACGGACAGGAAAATCAATGCGTCATACCAGGAGGCTTCAGGGGTTAGGTTCCCATGTCCATGTCAACAAGGCTATTGGTTTTTTTAATGCTCCAAAGTTATCACTTCCCGGCTGTAAGAGCCACCACTGTGACTTGTGTGGTCAAACCTTAACAAAAGAATTTCCCTTTGCCCACCACTCAGTGGCATGGAATTTAATTACTGCACAGAGAGAATTTTTCTGAGTATGACAATCTCAAACAAATAGGCAGGCTTCCCCACCGCAGATGCTCCCAGGGTAACTGGCTGGTGTTTTACAGAGGGGATTAGGGATCTAGCTGGGGGCCAGGACACCACAGTAGTACCAAGCCTCAGCTCTACAGCAGGGTGGCAGGTGACCTGGGAGTTCACTGCACCTGGAGCTACTCCAGGAGTGCAGCTTGTGGGGAAAGAGGACCACTTGGCCTTGTCTGGGAGGGTCTTCTTGGTGTTTGTTGGAGTTGGGAGGCAGCTGGGACTGGGGGGTATCTCTCTGCTCAATTTATCAGCAGATTGTGTGCTATCAGGCGAAGACCGTGCTGCTTCACCTACTACTTAGTGTCATTAGATCTTAAACTGAATATCTGAAAACGAGGCCTTGGTTAGATCTTTGTCAATTGAATCAGTCCAACAACTATATTTGGTTTCCTGAGCTGAGAGGATCCCCCATGCCCGACAGCAGCCCTCTGTGAAGATCTAGACTTTCTCAGATTCACTCCGTTTGCAGCGACTATAGAGCCGGACTTTACCCAGACGCCTGGCCTGGCAGACCCTGTGCCCTCCTAAAAAGGCCCTTTGATCTGTTTTTCATCCTGGCCACCCCCTCCCCCACCCCTCTCCCCCTGGGCTGTCCTGTCGGCGGTGACACAGTGCTAACGCCACAGTGCTGGAGGCCACAGTGAGCATTGCTCACTCGCAGCAGGCGGATGAAAAGGCAGTGCAGATGTAATTTGTTTTCAATGGCTGTTTCAAAAGAATAATTGTGGTGACATTGCAGGATCAATATTATAGATTTTTGTTTTCAAGTACACTGTATGTGTGGTGCTAAGGGGAGGCAGAAAATACAACACTGCAGCCTGAATACAATAAAAATGGATTGAGGTCTGCGGGTATTTGTCGGCTGCTAGCCATCACGGGTTTGGGACATCATTGGTGGGATTACCGAGTTTGTCCTTTGGGTTGGTATTTCATGGTGACTGTGTGCACATTTCCTGTAGTTTTCCTCTTTGGCCTCTTTTGGGATGTGTTTCCTGGATGTGTGCAAAGTAACTGCAGATGAAGTTGCTGTAGTCAGAGCCAACCTTGGCTTAACTTGCTACTAAGTGGAAGGGGCCGGGTGGTTGTGTTGTGTGTGCCAGGGAAGAGGTATAAAGATCTGTGGAAAAGGCTGGATGTTCTCACGAGGAAACATAGCTGCTAATCCAGACTGGTGTGTGAGGGCTCCGGCCACTGTATATTCCTCCAGCTGTTCCTACAGGGCTTCCTAGAGGACAGGCCTCCTCATGAGTGTTTGTGGGTCCTGAATTGACACAGGGTCTTCTGTGATCGTGGGGGTAAGCTCCCAAGCTCCTGGCGGAATGCCTTGGGCTGCAGACTGGGCCTTGGACAAGACAGCCTGCTCTTTAGAGACGCTCTCTGCTCCGGAAGCTTGTCAGAACATAAAGACTGTCACTTTGAAATCCCATGAACCTCAGATGAGGTGATCAAGGCTTCCCGAGTTAAGGCGGGTTTCCTGACTCGGGGTAACTAGACAAAAATGTAGATCCCACGGTGAAAATTATATGAACAAAGAATTAGTAATAAAGCTGAATAAATGTAATGAGATGTGAAAGAGAGCATGGTGCGCGCTTCCCCCCTGTCTTTTGTAATTAGCCCTTGAAAGAAATGGAAATCCCGGCAAAATACCTTTCTAGTTGCTGGCTTCAAAATGTAAATGAAAATGATATGTTTGGGGGTAAGAGAATTGTGAAATAGAGAGAGCAGGATTTGGAAATACACCCAGAATGAGAGGGTTGGAACAGCTGACCCAATGGACTAATTTTTCAGATGAGGAAACTGAGGCACAGCCATAACTAAGAGCCCGTCTGGTTTTCCAGGGAGTTTAAAGAGAATACATGTTCTGACTCCTAACCCAGAATTTCTCAAAGACCATGCACTTGGCTTTGGCTCTGGTTTGGGTAAAATTTTTTTTTTTTTTGAATGACAATATCTCCCCCCCACCTTTAATTTGCTAAAAGGCACACTTGCCAGAGAGAGATAGAGAGTGAGAGAGAGGGAAAATGAGAAAGCACTCCTCATGGGGGATGACCATGCTGCAATCCCTTCCCCTCTTGGGATTTTGGGCACACAAGCACACGTACCTGGAGTGTTTTTCAAGCTGCCAGGTCTGAGACTTCAACTGTATGGTAGATTATGTGAGATCCAGCTGCCTTAACTTCTATGCTACTGGCTGACCTATTTTTATGAGATCGAGGACAAATAAAACATTGGGAGAGTTGCACAATAATGCAGTTCTAGATTCTTTTGACAAATCAGAATATCTCACAACACTGGACTTATATCCTGCATGGCAGCATCTAGCTGGTGCAGCATTTTCTGCCAGTTGTGACCAAGGCCCTCCCTCCCTCATTTATGCTCAGCCCCATAAGCACCCAAGCTTGTCACCCTGTTATGTAGCATCCTGCAGTGATCATGCAACTGATTGGACTGTTTTCCTGTTCAGAGCCCTATCTGACACTCTTGTTAGCTGAGCAGAATAGTGAATACCATGGGCACATTTCCACAGAGCTAGGCTTTCCTTAATTCTATTAAGGATAGAATATGATAAGTAAATACGAACTGATCAGTACCTATGACCCCTAACAACTTACATTAGCAATGTGTGTGCCTGTGTGATACAAACTGTCTGGGAGAAATAAAAACCAAAGCCTCTATGCATTTCAAAATAGCCAGATGTTTGCATTTACACTTCCTGAGGATTTAATTCCATCAAAATTTACCAAACTCCATATTTAAGGTTCAGATGAGAAAAGCTGACCCAATGGACTAATTTTTCAGATGAGGAAACTGAGGCACAGCCATAACTAAGAGCCCGTCTGGTTTTCCAGGGAGTTTAAAGAGAATACATGTTCTGACTCCTAACCCAGAATTTCTCAAAGACCATGCACTTGGCTTTGGCTCTGGTTTGGGTAAAATTTTTTTTTTTTTGAATGACAATATCTCCCCCCCACCTTTAATTTGCTAAAAGGCACACTTGCCAGAGAGAGATAGAGAGTGAGAGAGAGGGAAAATGAGAAAGCACTCCTCATGGGGGATGACCATGCTGCAATCCCTTCCCCTCTTGGGATTTTGGGCACACAAGCACACGTACCTGGAGTGTTTTTCAAGCTGCCAGGTCTGAGACTTCAACTGTATGGTAGATTATGTGAGATCCAGCTGCCTTAACTTCTATGCTACTGGCTGACCTATTTTTATGAGATCGAGGACAAATAAAACATTGGGAGAGTTGCACAATAATGCAGTTCTAGATTCTTTTGACAAATCAGAATATCTCACAACACTGGACTTATATCCTGCATGGCAGCATCTAGCTGGTGCAGCATTTTCTGCCAGTTGTGACCAAGGCCCTCCCTCCCTCATTTATGCTCAGCCCCATAAGCACCCAAGCTTGTCACCCTGTTATGTAGCATCCTGCAGTGATCATGCAACTGATTGGACTGTTTTCCTGTTCAGAGCCCTATCTGACACTCTTGTTAGCTGAGCAGAATAGTGAATACCATGGGCACATTTCCACAGAGCTAGGCTTTCCTTAATTCTATTAAGGATAGAATATGATAAGTAAATACGAACTGATCAGTACCTATGACCCCTAACAACTTACATTAGCAATGTGTGTGCCTGTGTGATACAAACTGTCTGGGAGAAATAAAAACCAAAGCCTCTATGCATTTCAAAATAGCCAGATGTTTGCATTTACACTTCCTGAGGATTTAATTCCATCAAAATTTACCAAACTCCATATTTAAGGTTCAGATGAGAAAGAACACCTTCTCTCAAAGAGCTCACAATCTAACAGGAAAAGCCAGAGATGAATCACTTAAGGTGTACACTCAGGTATCGTTTACTGAGCTTCTACTGGGTACTTGGCCCTGTTGCTACCTTTTAAGTCAGAAGACAAGGAAGTCAAAAAAGACAAGGTATAGTGAAAAAGGATGTTTTCACATGTTGAGGAATTTGAATCTAGATTAGAGGAATGTTAGTCACTAATTTAAGAAATATTTATTGTTGATTATGAGTTAGGGATTGTAGTAGGTGCTGGAGCTATAATGGTAAGCAAAATAGACATAAATCAAATAGTGACACAAATATGTGTAATTCAAACTAGTAAGTGTTATGAACAAAGAGTGAACAGTGCTCTGAGCCTCTATGGCAGAGGAAAAGGTGAGTAAAGAATATAAGAGCTTTCTATGCGCAGGAATCAGCATGTGCAAAAGACTCTGAGGCAGGAGAAAGTATGTCATATTTAGGGAACTAAAGGAAGGCCAATGTGGTGGGAACAGAAAGTGAGTGTGAAAAGGAAAGACTGTGAAGAGGAGCTGCAGAGATAGGTGGTTGGTGCTAAAACAAACAGGATCTTAAAGTCCAGGGTAAGGCATTTGTTCTTTGCCCTCAAAGACACACACAGAAAATGAGAAGAGCTTTGGTGAGTATGTACATGTGTGGTAATGCAACAGATTTATCTTTTAAAAACAACATTTGTCCTAAGACAGGTTTCTCAGGAAACAGATTTTGAGCCCCAGAAACTTGTGTGTAAGATGTTGGTTGGAGAATGCTGTTAAGAACAATAACCTGCCAAGAGTAAAGAAGCAAGATTGGGTGGAAGGAGAAGTTGTAGCATAATGAAGTTGCAATGGAAGCCTCAGCAAATTCTATGGAGCATGAAGGAGCTGGCATGGTTCGTAAGAAATGTCCTGCATTGAGGCAAGACAATTGAAGTTTGGGTCTATTCCACTAGGCCCCCATTGCATTCACAAGTCACTGGATACGGGCTGCCCTTAGAGAGGAGGTATGCTCTTGAATAAGGCCATTCTTTTCAATTGAGAGCAATTTCTAAAGAGGCTGACAGTCACCAATACTCGGAGGAACTGGAATAAAGTAGCATACCCAGACCACTACAGTCCACCCCTTGTATATGATATAGATCTACCTGTTTCATAAAATAAGTTTTGTGAACGGTTCTTTTAGGTTTCTCAATGGTTTCTTTTCCGGGGGGAGACTTATAAGAGGAGAATTAGTGGAACAAACTATATTTCTCACAATTGCAGCTAGTATTTGGGCCACATCTGTTACTTAACATTTCTGTACTCTATAACCTATTATTCTCATCCTTGGCTACTACTTTAATTGGTTCAAATGGCTCTCCTGGAGGAATGACCAGATCCTCATTTCTAAAGAGTATGGCACTCCGGTCACCATGCCCTTTTGCAACAATGTCTGCTGTAGTCATTCACTAGTTTCTCCTGAAAGGGCACTGGTGACAAGAGATGCACCAGTAGATCAGCTGGCTGATTCTGTTATATAACAACAGATCTATCTCCTCCTTTCCTTTCTTACTAGACTATTTGCATAAGAACCTCAAATGAGAAGTTGACAGCTGTAGCTAAACATGTAATTTGGAGCCAGCACATGACCTGATTGAGGCAGCTGAACCCCACATCGCCAAATGTGTGGTTCGAGTCCTGGATATGGTGGCTTGAAAAACACATCGTAAGTGTGTGTATGTGTGTGTGTATATATATGTGTGCTTAAAATACCAAGGAGAGGAAGAAATGGAGGAAAAGGGATTGCTGTGTGACCATTCTCCATGTAAGAAGAAATGCTTTCTCCCTTTATCTTTACTTCTCTTCCTTTCTCTCTCTCTCTTTCTCTCTGTCTCTGTCTCTCTCTAGCAAGTAGATAAATCCTTTGGTAAATAAAAAAAAAAGTAACTGGACTTTTGCCAAGTTCTGTGGTGGAAGAGGTCTTAGTCTCAAATTCAGGAAACTTAGATACATAGAAGTCACAGGCATAAGAAGGACAAATTCTGCCAGTGGATCACAGAGAGATTAGAAGTGGGACCACTCCTATTTCTGTCCTTTGGTTTTTGAACACATGTATTCCACCTGCTGGGGACACAAAATCATATAATTTTCATTGCTTCATAGTTCTAGAAAAGGATGTCCTATTTTCCAGGGTATTATTTCCAAGTTAGTTCCTAACTGAATCTTCAAAGGATCATTCTATTGTTCTTTCAAAGTAACAGTCTCCTTTGTGGTGTAATAAGTTACAGAGTCAGTGGTCATATTCCCACTGTCACACCTTCCCTTAGTACAGTGCTACATTATGTGAGATCTATTTTGGGTGAAAACTTTTGGGTAGCAGTGTCGCCTAAAGACCTGTAGGCAGGGAAGGAAAATCCATATCCAGAGTATGTGTCAGTTCTAGTCAGGTTGAATCACTACCTTTTCCAAGGATAAAGGGGCTCAGTGTAATCAAGTTGACCCCTAAGTGGATGGTTGGTTTCTTATAGAGTGAAGTCATTCTGGAGATTCAACATTGATCTCGTGGCTAGCAGGTTGGACATCTGGCAGTGGTAGTAACTAGATTGATTCATCTTAGAGAACAGGAGTCCATGATACTGAGACCATGCATAATCATTGTGCTAGCAAGTCTTTGCTCTGTTCATGACACATCAGCCTGCACAATGACCAATGGCCAATGATAGAGGCTTACTGATATCAACTGGCTGAATCATTCTTTCTACTAAATTTAGTTGCTCTTCCATGGTGAATTCCCTCATGGTCATTTTCATGCAATAGAAAGATTACCCTACTTTGTGATCTCTCATAGATCTGCCTATACTTCTCTTCCCCAAATCTCTTCATCTGCAGTCTTTCAGTTGTTTTCTTTTTGATTCTCTTGACTAACAAGCCACACCATGTGCCACTGCCCACAATTCTACCTGTATTCTTATGTCGACCCAATTTTCTTTCTATATAGAGTGAGCCACCAGGTATACCACCTATAGCTCAAGTTATTGGAAATAAGTTTTCTGTTGTCTTTTAAGGCCATGACTGTGTGGGATTGTTGTATAGCTGTGGTTTATTTGCAGTATGTAATTACTTACTAAGCTGAGAATCAAACTTAGCCTATTTTCTTCTCCATCGAGTAATCTTAAGGGTATCATAGCTGTTAGCTAAGGAAAGAGGTGCTAGTTCAACAGTAGAGGGTGACATGAGGGTCTGGGATACCAACTCATGTAGCTTCCTTGGGCCCCGTGGCCCTACTCATGCCAATGGTGGATGAAATTCTTCCATCTTAAAATGGATAACTTCTAAATATACCTGATTTTATGACTTGGTGGCTCTGACAAAATCTAGTTTGTGATGGATAGCTTTGACCACAGGGTAATTTGACATTCTTTGAGCAGGCAGTTTGTCTCCATCAGGGCCCAGGAATTTACCATGAGTTGTCATTTTGTTTTATTGAATGTTGCATGTTGTGCATTTCCGTACCACAAAACTTCTTTTGATGTTTTCTCATCTCAGTGACCTCTGTGCCTGCCGACGATTATGAAGAACTGCTTGGCTCCTGGAATTGTTGCAGAGTTCTTCCCTGATCTGTGCCCCTTGTAAAACTGGAAGACATTCTTTTAATTCAATAAATGGACTGGAAGAATATTCTGAAATGTGAACCCATAGAAGCCCACCTGAAAGAGAGCGTTCTTTTTATTTGTCAGAAATGTGATGAGCAATAATTTGTCCTTTCTTTTGGATAGGATACCCTAATATGTCTTTAACTATTGGACCTCTAAACATTTCTTTGATTTGGTGGGCCTCTGAATTTTCTTAGGGCTTGTCTTCCACCTTTGGAATACATACATCTTTTTTGTTATATTTTAGTTTTTTTTTTCCCATAAACTGTACACACATGTGCAAGAGAAAAAGTGAGAAATTATCCCCCTGGTGAGGTGGCCATACTGCATTCCCTTGCCCTCCATTGTTCTCTTGGTATTTGGGACACATGTACCCCATATGATTTTTAATCCACCGGGTCTGGGACTTGAACTGTGCAGCTGGCCATGTGGGATCCAGTGTCTTAATCGCCATGCTAACTGCTATTCCTGGAAGTGCATGTATCTTAACAAGGTTGTCCACTGTCATCCTTTAGGACCTGTCTTGTCTTATAGGGATTAGACTGCTGAATTAAATGGGATATTTGGGAGCCACCACTCTTTCATCATATGCATATTTTCTATTTTGATTGGGTGTAGGAACAATTTCAGAGACTTGGCTTTCTATACTGTGATGGTTCTTACCCAAAGGTCCAAGGAACAAATTTGGAAATCTACCAAATTCCAAGCCTATCTATTTCAATGATACATTTGGGGACTTGGAAAACACCACCAGATGGACCTACTCAGAATTAGATTTGGGTCAAGAATCCATTTTTTTACCTGGGCCCCTGTGTTGCAGACATTGAAAAAGGGGCTAAGTCTGATTGCATCCCAGTCTGAAAAGGCTAGAAGAATATTTAATGCCATAGCCTGGGCTTCCTAATGTGTATGATGTGTGGATGATATAAATAATATAAGGGCATAATATTGAGAGGGAGAGTTATAAGATAGAAAAGTTTCTGCTTTTCTCATTTAACATGCTTAAATATTCACAGTCATCCCCAAATGAACAGGTTTAGGTCTCTTAGCTGGTAGTGGGGCACAAATAGATTTCCCATATAAATATGACCTGGAAGTTGACTAATTTTTATAGTATCACCTTCCTCAGTATCTGAAAAATGGAGTTATTCCCTTGTCCTGATTCAAGAAATATTAGAAAGACAATATCTTACGAAAGAATGAATGACCTTTGCCCTCTTTGGTTATTTCTCCAACCCAGCCCTCTCTGTGGGTATGATATTTCCACTTTTGGTCCTAGTAACATATGTGACTGTGTGGGCTGTGAACTCAGGGAAGTCACCCAAATCTCATCCATCTAAACAGGAAAGAGGGTGGCTGTATTTTACCTTCTGGTTCTGAAAATTTTAATTTATTTGTAGTAGAAAATACTTCCAGGATTTAAATTGACTCAATGTTGAACTCCCTTGGCTCAGAACAAACCTTCTTCCTTTTTTTTTTTTTTTTATTATCAGAGAGTACATGCACTTGCCAGAGAGAGACAGAGAGAAAGAAAAAGCACTCCACAGTAGAGCATTTTTATGCTACAATTCCTTCTTCATTTCTCCATCTTGTTGAAACTTGGGGCACACATGAGCATATGCCCAGAGTGTTTTTTAAACTGCTGGAGTTGGGATTCAAATTGCAGTTGGCCATGTGAGATCTGGCTTCCCTAACCACTAGGATATGGGACTAGCCATAGAACACTCCTTCTTTTTTTTCTTTTTTTTTTTTAGAGTTTTTTTGCTCTAGGGGTGCATGCGCTTGCCAGACAGAGAGAGACATAAAGACAGAAAGCGATAAATCACCCCCCAGGGGGAATGGTCATGCCACAATCCCTTCTCCTCCATTCTCCTCTCGGGATCTTGGGCACACACAAAAAAAAGGAGTTTTAAGCCACCGGGTGCGGGACGCGAACCGCAGTCGACTACGTGGGAGTCTAGTGACATAGCCATTACGCTAACTGCTGGTTTCCAGAACACCCCTTCTAAAACTAGACTTTCTCCTCTAGTATCTTCAGTGATTTTGCTCAACATAAGGTAAGGATATTCACTCAGTGGGACTCATTTAAGTAATGCTAGAGGTCAGAAACAGCATAACTTTAGGACTCAGAGTTTTCTGAGCAACAATTTTTACTTGTTTTGGGTAAGAAACCATACGACTTTGTATTATTATTATTATTATTTTTTGTTGGTGCTATAACAAATACCACAAACTCATTGGCTTAAATAATATAAATTCATTCTTTTATTTATTTTTTTTCATAGAGGATTTTGCTATAGGGCACATGCACTCACCAGAAAGACAGCGACGGAGAGTGAGAAATCACCCCCAGTGGGGATGGCCATGCCATAATCGCTTCTCCTCCATTCTCCTCTTGGGATCTTGGGCACACACACACACATGCCCAGCATGAGTTTAAGCCACAGGGTCTGGGACTCAAACCGAGGTCAACTACATGGGAGTCTAGTGACACAGCCATTACTCCAACTGCTGGCTCCATACAAATTCATTTTTTTGCTGTTCTATCAAACTAAAGTTTAACACAGGGCTGGTCTTGTGGTCTAGAGGTTAAGAGAGTCAGTCCTACATGTTGACTGCAGTTTGAATTCCAATCTTGGTGACTTGAAAAACATGCCAGTTGCATATGCATGTGTGCCCAGAATTCTGTCAGAATGAAGAAATGGATGAGAAGGGGTTGCATCATGACCATAGCAACTGGGGGGTTATTTTTGCCTCTCCCACGTTCCCTGTTTCTATCTCTCTTTCTTGTGAGTACACTTGCCCTCTGGCAGCAATAACAACAACAAAAAGTCTGACACAGGTCCTTGTAGCTAAAACCAAAGTGCAAGCAGGATTACATTCTATCCGGGGTACTAGGAAAGGATTTGTTTCCTTGCATTCCAACTTCCGGTGGTTGTCCTCATGCCTCGGTTCATGGCCTCTGTTCTCTGTCTTCAAAGTCAGTAATGTTGCATCTCTCTGACACTTTCTTCATCTTCGCATCTTTTTTTCTGATCAAAGCTGAGAAAGGTTAATAATTCAGGTGGTTAGTCTGGGACTACCTGGATAATTCACAATAATATCCCCATCTCAAGGATATCTTTACTCACATCTGCAAAAGTCCTTTTGCTCTGTAAGGTAACATATCAGTAGGTTGGGCTTAAGGTATAGACAACTTAGGGGGGGCATTATTCCACCACAGATAATAGCATATCAAAGCCATGAGGGATCTTGGATTCTGTCCTTTTACTTCCCACTTATTAAAAAAAAATTCTTTACAAGTTTATTCATTGGGGGTGGGGGAGAGAGAGAGAGAGAGAAAGAGAGAGAGGGAGAAAGAGAGAGAGAGGAAAAAAGAGAGAGAGAGAAAGAAATAGATAACCCCAACAGGGTCTTCTGAGGCATTGCTAATGGTTATGCATTCTACCTCTGACTGAGCAGTACCGGTTACAGTGAGTTCAGGGCTACATGAGCAAACTGTTTTCTATTCCCTTCAACATCTTCTTAGGTTTTTTAAAAAATCAGGTTTGGTCTAGTCTGTTATAGAAAGCAGGTGAAACTGAATCATTTAGAAAAATAGAGGTTTATTTAGGTCATGGTCCAAGGGCCACCTTTGTGAGGGTCTTCTGACTGCATTAGAACATGGCTGAGGGAAGGAGAGAGTGGTCCGTGGGTCTCTCTCCTTACAAACCCACCAGGAGTTATTCATGAGGGCGTCACCTTGGTGACCTTGATCCCAATCTCTCCTTCCAAATCATACCTTTCCACACCGTAAGTGGTTCAGGTCTTCACCTTCTTAATCTCATAACAATAACTTGGCATATGAATTTCCAAGGAACATATTCAAACTATAGAGGACTCAGAACTGAGATTTTATGTAACAACCACAGCACAAAAGCTGCCTCAGCAGGGCTTAGGATCTTCTCCACAGAACCATGTCACACACCCTGCTATGTTTCCAAGTACTGGGTGATTGGAAAAGTCAAGATGCGTCTTTGAATAGAAAAACATGTTATGACTTTTCAGACGACCCAATAGGTTCTGAGCTTGAATTTGGCTTTTCCTCATCAGACACAGGATTAGGAGCCATCCTTTTGGTGACAAGCAGCTATGAGTTGAGTTAGCCATCAGCTTTGAGTAGCTTTTTACTCATAAATGCCAGGAACTTGGGTACGGTTTTTTTACATGCTCCATCTATTCATTCAGTTATTCAGAAATATTTATTGAACCACTTCTATGTGCCAGACATTGCTCTCGGTACTGCGGATCAGCAGTGGACAAGGAGAAGTCATTTCTCTCATGGAACTTCCATTCCAATGCTGGCAGTGAGGTGGGAATCAATGAGTAAATAAGTCCATATTGTAATATTTCACAGAAATCGATATTAAGAAAATAAGACAGTGTAAGGAAAGGTAGAGAACGCTGAGATGAGATGGCCAGGAAGGCCTCTCAGGGGAGGTGGTATTGAATACTGTTGTAGATGGAGTTAAGGAGATCTCACTGAGGATTAGAGAGAATTGGGGAATAAAAGCCTAAGAAATTGGGAGCAGCAGATGGTGTAATGGCTACGCTGCTGGACTCCCATATAATTGACTGTGGTTGGAATCCCAGACCCGGTGGCTTAAACTCACGCCGGGCGTGTGTGTGTGTGTGTGTGTGCCCACGATCCCAAGGGGAGAATGGAGGAGAAGTGATTGTTGTGTGGTTATCCCCCCTGGGGGGGGCGGTGATTTCTCACTTTCTGTCTCTCTGTCTCTCTGGAAAGCACACATGCCCTATAGCAAAAACCTCTCTTAAAAAAAAAGTCTAAGACGTTAATTGGGGCTGTTTTTATCTCTCATTTCCTCACATGCTTTCCCACTTTCCAATCTTCTGCTCGCTGGCCTGCCTTCAATCTAATGAGCAGTGGCCTCCTGCTACCCATACCTCAGGGAGAGGTTTCCAGAACAGAACCCAAGGAGAAGAGAAGCAATACTTCCTAAAATTTCAAACTAGGTTCTAAGACTCATGTCAGAGCCAGACTTTGTGGATAAGCATCCTGAAGGGTATGGGGCCTCAAGTTTATGTCAGAAGCAGTAGCTATTGATGGAGAGGAAAGGCATCAGTCTCCCAGGTCTTGTATGCACATTCCTTGGAGTGTAGAGAAGGGTAAGGAGGGAGTGGAGAGGGCTGGAGTACGTCCCTTGATGTCCCTAAATGTGTAATAGATATTAATACCTACAATTTTGGATAGTGCTGCAGGTGGAAAGTTCTTGCCAAAGGTCCCTTAACCACAACGTTTTATAGGTAGGCAGCTGAGACCTACCTATCTACCTATCCTCATCCCAAAGCCATGATTCCAAATGGCAGCATGTCTTAACGTTTTCCTTTAACATCTAACCTGCACATCTACAGGGAGTTTTGTTCCCAGCCTTAGGTCCTGAGGACCCCAAGTATCCCAAGTGGCCTAATAGAAACATCAGGGTTGATGTGAGCCAATAGGACTTGGCAAACAGAGAGGACAGATTGGTCTCATTCGTTATCTCACCACCCAGACAATGCTTCTGAGATATTTCCTTTGGGCTGGTTAACTTCAAACACGAAGGAGCTCATTGAATGAGAAACACCTAAATGTTTTCAATTGGGCATGCTCCTCCTGACTATCCCAGGCACTTTGAGCTGGGGGCTCCTAATGCCCCTCCTTACATCGTCTCTAGTCCTGCTTCTCCCTCTCCATTGGTATGAGGACGGCTTTGCCTGCAGCAGGCTGAGCCAACCCTCGCTTGAGTGCTAGTGTGCTGGAATGACGGGCAGGGCAGTGGAAGACTTTGCTTCACAGGCAAGTTGATAATATAACCAGTAAAGCCTAGGAAAGGCTACTGCAGCCTTGACTAATAAGGATCGAATCCCAGCGTGGCCGTCAAAACAGCTGGAAAAGCTGCAACCCCTGTTAAATGAGGAACTGGGCAAATATCTTGACTCAGAAAAACTGTGTGTGTACCCTGGTAGAAATGATACTTTTATAGTTATTTTTACATCCAAACATTACTCTTTGAGTGCCATCATATTTTATGAAAACTTTTATTAACATTTCAAAATGACCTTACCCTCATGGTGGGACTATCAGTCCCAGGAGCCATAACCTATTTAAAACATTTTTATCTTTACAAACACAATAAAGTAAGCTGTCTTCGACGGAGATTTGTAGATCTCATTAGAGATACTTTTTAAGAAGGTAGTGTGTCTCTGGGGAAGATAATGACAGGTTGTAATCTTTGCATGCAAAGTTTTCAAACACGAACACTTTGTGCAAATGGATTGTTTCATCTTTTGAGCTTGGTTGTCACCAGATTTGCTTTGTAATTGCTCTGGTATTCAGTGGAGGTGGTTGGGACTCTGACTGCCCTGAACAGAGCAAGACACATTGGATGTGACGGAACGCGTACTCCCCAACTTGGCTTAGCCATCTGAGGTGAGGCTTTGCCTGAGGACCACAGGGACGCAGGAAAACTCATGCAGAGGCCAGAGACAAACGACACCGCCTTTCTTTTGATTAAAGTCAGTCTGATCTTCTAGGTTTTTTAAATGAGGGTTTCCCCTTGGGGAGCGACTGGCCTAGGTGGCAGTCGAGGGGGGTAATTTTTCAGAAATGCTGCTTCCAGTGGGCCGGTGTTCAAAGGCCTCCCTGCTTAAATGGTCTTTTTATGCGGCGAGATAATGGCAGCTTGCACATTGCTAAATCAGGCCTGTGTGCTGAGGAATGGCTGCATTCCGGGCACTTGTAATTTGTCAGAAGAAATGCAGACCATCTCTCCAGGAGTCTGCTTAAGAGGACATCATTTCTCTACGAGCTCTGCCGTGGGTCAATGTGCAGCGCGACTCACACACCATCTCCCTGTTGCTTCTACCTCCCGGGGATGCTCTGATTTATTAGGATCAAGCAAGCCCTGTCCCCCTCCTGACTCAATCCACAGGGCGAGCATTCCCTCTTTTCTCCCCTGCTCTCTTGCTCCTTTCCTTCCGAGGCAAAAGGCAAGAGAGGGGTCACTTTATAAATGTTCTCTGTGTCTTATGGGAGATGCTGTTGATGAAGTGTCCCTCTGCTGGGGCTGGTGATGGTGGCCGGCCCTGGAGGAGAGCAGGGCTCTGGGAGTGGCTGATCTCGTTTCTAATTGTGAGATGAGAGAGACTGCAGGGTGCTGGAGAGATGAAGCCAAACCATTGGTGACTGAACACAATTACTTTCATCAATATGGGATGAGGGGACAAAGCCCAGTGGCCCACTGCGGAAGGCCCCCAAATGTTCATCTTCTAACTGTTTTAATTGCATTTCTATTTGAGCCTCCTTCTCCCTCAAGCTCACTTAATAAACCACTGCTCTGGTTTGGTGTCCATTTTAAAGCTTTTTTGGGTGTAGATTTAAAATATTATTATTATCTACTTTATGAACGATAAGAGTCTTCTATAAGTAATTAAAAAGTGTATTAGTAAAAAGAAAAGCTAGGTATGGCTTCCTGAATATTTTGCCCCCTAAGGAATCTATACTTTAGTCTCATTTTTCCGTGAGCTTTCTGAAGTCCCCTGGTATCACTAGGATCTGCTTCTCCTTTTGGATCCATGCCGTCGTGTAAGACCTCCTGGATGACCTTTGTCCCCGAGGCCCCAGACACATCCTTCTGCAGTACAACAATAATAAGGTTCATGGCAGGGAGCCCATGCCTGACTGCATGGAGATTCTGTCCTTCACCAGCTCTGTGACTGTGACCAAATGACTTAACCACCTTTTGAAATAATAGTGGAACTCACCTCGCAGGGTCGTCATGAGGCTCAAAGGAGTTCAAAGAGTAGTGCTTGGCACGTGGCAGACCCTCAGAAAGCAGAAGCTCCACTGTTGCACTTTGCCTGGACTCTTTCCATCTCTATTGAGCTTTCTGTCCTAGGGGCCCTGCCTTGCTCTGCCACCTCTAGCAGACCTCCTCCCACCGAAACCCTAGGAGATTTCTCCCCCACCTAGGGAGTTTCTCAGCAGCCTCTGTGCATGTAAGAACCTGCCTTCAGAAGCAGGCCAAGTGAGGACATGGAGGTTGGAGGTAGGGTTTGTGAAGTCTTAGCTTCCCCCGGGTTACAAGCTGCACATTTCCACGTCTAGAAGCTTTCTTAACAGGCCCTGTCTGGCTGAGGAATACATTTGTCGTCATTCTGCATAGGGACAGGAGCTGTTGGCCTTTGTCCTTGAAGGATCTAGGGTCTGAACTTGGGGCCCAACATTCAGAGAGGAGTGCCAGTTGGCATGCAACCTGATGCGCTCTGAGACTCATGTCCACCTTGGCTCTCCATGTGGATGATGTCTCTTTACTTCCTGAGTCTGCGTTCAGCTTAGCTGACTTCCCAGTTTGTCCATCCATGTAGCATTGACTTTCCCAACTAACAAGTACATCTTAAAGCAAATGCTGCCAGAGGGCATGTGTATTCACTGGAGAGAGACAGAGAAAGAGAGAGAAAAAGCATCCCACCATGAGAGACGGCCATGCTACAATCCCTTCTCCTCTTCTCCCTCCTTTTGGGATGTCAAGCATGCACACTCATGTGCTTGGCACATTTTCAAACCATGGAGGTGGGATCTGAACTGCAATTGGCCATGTGAGATCTGGCTCCCTTAACTACTACACCTCTGGTTGGCCTTACAAATACATTCTGATGACCTACTGTGTGAAGAAAGGCATAGGAAGCAATAATTTTTTTCTTCTACCTTTTTTTAGGTGGAGGCTGACTGAGAACATGGATTGGCTCACTAACCTTTCTTTCTCTGTTCTTTTTTTTTTTTTTTTCATTCTGGGTAAATAATGAATTGGCCAACGCTTTAGTCCTGTTAAGAAAGGTTGATTCAGTTAGAGAACAAGGGCATGAGGCTCAATTCTGAGGTTAAGTTCATTAGAAGGAATATTAGAAAATGATTTTTTTTTTTTTTGTCTGACAGCTTTGCCAATGGAGAAGCTGGATTGAAATGTTTTTGATTTGGTTTTATAATCCAACAGCTGGAAAACTCCTTCATTCTGGATTCTGCTTAACAGTATCAACCCAAATGTTACATAGATGCAGTATGGCCAAGGATGGTAGTCACAGGGTCAAAGACGAGAAAGACAGATGTCTCCTTGCACCCAGTTGTGTGAGCATCCAGGTAATGAGGATGGTGCAGCAGGCAAGAGGCTGTCATCGTTCACATCGCAAAGACTAGGGACACCTTTCCTGGGAAGAGAACTGACAAACCTTCCCCCTGTGAGGAGGGAGCGTCCTTGGGAAGCTACAGAGCACAAGGCGCAATCTTTCATTGATCACCACCCTTCGGATGCTCCCGGAATCGTGCTGTCTAGGAAACCATTTAAACTGGTGTGAAGAGAATACAGCATTTGACAATGGTTGTTTTGTCTTAAGACACATGCATTAAAAATACATCTGAAATCCAGGGCACAAAGAATCCAAATAATGTTATTAAATTTCTTGTTGAAAAAGGTCCCGCGAGACAGCTGGCTTCACTCCTTACAAAAAAAAAAAAAAAAAAAAAAAGAAAAGAAAAAAAAGAAAAACCTCACAGAACTCGACTTGTTGCGTGAACAAAGCAAAGCATCTCCGTTTCTTTTTTGCTTCTCCCTCTCTTTTTCTCTTTTTTTTTTTTGCATTTCCCACTTTCCCATTTCTCCTGAGGAGACAAACAAATCTCTGAAGGACTATTAAGTTGCAAATATACTGGAGCCAAAAATAGAAGATGGAGCCTTATAAACATTTTGCATATTTTGGTGTAATTTGTTGAAAATAGTACAAAATATGCTCACAGTTGGCATCTAGAATGCAAATATTAGGAATCCAGTCCCCTGATACATTATGGTTTTTCAGCAGTATCGCGTGGGCTCGTCCAATAGCTATTGTGCGACTGTGTAGTTTGTTGGAGTGTGAATAATATCAGTGACTTGTTTGTACAGTATATTAGGGAGATCCATGTCGTCAAGTGATATTAGCTCCTCCAGAGGCTCCAGGGGACAAGAGCCCAGAGAGGAACTCAGGAAAAAACAGAAACATATATTTTTACCATTGCTGATGCTATTTGGCTTTTTGGCGTTATTTCCTTAAAATAAAAGCCAGGCCGAGAGTTGAAGTATGCAGGGTTTTTTTTTTTTTTTTTTGCGTTCTAGAATACGGGGGGCTAAGTAGAGAGGCTTTACAGGAGATCTACAGTTTG